>NW_026652295.1:29205826-29536026 GCF_009828535.3 Hylobates moloch | reverse complement strand
TGCAATATTGGCTCACTGTAATCTCTGTATCCTGAGCTCAACTAATCTTCCCACCACAGCCTTCCAAGTAGCTGGGACAACAGGTGTGTGTCACCACACCCAGCTAACTTTTTTTTTTGTGGAGACAAAGTTTTGTCATATTGCTCAGGCTGGTCTTAAACTCCTGGGCTCAAGCAATCCACTTGCCTTGGCCTCCCGAAGTGCTGGGATTACAGGCTCAAGCCACTGTGCCCAGCCTCTCCATCCGTGGTATTTTGTTTTTTTGTTTTTTTGTGTGTGAGACGGAGTTTCGCTCTTATTGCCTAGACTGGAGCACAATGGTGCAATCTCAGCTCACTGCAACCTCTGCTTCCTGGGTTCAAGCGATTCTCCTGCCTCAGTCTCCCGAGTAGCTGGGATTACAGGCATGCACCACCATGCCCAACGAATTCTGTATTATTTTAGTAGAGAGAGGTTTCTCCAAGTTGGTCAGGCTGGTCTCCAACTCACGAACCTCAGGTGATCCACCCGCCTGGGCCTCCCAAAGTGCTGAGATTACAGGCGTGAGCCACCGCGCCCGGCCCTCTCCATCCCTTTTTAAAACACTTTCTTGCATTCTGGTATTACAAGATGCTTCATGCTCATTTTTTATTTTGTCCATCGAGGCCCTGGAATCAACTATTTCTCCACAGAGCTCTGGCTCCTCTTTGTATTAGAGAATAATATTTAGAAACCCAAGATTTGGGTACTAGGTGTGCTCATTCATAATGGGTGTCACTGCTTCTTGCCCCTACGGAAGCTAGAGCTAGGAAACGTATGTATGTATACTAACTCATGCATAAACACAGGTCTGTATTTATTTCTGCAATTATCTGTCTGCATATACAGATTGAATCCCTTATCTGAAATGCTTGAGACTGTAAGTGTTTTGGATTTTCGATTTCTTGGATTTCAAAATATTTGTATATACACAATGAGATATCTTGGGGATGAGACCCAAGTCTAAACATGAAATTTGTTTATGTTTTATATATATCTTATACATGTAGCCTGAAGGTAACTTTACGCGATATTTTAAATAATTTTGTGCATGAAACAAAGTTTGTGTATGTTGACTTGTGGTGTCATGTTGGTGCTCAGCAAGTTTTGGATTTTGGAGCATTTTGGATTTTCAGACGAGTGTTGCTCAACCTGCGTGTTAAACACAAGCATGGGTGCATTTTGACACCTCCAGCTTTAATCCAGCAACATGTGGTTCACTCTAGTCTCTCCCTTTTCTTTATTTGTAACTCCTTTCTCTGACATGGCTACGAATGTCTATAAACACATTTTTTACTTATTTTTTCAACCCTAATAAACAAATAGTGGTTTCAGAACTGCTAATTCATACCCTTGCCAGAAACACATTTACCAACTACAGTACAGTGTTTCTGTATTTTTTTGTTGTTGTTGTTTTTAGCTTTATGGTCAAAACACAGTTTTTCTTTTCTTTTTCTTTTTTAAATTTGAGACAGGGTCTTGCTCTGTCACCCAGTCTGGGGTGCAGTGGCACTGCAGCCTCGATCTCCCGGACTCAAGCGATCCTCGCATCTTAGCCTCCTGAGCAGCTAGGACTATGGGCACACCATCATGCCTGGCTAATTTTTTTAACTTTTTGTAGAGGCAGGGTTCTTGCTGTGTTGCCGAGGCTGATCTCAAACTCCTGGACTCAAAAAAGCCTCCTGCCTTGGCCTCCCAAAGTGCTAGGATTACAGGCATGAGCCACCATGCCTGACTCAAAACATAGTTTTTCAAAGTTACTTAGGCCAGCTCCTTCTTCTCCACCCGCTTTGCTGTGCTTACGTGAGTCATTTGTCAGAGTCTGCATTCCATCTTTCCCTCCACATCCTGGTTGATTTGCTGAATTTCCATACCCTAAAAATCACTTTTTGTAGTGTACAGTTCTATGGATTTTGATAAATGATAGAGTCATGTATTCGACACACTGAATCCCTTCATCCTCCTCAATCTCCCCCAACGCTGTTCCTTTAGAGACAACCCTTCTCCCACCTCCCAAACCCTGGCAACATGGATCTTGTTTCTTTCCCTATAATTTTGCCGTTTTCAGAATATCATATGAAGGGAATCATATAGTCTGTAGCCTTACAGTTTTGCATATAATTTATATATTATTCATAGGAATCATATTTGCAATTATTCATCAGAGTCAAGAATAAATAATTTTTTCTTGCACATATTTTTGAATAAAGTCTTTCATGTGAAAATTGTTATGTTTATCTTGAGTATTTTCTTAACTAGAAAACACGCTATAAATCAAGAAGACATTCCCCAGTCTCCCTCTGTTTGTCTCCCAGCCTCCAGCCTGCAGCAGGAGGGAATCACATTGAATATGATTTAAAGAAAATTTAAAAATTCAAAGAATTAGTCATTTGATGAATTAGTTTTAGGAAAATTGCCTAGAGCTCGTTAGATGAAGACCTCCCTAAAACAGGACTTTTAACAGAAGTTACCATAAATTCTGGAGTTGGGGATTTTTTAAAAAGTGCTAGGCAGAAATCTCTTGAAATCCACATTTCTTCTTCTTTTTTTTCTTTCTTTTCTTTCTTTTTTTTTTTTTTTTTTTTTTTTGAGACAGGGTCTCACTCTGTTACCCAGGCTGGAATGCAGTGGTGCAATCACAGCTCACTGAAGCCTTGACCCCCTGGGCTTGTTATCCTCCCACCTCAGCTGAGACTACAGGTGTGCACCACCACACCTGGCTAATCTTTTTAACTTTTTGTAGAGACGGGACCTCATTCTGTTGCCCAGGCTGGTCTCAAACTCCTGGGCTCAAGCAATTTTCCCACTTTGGCCTCCCAAAGTGTTAGGATTACAGGCATGAGCTACCATGATCAGCCTCCACTTCTTTTCTTCATTCCCATTTCCATGTTTTGTGCTCTTAGATTTGTCTACTTGCTTCTTCCTTTGTGGGGACATTACAACACCCTTTTTGCTGATTTCCAGCCTCTATTTTCTACTCACTCAGCTGATTGAAGTGTTCTTATTTGGGAAAAAATTGTGTCCCACTACACCTTAAAGTGATCTGTTGGCTTTGTGCTGTTAAAGGATGAAATCTGGCCTCCTTGGGGTGGCGTTCAAAGCCACGCATTAGCCCCCAGACCCAGCTCCCTCTGCTGTGCTCTCCAGCCCCACAGGTCTTCTGACCTTCGCTGGCCGTGCCACGCCCAGTCTTGCACAAGCTGTTCGCTTGCCTGGCATTTCCTTTTCTGCTCCTCGTAAATGCCTGCTAACTCCTCAAAATCCAAATGTCACCTTCTATGTGAGTCACCCTCTCCTCCCCTCATTAAGTTAGATGTTTCCTCCTGTGGTGCTTCCATTCATACTACTTGATGTGTTGGCCTGTAACTTATGTGCCTCCCTCACCCAACCGTGACCTACAGGGTCATCCTTGTTGCCCCATCTCCTCGAGACCTCATGCCAAGCAGGTGTCCAGTAAATATGGTGAATGAATGAAGGAAAAAATGAGTGCAAAAAATGAGAAGTATTTTACGAAAAAGGTCTGGGGGCTCTTAAAACTGAAGAGGAGATAATGGATACACTGATAAATATCTTCAAGATATTATTTTAAAACCCTAATATAAAAATAAAAATTTAAAAACCCCAAGATAAAAAATCCTAATATATATTTTTTATTCCAATTGAGGTAAAATTTACAAAAAGTGAAATGCACAGATCTTAAGAATTCAGTTAGTGGAGTTTTCTTGTTTTGTTTTTTTTTTTGAGACAGGGTCTCACTCTGTTGCCCGGGTTGGAGTGCAGTGGTACCATCACGGCTCACTGCAGCCTCGACCTCCTGGGCTCAAGCTATCCTCCCGCCTCAGCCTTCCAAGTAGCTAGAACTACAGGTGTGCATTACCATACCCGACTAATGTTTGTACTTTTTGTAGAGATGAGGTCTTGCCATGTTGCCCAGGCTGGTCTCAAACTCTTGGGCTGAAGCAATCCTTTCACCTCAGCCTCCCAAAGTGCTGGAATTACAAGCGTTAGCCACCACGCCCAGCTGTTAGCTGAGTTTTGACAAATGTATTTACTTGTGTAACCAAGAGACCAGTTGATATAGAAAACATTCCTATCACCCAGAAAGTGCCCCCTTCCTAAAAACCCTCACCCTCATAGGAGATCTGATCTCTGCTGCCATAGATTAGTTTTGCCTATTCTTGAATTTCATGCAAATAAATTGTACAGTAGATACTCTCTTGCATCTGTTAAAAACAGACTTTGTTGTTGTTGTGTTTTTGTTTGTTTTGTTTTGGAGACAGAGTCTTTCTCTGTTGCCCACGATGGAGTGCAGTAGCACAATCTCTGCTCACTGCAACCTCCACTTCCCAGGTTCAAGCAATCCTCCCATCTCAGCCTCCTCAGTAGCTGAAACTACAGGCATGTGCCACCACACCCGGCTAATTTTTGTATTTTTAGTAGAGACGGGGTTTTGCCATGTTGGCAGGGCTGGTCTTGAACTCCTGACCTCAGGTGATCCACCCACCTCAGCCTCCCAAAATTCTAAGATTACAGGCATCATGAGCCACTGCACCCAGCCTAAAAACAGTTTTGTTCATCATAATGTAAAATGTTCTTAGAGAAACAGCTTGGTCCTGTTAAGGCTCTCCCAAAGTCCCAGGAGAATCCCAGAAGCTGAAGAGACTTAGCACAGGGTGAAGTTGATAAAGCAGAGGCGAGTGATTCACAGGGAGGAAGAATCAGTGGGGTGCGTGTGTGAGAGCAAGTTGCACCAGAAGCCTGGGCGGGACCAGGCCTGAGCTTGGTGCTGACACTTGCATGTGTGCCCTCTGAGGCCTGGTTTTGTGGGGATTGCTGAGGATCTAGACCGTAGCAGGGCAAGCCAGTCCTGCCCTTGCAAAAACTGGGAGCACATTCTCCCTGCCCAGGACAGCTGCTGGGCTGGGAACCCACAGGAGAGAAAGGTGGCAACTCACACCTGCAGCCCAGAGCAGATGTGAGTGGCCAGGAAAAGTGGCCATGTCTAAGGGTGGCCCCAATAGCAAGCTCTTTCTTACCTCACAACACGAAAACAGGATCACTTTCCTCTAGTTCATGTTCTAGGCTCACACAGAGGCTGTTTTCCTGCCATGCAACACATGTCTGTAAAGACCAGCACCTGCCTTCCCTCATCTCTCTGGACTCCATTCTTCCATCAACCCAGAGGTTTCGGGGAGTAGGGAAGGAGTGGGGAAGAAAATGGGACAGATGTGAGGTCTCTGGATTTCATGCTAGGGATTTGAGAACTTGTATTACACAGCAAAAGAGTGTCTTCATGATATAGGAAACCTCTCTTCACAGCAAAATACAAGCACACACCCACAGTCTGGCTGTCACATAGAGCAGATGCACTTATTTAATCGTTCAGCCCCAGTGATAGCCTCCTGTTTCAGGTCTGGGAGAACTAAGCAGAAGGGAGGAATGTCAGGGGCTGGAGCAGAGCTGGGAGGAGCAGCCCTGGGTGCAAGTGAGGAAAACTGAGACCCCTGATCCTCCCCACCCTGAGGACGGTGAAGTGCCTGCCTTTAGGGACACTGTGTCTCCTCATCAGCTCCATGCCTGTGGGAGAACACTGGTCTCTAAAATCCATTTCAGTCTCACTTGACCCATCTTGGACTCCATGATATCCTTGAGGGCATGGACCAAGGTTTGGGATGTGAAGATCTTTGGTGAAGAAACCTCTTAGGCACACGGAGTTTCTCTAGAAAACAAAAAGATGGATGGTTTAGAGTTACGCCCCTCATCCAGTGCTCTCCCATCCCACGTGTCCCCACTCCCCACCTGGCCTCCCCGGCCTCAGTACTTCCTTTGGCCCCTTCTCTCCTCATCAATTTCCTCTGAATGTGTACCAGCTTTTCTAGCCCTCTCTCTTGCTGATTCTCACCTGCTGTCTCTGTCTTGCTTTGTCCCTCTCCTGATTTCTCATTCCCTATTAGCCACACAATGACCCTACCCTCTCTACCCTGCTTCCCTCCTCAGTTCCCTGCACTCCCTCCCTCAGAAAAAGGATTTCCTACACATCAGGCACTCACGAAATAAAAGAGCCCTGTGAAGAGAATCACAGCCATTGCAACCAAGGCCAGAGTGACTAGGATGACTTCCCACAGCCTCAGGCGTCCATTAGACCTTCCCTCATTCCCTGGAGGGGCTGCACTTGTGCTGGTGACACTGGAGGTTGCGGTTGTTGTGTTAGTTCCACTGGAAGATATAGTGGACCCAGGGCAGGGGGGTTGTAGTGATTCCACTGGGAGGTGTGGTTGGTCCAGGGGGCGTGGTCACAGTGATTCTGCTGGATAGTGTGGTTGATCCTGGAGGGATGGTCATGGTGATTCCACTGGAAAGTGGGGTTGATCTAGGCGGGATGATCATGGTGATTTCACTGGAAGTTACAGCTGATTAAGAAAGGGTGGCTGGTTGGCTCCATTGGAAATTTGGTTTTGTTCACCGCTACGGCTACTATGAGTAATACTAGTGACAATAATAATGGCTGTCATTTAAGAATGCTCATTATATTCCAGGCACTGTTCTAAGTGCCACATATAAATTAGTACTAAAATCCTTACAATACCTCCTTGAGATAGAAACTAATATTACCCCCATTTTACAGATAGGTAAATTGAGGTTTAGAGAAGTTAAGCAGCTAGTTCCAGGTCAAATAGTTAGTAGGTAGTGGAACAAGGATTTAAATCAAGGCAGTCTGACCCCAGAGCCAGCCCCTAAAGCCCTTAACCCATGCACTATTCTACATCCCAGGTATGGGGGAGTTACAAGACCAGAGTTTACAGGGGATGGTGTTATTCTTTCAACTATTCATGATACTCTCTGACTAAAGAACGTAAGAGAAAAGCTGAAGGCCCATCAAGCTCCTCTCCAAACAGTATTGTGCCCTTCCTCTAGGGGGCAGATAATCAGGGGGAATCGGTTTGGGAGGGGACCATGATGTGCATTTTTACTACATCCGGTAATTCTTCTGAACACAAAAGTTTGGGGCTGGGCGCCGTGGCTCACACCTGTAATCCCAGCACTTTGGGAGGCCAAGGCAGGAGGATCGCTTGAGGCCAGGAGTCTCGACCAGCCTGGACAACATTGTGAAACCCCGTCTCTACTACAAATACAAAAAAATTAGCCAAGCATGGTGGTGCACGCCTGTACTCCCAGCTACTCGGGAGGTTGAGGCACGAGAATCGCTTGAGCCTGGAAGGTGGAGGTTGCAATGAGGTGAGAGCATGCCACTGCACTCCAGCCTGGGCGACAGAGCAAGACTCTGTCTCAAAAAAAAAAAAAAAAAAAGTTTGGGAGCCACTGGTTTAAGGGACCCCAGATGGTCTTGACACGTGGACTAGTAAAGAATCAGTCACGTGTAGCTTGAAGAAATAAGATCTTCTGGGATTCAGGGGAAGGGGCTCAGCTTCCTTGTTGGATCAGTTAGAGTTGAGGTGAGACTGAGCTTCTTTCTCTGTCATGCCTATTTTCTACCCTGTTCTGATTTTCCATCCCATTAACAAGTGCTTGGCCTCCCAGATCTCTATAGACCCTCTCCTCATCGATGGCCCTTTTCTCTCCCTGGACGTAGGTGCTGCCCTTCACCCTCCACCTGTGTTCTTGCCTTGGTGTTGTCTGGACTAACATAAGGATTGCCAATTTAGATTTGAGGGAAGAATCCCAAAACTGTGTATCGATGCCTTAGGTTAGGGTCAGAGCCAAGAGAGAAACTAAGTGAGAAGTTGAGATGAAAAGCTGGCCTGAGGCGAGGAAATAGACTAGTTTTGAGTTGTTCAGGGGCATAAAACACAGGAGTTAAATCCATGCTGGGGCAGATTCTAGAGAGAATTAAATCTGTGTGAGTGTGGAACAGCAATGTCTCATGAAGTGTTTAATTAGAGGCTAGATGACTGCTGTCAGAGACGCTGGAAATAGATTCCTGCCTACTATGAGTGATCAGACACTAATCAAGTTCCCTTCCAACTCTAATGCGCCTATATCTGGGAATGATATATTATAGAGGAAATAGGTCCACCTTCTGGGAAGAAGAGTTGCCACTGAGAACAGAACGGAGGACAGATGCTGGGTTGCATTGGAGAGAAAGAAGCAAAATAATCATCCCTCCTCCCTTGATGAGAATGGGAGCAATGAGGACAGAGTGTGTGTCCCAGAAGTTGTCAACACTTTCCCCAAACTCTACTCAAACTCCAGGATTATTCTCTTTTAAACAAAATCACTCACCATTTCCTAAAAGTAGAAGGAAATGAAACAGCCAGCATGCAAGGGAAAATGGTTTTCTCTTCCTTTAGAGATAGTCTGCCTGTGTGGGCCTGGAAGGGAGGGCTCCTCCCTTAGTCCCGATGGATTAAGCCTTAGAAGGTAAAGGCAGAGAATGAGAATCTTGAGGGTGGCGTCTCAAGGTGGAGATCTGAGGGCTGGACTACTAGGAATTCAGATCTCCAAAGAATAGGTCCTCAATCTGAAGAGAAGCACCGTTAGTGGGACCTGGGCTGCAGGGGAGGCCGAATGTCTGGTCCTTGATGTTCCCTCACAGAATACCCCCTCTTCTTTTTCTCTTTCAAAGAAGGCCTTTAGGGCGGGTACAGTGGCTCATGCCTGTAATCCTAGAACTTTGGGAGGCCAAGATAGGCAGATTACGAGGTCAGGAGTTCGAGACCAGCCTGGCCAACATAGTGAAACTCCGTCACTACTAAAAATAGAAAAATTAGCTGGGTGTGGTGGCACATGCCTGTAGTCCCAGTTGCTTGGGAGGCTGAGGCGGGAGAATTGCTTGAGCCCAGGAGGCAGAGGTTGCAGTGAGCTGAGACCACGCCATTGCACTCCAGCCTGGGCAACAGAGTGAGACTCCATCTCAAAAAAAAAAAAAAAAAAAAAAGAAGGGCTTTAAAGCATCATCTGGGCTGGGCAAGGCCTGGACTTGTAGCCTGTTGTCCTTCCAGCTGTGAGCAGTGGCAGAATCCCCAAGCTTAGAGAGGAGGGTACAGCAGCCAGAAGGTAGGTGAGGATGGAGGATGACTTAGTCCCATTAGGAAGGGCCTGGGGAGGAGTGGGAAGTGGAATAGTTCAAGGGGATCAAGGCTGTCAAAGTGGAGGGGATCCACCCTCTGAGGAAGGGATGGGGCAGAAAACCTGCTCTAGCTGGAGGCCTCCTTTCCTGGACAAGAAGTCCTGAGAACCCAGGATAGCTGGGCAGGAGCAGGGGTGTGAGAAGGAAGCCCCTGCAAGCAGAGCTTAGCAGGTAGGACACAGGAAGTGAGATCCCTGTGAATTGTGAATAGGCACTGGAGACTGGACCTCTGGGTATTGCTGAGTAAGTAGTAAGCCTGCAAAGCATACCTTGAATGAGGTGGGGAAGAGAGACCCGGGGGAGGGAAATAGACTCTGGGGTCTCTGCAGCATGGGAGCTGGGGGTGGGAGAGTCGGGGTGAGGGGGCAGTGTGAGCTGTTGAGGAGATAAAAACAATGGTGTACTGGGTCAGTCCATGCCTGTGTGCTAGAGCTCATTGCTGAATTTTCAGGATTTTTGGTAACACAGCCATCATTAAAGATTAACGTGTATTAACTTACGGTGAACTAAATTATATTTAAAACAAAGGTAAAAATGTTCCAAACTCATTACTTTCTAATTGCTTTACTACATTTTACTGTTATCTCTGCACATGAAGTTACGTATGCCTATCACATCTGCCTGGTGGAATGGTATGGAATGGTGTGCCACCCATCACTTCCCATTCTATACACAGTGATTCATGCTGGTCACATGCAGTCAGCCCTGGTGGGTGCATTTGCACCATGAGAAGTGGGTTGTTAAACATTTACCAGCACACACGCTGCAGGGGACCTAAGGAGAGTGATGGCACTGGAGAGGAATGCTCCTGCTTCTAATCCTCCTTGATAGAGGTGCTCCCCTTTTGTTTTTGAAGAATTTATAGAAGCATTTCCACGGGGGAGTTGCAGCTAGGTCTTCTCATCAGTGCTGTGTGCCAGACAAGCTGGATGATCAAGGAAGTACCTACCCTTTGGACACTGTCAGTTTGCCTGGGGACTGAGAGCTTACAGTCCAAGCTTGCTTCAACTCTGGCTGAGGCCAATAGAGAGAGCCCAACGACAATTGAAGGAGCGGTAGAAAACAAAGATGGGAACGGGGCAATTGGCTTCCAGTTCCTTCATTCACAGGTCATGAAAAAAACCTGGGGCTAGACTCCATGAGAGTTTTTTTGTTTTCTGGTTTTTTTTTGAGACTGAGTCTCACTCTGTCACCCAGGCTGGAGTGCAGTGGCGCGACCTCAGCTCACTGCAAGCTCTGCTTCCCAGGTTCATGCCATTCTCCTGCCTCAGCCTCCCAAGTAGCTGGGACTATAGGCGCCCGCCACCACGCCCAGCTAATTATTTTGTATTTTTAGTAGAGACGGGGTTTCACTGTGTTAGCTAGAATGGTCTCGATCTCCTGACCTTGTGATCCACCCACCTTGGCCTCCTAAAGTGCTGGGATTACAGGCGTGAGCCACCACGCCTGGCCTGTTTTCTGTTTTTTTGAGACAGGGTCTTGCTCTGTTGCCCAGGCTGGAGGGCAGTGGCACAATCTTGACTCACTGCAACCTCCCAGGCTCAAGTGATCCTCTTACCTCAGCCTCCCAAGTAGCTGGGACTATAGGCATGTGACACTACCCTTAGCTAATTTTTGTATTTTTTTGTAGAGCTGGGTTTTCACTATGTTGTTCATGCTGGTCTCGAACTCCTAGGCTCAAGTAATCCTCCTGCCTCAGCCTCCCAAAGTGCTGGGATTACAGGTGTGAGCCACCACACCTGGCCACCAGGGGACTTCTTAAGCATCAAATCATTTCCTTCCAGCTTTTGGCTAAATTTGAAATTGGAAAAGTTGCAAAGGGAAAACGTCAAATTATCTAGAGGGGAAAATATATTGGGGTATGTTCTAACAATATGATCCTAATTACTTACATCTACAAAAATGTTTAAATGACCCTGATACAACATCTTTGGGAAAGGACAGCAGCACTCGGAGGGGCTAAAAAGGGATTTGCCCTACCTCCTCCAATCTTCATCTGCCCCCTTCAAAGCCACCTGAATATACATAAAACCTAATTTGAAATAATATGGTTGCTATACAAATACAGCTTTTACAAAAGACCCCTAAAAAGTATTTCCTTCCCTCCTTTGTAAGATATCCACAAATGAACAATCTAACGATACCTAATAGTTAGCTTTTATTGAGTATTCCATGTGCCAGACATTATTCAAAGTGTTTTACAGATATTAGTTTATTTAGTATTTACATTACTCTATGCTTAGGTGCCACAATCCCCATTTTACAAATTTAAGATGCCTCAGTTCATCTTGCCCAGACTTGTAAAGCTAACAAGGGGCAGAATCAGGATTCATACCCAGGCAGACTCCTGTGCCACGTTTTTTTTTGAGACAGAGTCTTGCTCCGTCATCCAGGCTGGAGTGCAGTGGCATTATCTCAGCTCACTGCAACCTCTGCCGCCGAGGTTCAAGCTATTCTCCTGTCTCAGCCTTGCAAGTAGGTGGGATTACAGGTGCAAGCCGCCACACCCGGCTAATTTTTGTATTTTTAGTAGATATGGGGTTTCACTTTGTTGGTCAGGCTGGTCTCGAACTCCTGAACCCAGGTGATCCACCTGCCTTGCCCTCTCACAGTGCTGGTGTCCGGAATTGGTGGGTTCTTGGTCTCACTAACTTCAAAAATGAAGCCGCAGACCCTCGCGGTGAGTGTTACAGTTCTAAAGGCAGCGTGTCCAGAGTTTGTTCCTTCTGATGTTCAGATGTGTTCGGAGTTTCTTCCTTCTGGTAGGTTTGTGGTCTTGTTGGCTCAGGAGTGAAGCTGCAGAACTTCGCGTGAGTGTCATAGCTTGTAAAAGCCGTGTGGACCCAAACAGTGAGCAGTAGCAAGATCTATTGCAAAGAGCAAAAGAACAAAGCGTGGAAGGGGACCCGAGTGGGTTGCCGCTGCTAGCTCCGGCAGCCTGCTTTTATTCTCCTATCTGGCCCCACCCACGTCCTGCTGATTGGTAGAGCCAAGTGGTCTGTTCTGACAGGGCGCTGATTGGTGCGTTTACCATCCCTGAGCTAGACATAAAAGTTCTCCACGTCCCCATCAGATCAGTTAGATACAGAGTATGGACACAAAGGTTCTCCAAGGCCCAACAAGAGCAGCTAGATACAGAGTGTCAATTGGTGCATTCACAGACCCTGAGCTAGACATAAAGGTTCTCCACATCTCCACCAGACTCAGGAGCCCAGCTGGCTTCACCCAGTGGATTCTGCACCGGGGCTGCAGGTGGAGCTGCCTGCCAGTCCCGCGCCGTGCGCTCGCACTCCTCAGCCCTTGGGTGGTCGATGGGACTGGGCGCCGTGGAGCAGGGGATGGCCCTCATTGGGGAGGCTCGGGCTGCACAGGAGCCCATGGAGGGAGTGGGAGGCTCAGGCATGGCGGGCTGCAGGTCCCGAGCCCTGCCCTGCGGGAAGGCAGCTAAGGCCCGGTGAGAAATTGAGCGCAGCGCCGGTGGGCTGGCACTGCTCGGAGACCCAGTACACCCTCTGCAGCCGCTGGTCCGGGTGCTAAGTCCCTCATTGCCCGGGGCCGACAGGGCCGGCCGGCTGCTCTGAGGGGGGGGGGGGGTCCGCCAAGCCCACGCCCACCCAGAACTCCAGCCGGTCGGCAAGCGCCGCACGCAGCCCCGGTTCCCGCTTGCACCTCTCTCTCCACACCTCCCTGCAAGCTGAGGGAGTGGGCTCTGGCCTTGGCCAGCCCAGAAAGGGGCTCCCACAGCGCAGCGGTGGGCTGAAGGGCTCCTCAAGTGCCGCCAAAGTGGGAGCCCCGGCAGAGGAGGCACCGAGAGCAAGCGAGGGTTGTGAGGACTGCCAGCATGCTGTCACCTCTCACTGGGATGACAGGCGTAAGTCACTGCGCCCGGCCAGCCATGTTCTTAATCACTATAAAAAGAAGGCATCAATTACAAACACTGGTCCCAGCTGCCCCCTTGAAAATATTGCATATACCTAAACCCCTCCCCCAGAGAAATTCTGGAGCTTCCACAGAAGCAGCAAAGGTTCAGCCAGGTTAAGTTTAAAATAAAACAGATGCAATATTTATCAGAAGGGACATTCCATTAGAATGAGTAAGTTAGAAGCAGGTTCTCCAGGCAAAGCTGACTGAAAGAGATCGTATTTTGATACATGTTTGGAGGGTCAGTTCTGACAACCGTGAAGGGACAGGATGCAGTGGCTAAGAGTTTAGAACTTCTGTCTTGTTTACAGAATGAGAGATTAATTTACCTCAGTATTAGAAATGTTAGGATGCGAACAGTTACATACAAAGAGAAAAATCACAGAGACAGAGTAATTTTGGAATTGTATTAGTCTAACCTAGGGGGAAAAAAAAAAAAAAAAAAGGAGGAGTCCTATTTAGGAATTGCCTGAACTCCAGATTCTCTCTGCCCTGTCCTTTAATTTTAGCATGTCCTAATTCAGATCGCTTTCAGACGTCTAGACAGGTCGTCTGCTTTCTCTTTCTAGTTTTCGTCTCCGATCTCCAGTTCCACTGCAGCTCTCCAGACTGCCAAGCTTACTGGCACTTCGCACATTTAACGTCTTTCCACTCTCTCCCCTGGATGGCGGGGACCTCGATCTTGGGAACTACCTTTTCCAGGCTCCCTTGCCAGGAGGCTCCAGGCACATTTTACCTTCCTCCAATGAAACGAACTCTCATGAGACTCGGTTCTGTGGCAGTAATGGCTGCATGCGTGCATGGCTTCCGGGGGGAGGATTTTGCGGTGGTCTCTGTATTTCCCTGCCTCTGGCACACTGTGGGGCTGTGGAGGAGTGCAGGAGCCTCAGCAGTTGCCTGCACGTCCCTGCCTCCGGTGACAGCAGATCTCTGCTCTCGGTGGCAGTGAACCTGAAAGCTATTGGATGTCATCCTGACTTTCACTCCTCCAGCTTTTCGAGTGGTTTTATAAGCACCTACTTCTTGTACTAAATCCTTTTATGCTTGAAATATCCAAAGTGGTTTCTGTTTTCATAAGTGAACTCTGACTGTTACAGTATTTGGTATAACAAGAGGTTTCAGAAAATTGACCTTCAAAGGTGGCAATCTGGGATTGGTTCCCTGACCCATTAGGCTTGAGGGCAGGGGCGACCTCATACTAGCATAAAATGAAGTCTCTGTATTCCACAGCAAAAGATAGAAAAAGTGACTTAAGTTACCACCTATGGTGGTGCCTGGAATAAAGTGATTGTTGAAGGGAAGGGCCGGGAGCCCAGGTGGTCGCTGTGACAGATCGTGAAGCTGGGAGTGTTGACTGCCGGGACTGTGGCTGGCTGCACTGGGAGATTACAGAAAAAAAATGACCCCTGTGCTGCATCCTGAGTCAAGGCATTGCCAGCGAACACAGAGCTTTCTCTGAATATTCTAAAAGACATGCTTATCTCTCAAAGCCATGGGGACTATGTATGAAAAAACCAGACCCACAGTTTGATTCTGCAGATTGGAGAATTATATTCAACTTGCATTTGTATCTTTGCCAGTCTCGTGTGTGACATTTGGAATATTTGTTAAACGGAAGCCCAGAATTGGGGTGGAGACACCTGGGTAGAGTTTGATGAGTCTGAAAAACTTTGAACCTCCAAATCCCGCGGAGCTTTCCTTGCTAGCAGAAGTAGCCCCTCCTCCCCTCTGTGAGGAAGTCACTTTCTCTGGCCTGAAGACCCTGTAGTGACGCCCTCACAGCACTCCCTTGGCAAGTGGACACAGATTTTCCTCAGGCCCTGTATTAGTTTTTTATTGCTGCATGACAAATTACCACAAATTCAGGCTGAAGACAGCACAAATGTATTCTTTTGCAGTTCTGGAGATCGGAAGTTTAAAATAGGTTTTACTGGGCTAAAGTCAAGGTGTCAGCTGGGCTGTGGTCCTTCTGGAGGCTGTAGAGGAGAATCTGTTTACTCACGTTTTCCACCGCTAGAGACCAGCACTCCTTGGTTTGTGGAAGGGGCTTCCTCCATCTTCAAAGCTTGCATCGCGGCATCTTCAAATCTCTCTGACTCTGACTCCTGTCTCCCTCTTTTTTTTTTTTTTTGAGATAGAGTCTTGCCCTGTCACCCAGGCTAGAGTGCAGTGGCGCGATCTCAGCTCACTGCAACCTCCACCTCCTGGGTTCAAGCCATTTTCCTGCCTCAGCCCCCTGAGTGGCTGGGATTACAGGCGCCCACCACTACACCCGGCTAAATTTTGTATTTTTAGTACAGACGGGGTTTCATTATCTTGACCAGGCTGGTCTCGAACTCCTGACCTCGTGATCTACTCACCTCGGCCTCCCTAAGTGCTGGGATTACAGGCGTGAGCCACCACGCCTGGGCTCTCATCTCCCTCTTATAAGGACCTTTGTGATCACATTGGGCCCACACAGATAATCCAGGATAATCTCCCCATTACAAGATCCTTAATGAGATCATGCATGCAAAGTCCCTTTTGCCATCTAAAGTAACATGTTTCCAGGTTCTGGGAATTAAAACATGGATGTTTTTGAGGGGCTGTTATTCTGCTTACCACAGGCCCTATTACAATGCCCCTCGTGGCCTCCAGCTCCATGCATCGAGTCAGATCTAGGGGCTGAGAGCAACCGCAGATGACAGTGAGCAAGGAAAGAGGGGCCTCAACTCTAAACACAAGGAACTGGACTCTGCCACAACCATGTGAGCTTGAAAGAGATGCCAGCCTCCAGATGAAGATGCAGCTCAACTAACACCTTCATTTTAACCTGTGATACTGAGCAAAGGAGCCAGTCATGCTGGCTCCAGACCCGCCTGATAGAACTGTGGTCTGATAAATGGGTGTTGGTTTAAGCTGCTACATTTGTAGTAAGTTATCACTGATAGAAAACAAATACATGGGTGAACTTATCACATGTTCTAGATTCAAAACATTAGCTCAAGTAGGTGTGAGTTGCCCTAATAGTTCTCTCGGTTGCTTGAAATGTGGACTTAGTGGTGGCCTACACTAAATAAAGTTGAGATCCCAGTATTTCATTAGTATAATCGGAAGAAAAAAATCAAAAGACTTAGGAAGAGAGTTATGTTGGAATGGATTTAATATGTGCAACTTGCTCACCCACTCCTTCATTGCGTCCTCCCAGAAGGTTCCATTGAAACTGTCTTCATCAAGGCATTAGAAGGGAGAGGACCAGCATCGTTGAAAAGCTCTGTAGCAGCTCTTTGCTAAATGCAGTGGTGGATGATCTGACCATTGAAATGAGCTTCCTGATATCAGTGGGCATGGTGGAATCTTCAGGAAACCGTAGGTGGGTGGCAGGGCTTTCCCTCCAGAGACAAGACAGGCATGATTATCGATGTGGGCATCACGACCAGAGCTATAATCAGGGATCTTTGGCCACGGCTAATTAATCATTAATCAATTAACCACTAAAATCTTACTTGATCTATATAAGTGAAAACATCTAGGTGGTTGAACAGAGAGCTGACTTGAGTTGCCACAGACTCTCACCTAATTCCCAGGCCCGAACCTGTTCACAGACCTAGAAATGAAGGGAAGGCAGCAAGATCCACCACCACCACAAGGATGTGCCGCGAATCTTCCTCCTAGCTTTCAAAAGGAATCTCAGCCGTTTATCATCGTGACAGTGCAATGGGGAAATGAAAACACCCAAACCTTTAGGGTAATACACAAGACATCATTGCGATTTACAAGTCAGGGTGGAGCTTATGGGGGTTAGAACATAAATGACGTGGCCGGGCACAGTGGTTCATGCCTGTAATCCTAGCACTTTGTGGGGCTGAGGCAGGTGGATTACTTGAGGTCAGGAGTTTGAGACCAGCCTGACCAACAAGGTGAAAACCTGGCTTTACTAAAGATACGAAAATTAGCCAGGCGTGGTGGCAGGCGCCTGTAGTCCCACCTACTCGAGAGGTTGAGACAAGAGAATCGCTTGAACCCGGGAGGCGGGAGGCGGAGGTTGCAGTGAGCCAAGATCGCGCCACTATTCCAGCCTGGGCGACGGAGCAAGACTCCGTCTCAAAAAAAAAAAAAAAAAAAGAGAACGTAAATAACATCTTACTCCAAGTTCATCTCTAGGCTCCGTCTGCGCATATTTCCCCACTTTCAAGTGGGAACCAAAGCAAGGCCATAAGGCTGCTTGAGACATTGCTGAATAGATCCAGTGTTGCCTAAAATGTCTGTGATACATCAGAAAGCTGTGTGGAGACACTGGGTAGCTAGTAGAAGAGCCACGGCACAGGTCCTCAGAGCTTTGGAGCAAAAGCAAGCCCTCTTCCACATCCTAGCATCTGACTTGATCTTGGGTCGTCAGCATGCGAGAGTTCATGAAACATGAGCTGCCCTTTATGAACTGGGTGTTGTCTGCAGCACCACACTAGACTGGGCATACTTAGCAGTCTCACCTCCTTGAATGGAAGTGGTGCCTGTGAATTTGGCCGAGTTAGTTCCTCAAGGCACAAGTAAGAGGCATGAGTAGGCAGCTGTAACTCCAATGGCATCTCCAGCTACATTCCTAACCTCTCCCTCCGTAATCACAGTCACATGAAGGGTTTCCTACGTCTAGTTGACTGAGAAAGGAAAGATTTGGTTTCCTCTGGTATGTGGGTGGTTCTGCATGCTATTCTAACACTGCAGAGAGTAGGCTGCTGCAGCATTACTGCCACACTCAGGGCAGCCCTACAGGACAGTGGGGAAGGAAAATCCTCTCCGTGATCCGAATTGTAAAGAATGCATCTGCTTTGTTTACTTTGCATGGACAAAGAGATGACCAGAGTTACAGTTAACCCTGATCAATAGGCAGTGGCTAACTGTTTGGCTAGATAACTCGGGGGGAGGGGGGAAAGATATGGTGAATTGATGACAAGGAAGCCCAGGAAAGAGGAAGGTGAACGAGTCTCTTGGGAAGGGCACAGATGGTGAGAGTATGTGTGTCCCATGTGACTGTTCACAATGGGCATTCACTACAGAGGAAATCTTCTGTGATCAGGTTGACCAAGTGATCCATTCTGCGGACCTCAGTCAATCTCTCTTTCTAGCTGCTCTAGTGCTTGCTCAGTAGGGACGTGAACAAAGCAGACATGGTGGCAGGGATGAAGAGTATGCAAGGCTCAGTGAGCTGGCCTTCCCCTCATCAAGGCCAAGCTGGACAGATACTCCGTGGCTGAGTGCCTCAACTGCTAACAGCAGAGATCAGTGTTGACCCCGTTATGTGGCACCATTCTCCAGAGAGAATGGCAGATTAATTACATCGGACCTCTTTCAACCTAAAGAGAGAGGTAATTTGTCCTCATTGAAAATAGCTGCTTGCCTCCCTTGCACACAATGCTTCCTGCAGCACCACTGTCTTTGGGCTTACCGAATGCCTCACTTATCATCATGTGTCTCCAACCACGTTCTCTGACCAAGGAAATCATAATACGCTGAGAAAATAGCCTCAGAATATCTTTTTCATTTTTCAAATTGAGACATAACTTACATACCATAAAGTGCGCAGATCTCATGTGCACATTTTAATGAAGGGTTTACATATCTATATACCCTTGTAATCACCACCCAGATCATATATAGAACATTCTCAGCTTCCCCTGTCTGCCCCTGCAAGAAGGCTTTCTCATGCCTTCTCCCGGTCAGCCTTTTCCCCCAAAGGCATCCTCAACTCTGACCTTTATTACAACAGGTTAATGTCACATGTCCTTGAACTGCATGTGAATGGAATTATACAGTAGGTACACTTTTGTTTTGACTTCTTTTACTCAACACTGACTATGAGATTCATTAATGTTACTGCGCGATTTCATAGGGTTTTTTTTTCACTACTGGGTAGTATTCCACTGTATGAATTTGTCACAATTTACTTACCCATTCTAATGTTGGTGGACTTTGGGGGTAAATTTCCACCCTGCAGTGGTATGAATGAAGCTGGCGTGGTACATGTCTTTTGGTGGACACGGGCATTCATTTCTGCTGGATATTTACTCTCAGGAGTGGAAGTACCGAGTCATAGGGTATGTGTGTTTAATTTTAGCATTGCCAAACATTTTCCCAAGATAATTGTATCAATTTACACTCCTACTAACAATGTGTGAGAGTTCCAGTTGTTCAATATCCTTTCCAATACTTGGTATTGGCAGTCTTTCAAATGCTAGTCATTACAGTGTGTGTATGTAGTGATATCTCATTGCAGTTTTACATTCCTGTTCTCTGATAAGCAGTGATATTTGGTACCTTTTCAAATGTTCACCTGCTGTTTTGATATCCTCTTTTGTTAACTATTTATCAAATATTTTGCCCACTTTAAAACTGCATCATCTTTTTCTTATTGTAGTTCTTTCTGCATTCTGGATATGAGTCGTTTGTTAGCTATATGTGTTGCAATATCTTCTCCCATCTTTGACTTTCCTTTTATAGTTAAGAATATACCTTTTAAAGGTATATGCTGATACTAGGCTTTAATGAAGTCCAAATCATCACACTTTCTTTTAATAGCTAGTGCTTTTTGTGTCTTGCTTAAGTATCTAAGTATCTTTGCCTACCTCAAGGTCACCAAGATATTTTCTGAGGATTAAATGATGACCTTTTTTTTTTTTTTTTGAGACAGTCTTCCTCTGTCACCCAGGCTGGAGTGCAGTGGCACAATCTCGGCTCACTGCAACCTCCACCTGCCAGATTCAACCGATTCTCCTGCCTCAGCATCCTGAGTAGCTGGATTACAGGCTCTCACCACCACACCCAGCTAATTTTTGTATCTTTTTTAGTAGAGACGGGGTTTCACCATGTTGGCCAGGCTGGTCTCAAACTCCTGATCTCAAGTGATCCACCCGCGTTGGCCTCCCAAAGTGCTGGGATTACAGGCATAAGCCACCACACCCAGCCAAATGATGACATGTTTAAAGGCTCCTAGGATAGTCAGTGGTACATAATAAGCACTCAAAAAAAAAAAAAAAAAAAACAAACTGAAAGAACAAACAGGAAAACGAATAAGCGTGTGGCCCTGATAATACATTCATTATGTTTTGTTTCTTAGACATGTCTTGGTAATATTTATAGCACCATGAGGAAACACAGGGATGAGAAACGTTGACCCTGATGTGGCGGGAAATGGGAGAGAAGATGTCCTGAGGGTGGTTGTTGTGACTCCCAACGACAGAGGCTGAGACTCAGGAAAAACTCACAGAAGCTTTGACTCGAAGTCCCCTCCAAGCCAGTCAAAGTCTCTGTAGTCCTTTTGCTTGTTCTTTTCTTGACCTAGTCCATGTCCATCTCCATGGATCACATCCTGGGAACATTCCTATGCTCCATTTTAATTATTTCATGATCATTTTTATTTCTTCTCCGTGACCCCCTCCCACCCATAATATGTTTTGATACCCAATCTATGGCCACAGCCATCTTGTCCTGCCATGACCTCCTTGGTGGCTTCCTCTGTGATCCACTCCATGGTCTCCTCAGTGGCCTCCTCCATGTCTGTAATGCCCACTATGATTCACTCTGTAGCCATCTCCATGGATGTGGCTCAGTCCATGGCCCACTCCATATCCAAAGCCATGTGTTCCTCCATGTCCCATTTCAAGTTCTCCTCCACGAACCAGTGCATTTCCCAGGCTGTGGAATGTCCCAGAGCCCAGGCCCAAGTCCAGGTCCAGACCAAGGCCATGCCTGTGGCCATGGGGGTAATAAACACCACAATTTCTCAGGGGGAAGAAAAGGTATCTCTAAAAGAAAAAAATAAATATATTGATAAATGAAAATTAAGTCTCCTCTCCCTAATCACCATACATGCCTGTTTCACCCATGTCAGATTTTCACTTTTCCAAACTGCCCATTTTCTCTTCTCTTTACCACCATCCTTACTATGATCTCTGTCTCTGTCTCTCTTTCTCCTTGTTCTTTTACTCTTTCTCCATCTCAGAAAATAAGCTTCCCTGTTACCTTATTAACATATCATCTTTATGTGAATACTCAGGCCCTTGCTCTGCAGATCATAAGGTTATGTGTTTTTGGACTTTTAAGACAAAGGTAAATCCATACCCCTGTGTGAAAGGCACAGAGACTCACTTGACAGACAGTCTTTCTCTTTATTAGTCAGCTAAGAAATCTCAGAACAGGTATGTGGAATTGAGAGCCCTGGAAAGCTGTCTACACAGAGCCTTGAGATTATAGGCATGAACTCCAGAATCCAACCAACCTGGGTTAGAGTCTTATATCTGCCACTCACTACATGTGCTGGGGCAAATAGCTAAGATCATGAAACTCCAGATCCCTCACTTGTAAGATGAATATAATATGGCCACAGGATTGTAGACCAGATTAAATGACATTATGCATTTTAAACATTCAGCCTTGAGCCTAGCACGTAGTAAAAACTCAATGTTCACTTTTGTTATTCTCTCTTGATCTTGCAAATGAAATAATAAAGTAATTTAGGGATTAATTCTTAGATGCTGGTATTTATTATGTAGCCCACATATGGAGAGAGGCTGAGAATTCTAAAATGAAGAACCTCAGCAAATTGACTTTATTATCCAAACCTTTTGTGACTTCCGTATTTTTCATTTTGTCCATTTTTACCAGTGGTATGCTGTCCAACACTTAATAACAGGCTCTCCGAGGGAAAAGTGCTTATTTGTAGTGTTTGACAATTGCTGTGGTGTAAATATTTCCAACACAGCGTATTTTAAGCTACCAGTGTCACACCACTCAGCTCAGAATTGGGAAGAACTGCACAATCTCTTGTGGGCCAGGATGAGCCATCTCCAGCACACCACTGATTTATACTCTGCTTCACCCCTCAAATGGGAACTTACCCACAGGATCACAAGAAAACAGGAAGAACATCAATAAATGTGAAATCAATGTAAGAAAAATATGTATTCAAAGAACAATCAAGACCAGAGAGCAGAGATGGAGTGGGAGGTCAGAGAGTAACATTCACAGGCCGTGCAAGGAATTGCTGTGAGGACCAGAAATTTGTCATACATGAGACAATTGGAAGCCCGCATTTTGGATGGCTGAACGTTTTTATGCTTCTTTCTTTCTTTTCTCTATTTCTCTCTTTCCTTCTTTCTTTTTTCTTTCTCTTTCTCAGTTTCTCTTTCTTTCTTTCTTTTTCTTTCTTTCTCTTTTTCTTTCTTTCTCTGTCTCTTCTTCCTTCCTTCCTTCCTTCCTTCCTCTCTCTTTTCTTCCTTCCTTTCCTTCCTTCTTTCCTTTCTTTCTCTCTCTCTCTCTTTCTTCCTCCCTCCCTCCCTCCTTTCTTTCTTTCTTTCTTTCTTTCTTTCTTTCTTTCTTTCTTTCTTTCTTTTTCTTTCTTTTTCTTTCTTTCGAGACAGGATCTTTCTCTGTCACCCAGGCTGGAGTGCAGTGGCGCGATCTCTGCTCACTGCAACCTCCATCTCCCAGGTACAAGCGATTCTCGTGCCTCAGCCTCCAAAGTAGCTGGGACTACAAGTCCATGCTACCACTCTTGACTAATTTTTATATTTTTAGTAAAGACAAGTTTCACCATGTTAGCCAGGCTGGTCTCAAATGCCTGGACTCAAGTGATCTGCCCACCTTGGCCTTCCAAAGTGCTGGGATTACAGGCGTGAGCCACTGCACCCAGCTGCTTCTTGCTTTCTTTATGTTTATGTCCTCTTTGTTCTCTCTCAGTAATTCCCTTGTTCTGTCAGTATTTCCCTTCACTTTGGCCCCAACTCCATCTTTTCCCTCCTCTTTTTCTGCTTTGCTTCTCACTTTCTCTGACTTAAGCATTCTCTCTGGTCCTTATATCAAGGTGATTCTTTCCTTCTGAGCGCACCAACTTACTCCCCTTTCTCATTCTGGATTTTTCCAAAGCACTGCTGACATGATTCCCCCCTGCCTTCTCGCCAGGCTCCTCTATGAACCCACCCTGGGTACTCACCAGACAAAAACTCAGTCCTACTGACAATCCAACACCAGCCACAACTGCAGCCAGGGAAATGAGGATGATAGCCCAGGGCTGTAAATATCCACTTGGTTTGATCACGTTTGTGGGTGTGTGGCTCATGCTAACTGTGTTTGTGCCCGTGGACACCGGGCCTGTTTCCTGGGAGGTGCTGCTGGTTGGCTCACGGGTGCATCGCGTGGTGGTCCTGACGCCGGGCGCTGAGGTGGTAGATGATGCCCCCATAGTGGATGTACCCAGGCCAGAGGTGTTTGGGACTATTCCTGGCACAGTATGGCTGGCAGCAGAGGCCGTGGAGTCCATTCCAGGGGCCATGGTGACAGAGCTGGAGGCAGTGGGTCTGGTTCCAGTGGTTCTGGTGCCTATGAAACAGGTCACACAAGATGATGCATTTGTAGCAGAGATGATTAAAGGGGAATGGGGGTGCTTAGAGCAGAGGAGGGTGAATCTAACAAACCTGTGGTGGAGGTGGCTCAGGAGAGGCGTAGTGGGGGAGGAGAGATGGTAGAAAGCGATTCTGCTGTGGCCATGTCCCCAGAATGGAGGTGGGTGTCGTACAGAGAAGGATGTAGAATGTGTCATCTGGTGGAGTTGGTGATGGAGGAGGCAGAAGTTTGAGGAAATGTGATCGTGATGGGTTCAGAAGTGGAAGATCTATTTGACTTCAGAAGTGGCCACCCAAATAGAAGAGGGCGGGCTGATAAAAAGGAATGAATTAACAGCATTTGCAGTGACCTGGATGAGATTGAAGACTATTATTCTAAGTGAAGTAACTCACGAATGGAAAACCGAACATCGTATGTTCTCACTGATACGCGGGAGCTAAGCTATGAAAATATGAAGACATAAGAATGATGCAATGGACTTTGGGGACTTTGGGGAAAGAGTGGGAGGGGGCGAGGGATAAAAGACTTCAAATATGGTGCAGTGTATACTGCTAGGGTGATGGGTGCACCAAAATCTCACAAATCACCACTAAAGAACTTATTCATATAACCAAATACCACCTGTATCCCAATAACTTATGGAAAAAAATTGAAAATAAATAAATCAAAGCAGATCAAATAAGTGGGTGGGCTGGTATACAAAGCGGCAGGCCCTGCTTCTCTTGTGACTGTGATCACTGAGTGTAAGGAGGGAGCTGGAGGAGGAGATGACAGAATTGGATTCACTCATGGGCATGCCAGTGGCAGTGGCTGGGACAGAGGTGACGTCATCTACCACACTGTGGTGGTCAGCAAAGGTGAGGTGAGTGTGCTTGGGCAGATGTGGGAGGACCTGACCCAAGTGGAGAAGGCTGCTCACAGGGACAAGAGAGGGTGGGCTCAGACAGGTGCGAGCAAGAATCAACACAGCAGAGGCGGTGGTGGCGGCTTAGGTAGCGATGGGTGGGCCTAGGTCAGAAGTGGTTAAAATGGGATCACAAACAGCACCAGTCATGAGAATAGAAGTGAGTGCGCTTAGAACCAAGAGGATAGAATCAGATGTAACCGGCTTGCTGATGGCAAGTGCCAGAGAATGAACAAAATTGTTTAGTCTCAGACTGGAGCAAAGGTTGCCAAATTTTTTCTGTAAAGGTCCAAACAGCAAATACTTTAGGCTTTTGCACCAGGGTGTCTCTGTTGCAAATACACTGAAAAGTGGAAAAGCAGCTGGAGACAAACCGTAAATGAATGGGCATGACTATGTTCCAGTAAAACTTTACAAAACCAGGTAACAGGTGAGACTTGACCCATGAAACGTGGTCTACCAGCCTCTGGACTAGGGTCAATATATTGATAGGAGGTGGTGGTGTCACAGATGGTGGGTTGAATAGAGATAATCTACTTGGCACCGAAGTGGGAGCATTTCACAAAACTGTGATGGGCCAGCAGAGTTGAGGTGGGCTTGCTGGAGGAAGACGTGACAGATATGATGCACTTGTCGTTTATTATATTGTGGTTCTGATTGTAATGGAAGTGGTGGGCAGTTAAAAAAAAAAAAAGAGGTGAGACCAGAGTAGAGGCAATTAGGATTCTAGAAGAGGAATTTTTGTTTTCTGAGATGGAGTCTTGCTCTGTCGCCCAGGCTGGAGTGCAGTGGCACGATCTCTGCTCACTGCAAGCTCCGCCTCCCGGATTCACACCATTCTCCTGCCTTAGCCTCCCAAGTAGCTGAGACTACAGGCATGTGCCACCACGCCCAGCTAATTTTTTGTATTTTTAGTAGAGATGGGGTTTCACTGTGTTAGCCAGGATGGTCTCGATCTCCTGACCTCATGATTCGCTCGCCTTGGCCTCCCAAAGTGCTGGGATTACAGGCGTGAGCCACCACGCCCAGCCTAGAAGAGGAAATTATATCTGTGTGCTGGCTTGACTTGAACCAAGGAAGAGATGATAGAAACATGTGAAAAGCTGGTGGTTGCCACTGGAGTTAAAATGTGCGGGCTCAAAGAAGACAGGGGGGTTAGTACCTGATACAGCTGTATTGGTGATGGGCTCAATAGAAATGTCAGTGGCCTTGGTGGGTACAAAAGTGGTGGCAGAGATAGTGGTGGAGGCTGCAGTGGCTCCAGAAGCTGTGATAGAGATTGTGGTGGTCTCAGAACCTGTGAGGGAAGTTGCAGTGGGCTCAAAGCTTGCAGTGGAAGCTAAGGTTGTCTCAGAGCTTATGATGAAGACAGTGTTGGTCTCAGAGCCTGCACTGGAGGGTGTGGAGGTCTCAGAACCTGTGGTACAGGCTGTGGTGGTCTCAGAGCCTGCAGTGGAGGCTGTGGTGGTCTCAGAGCCTTCAGTAGAGGTGGTGATGGCCTCAGAGCCTGCAGTAGAGGATGTGGTGGTCTCAGAACCTGTGGTAGAAGCTGTAGTGGCCTCAGAGCCTTCAGTAGAGGTGGTGGTAGTCTTAGAGCCTGTGGTATAGGCTGTTGTGGTCTCAGAGCCTGCGGTAGAGGCGGTGGTGATCCCAGAGCCTGTGGTGGAGACTGTGGTGGTCTCCAAATCTGTAGTAGAAGCTGTGGTGGTCTCAGAGCCCGTGGTAGAGATCGTGGTGGTCTCAGAGCCTTCAGTAGAGGTGGTGATAGTCTCAGAGCCTGTGGTATAGACTGTTGTGGTCTCAGAGCCTGCAATAGTGACTGTAGTGGTCTCAGAACCTTCAGTAGAGGTGATGGTAGTCTCAGAGCCTGTGGTAGAGACCGTGGTGGTCTCAGAGCCTGTGGTGGAGACTGTAGTGGTCTCAGAGCCTGCAGTAGAGACTGTGGTGGTCTCGGAGCCTGCAGTAGAGGCTGTGGTGGTCTCAAAGCCCATAGTAGTGACTATAGTGGTCTCAGAGCCTTTAGCAGAGACTGTGGTGGTCTCAGAGCCTGTGGTAGAAACTGTAGTGGTCTCAAAGCCTTCAGTAGAGGCTGTGGTAGTCTCAGAGCCTTCAGTAGAGGTGGTGGTAGTCTCAGAGTCTGCAGTAGAGGCTGTGGTGGTCTCAGAGCCTGTGGTATAGACTGTTGTGGCCTCAGAGCCTTCAGTAAAGTTGGTAGTGGTCTCAGAGCCCGCTGTAGAGGCTGGGATGGTCTTAGAGCCTGCAGTGGAGATTGTGGTGGTCTCAGAGCCTGTGGTAGAGGCTATGGTGGTCTCAGAGTTTTCAGTGAAGACTGTGGTCATTTTAGAGCTTTCAGTGGAGACCTTGGTGGTCTCAGAGCCTATGGTAGAGGCCATAGTGGTCTCAGAGCCCATGGTGGAAGCCTTGGTAGTCTCAGAGCTTGTAGTAGAGGCTGTGGCAGTCTCAGAGCCTTCAGTAGAGGCTGTGGTGGTCTCAGAGCCTGTGGTAGAATCTGTGGTAGTCTCAGAACCCATGGTGGAGGCTGTGGTGGTCTCAGGGCCTGTATTAGAGGCTGTGGTGGTCTCAGAGCCTGTGGTGGTCTCAGAGCCTGCAGCAAAGACTGTGGTCATCTCAGAGCTTGCAGTGGAGACCTTGGTGGTCTCAGGGCCTATGGTAGAGGCCATAGTGGTCTCAGAGCCCATGGTGGATGCCATAGTGGTCTCAGAGCCTGTAATAGAGGCTGTGGTTGTCTCAAACCCTGTAGTAGAGGCTGAGGTACTCTCAGAATCTTCAGTAGATACTGTGTTGGTTTCAGAATCTTCAGTAGAGGCTGCGGTGGTCTCAGAGCCTGCAGTAGAGGCTGCAGTGGTCTCAGAGCCTGCAATGGAGACTGTGGTCTCAGAGCCTGTGGTTGAGACTGTGGTGGTCTCAGAGCCCATGGTGGAGGCTGCAGTGGTCTCAGAATGTGCAGTAGAGGCTGTTGTGGTCTCAGAGTCTGCAGTAGAGGCTGTGGTGGTCTCAGAGCCTGTGGTATAGACTGTTGTGGTAGAGGCTGTTGTGGCCTCAGAGCCTTCAGTAAAGGTGATGGTGGTCTCAGAGCCCATGGTGGAGACTGTGGTGGTCTCAGAGCCTTCAGTGAAGACTGTGGTGGTCTCAGAGCCTGCAGTGAAGACTGTGGTCATCTCAGAGCTTGCAGTGGAGACCTTGGTGGTCTCAAAGCCTGTGGTAGAGGCTTCAGTGGTCTCAGAGCTCATGGTGGATGCCATGGTGGTCTCAGAGCCTGTAATAGAGGCTGCAGTGGTCTCAGAATCTGCAGTAGAGGCTGTGGTGGTCTCAGAGCCTGTGGTAGAAGCCATGGTGGTTCCAGAGCCTGAAGTTGAGACTGTGGTGGTCTCAGAGCCTGCAGTAGAGGTTATGGTGGTCTCAGAGCCCATGGTGGAGACTGTGGTGGTCTCAGAGCCTGCAGTAGAGATTGTGGTGATCTCAGAGCTTGCAGTAGAGTTTGTGGTGGTCTCTGAGCCCATGTTGGAGACCATGGTGGTCTCAGTGCCTGTGGTAGAGATTGTAGTGGTCTCAGAGCCTGCAGTGGAGATGGTGGTGGTGTCAGCGCCTGCCGTAGAAGCTGTGGTGGTCTCAGAGCCTGCACTAGAGACTGTGGTGGTCTCAGATCCTGCCATGGAGGTGGTGGTGATCTCAGAACCTGAAATAGAGACTATGGTGGTCTGAGAGCCTGTGGGGGAGGGGGTGGTGGTCTCAGAACCTGCTGTAGAGGCTGTGGTGGTCTCAGAGGCTTTAACCAGGACTGTAATGGTCTCAGAGCCTGGGGTAGAGGCTGTGGTGCTGTTAGAGCCTGCAGTGGGGGCCATAGTGGTCTCAGAGCTCATGCTGGATGCCGTGATCACCTTGGAGTCTGCAGTTGAGGTTGTGGTGGCCTCAGAGCCTGCTGTGGAGGTGGAGGTTGTGGTGGTATCAGAACCTGCAGTAGATGCTCTGGTGGTTTCAGAGCCTGTGCTAGAGACTTTAGTGGCCTCAGAGCCTGCAGTGGTGGTGGTGGTGGTCTCAGAGCCTGTGGTGGAGACTGTGGTGGTCTCAGAGCCTGCGGTGGAGACTGTGGTGGTCTCAGAGCCTGTGGTGGATGCCATGGTGGTCTCAGAAATTATGGAGGAGGCCATCGTTGTCTCAGAGCCTGCAGTGGAGGTTGTGCTTGAGGCCATGGTAGTCTCAGGGACTGTAGTGGAGGCTGTAGTAGAGGTTGTTGTGGTCTCAGAGACTGCGGTGGAGGCCACGATAGTTTCAGAGCCTGCAGTGGAGGCTGTGGTTGTGTCAGAGCGAGTGGTGAAGGTCCTAGTGGAGGCTATAGTAGTCCCTGAGTCTGTGGTGGAGGCCGTGTTGATCTCAGATCCTGTGGTGAAGGCTGCAGTAGAAGCCATGGTGGAGGCCGAGGTTGTCTCAGAGCCTGTGGTAGAGTCTGTGGTGATCTTAGAGCCTGTAGTTAAGGCCATAGTAGAGCCCATGGTGGAGGCCATGGTGGTCTCAGAGCCTGTGATGGAGGCTGTGGTGGTGTCAGAGCCTTTTGTGAAGGCTGTGGTTTTCTCAGAGCCTGAGGTGGAGGACAAATAAGGTGGTGGGAATGGATTAAGGATGAATTTGCAGGTTTAGTATAGTGTTACTTTAACATATACTCAGTACTGCTTATTCATTTATCTATTCAGATATTGAGGGCTTAATATGTACCTGGTATTTTACTAAACTGGGCATACTCCTGTCAGCAAAAGAGATATGGGCTTATAATTTAGTAAAGAAGAGAGATACAACATAAAAAAATAAATACACATTGGCTTAAGTGCTGTTAAAGAAAGCAGTGGTGCTGCTTTAGATACTAGAGTCAGAAAAGGTCTCTCTGAGGAATTGACATATGAACTGAGATCTGAAGGAAAAGAAGGCAGCCATTTGGGCGAGGCATGGTGGCTCACGCCTGTAATCCCAGCACTTTGGGAGGCCAAGGCAGGCGGATCACCTGAGGTCGGGAGTTCAAGACCAGCCTGACCAACATGGAGAAACCCCATCTCTACTAAAAATACAAAATTAGCCAGGCGTGGTGGCGCATGCCTATAATCCCAGCTATTCAGGAGGCTGAGGCAGGAGAATCACTTGAACCCGGAAGGCGGAGGTTGCAGTGAGCCAAGATTGCACCACTGCATTCCAGCCTGGTCAACAAGAGTGAAACTCCATCTTAAAAAAAAAAAAAGAAGGCAGCAATTTGAAAGGCCAGGAGAAGGACATCACAGATCGATAGCATAAGTACAAATACCCTGAGTTGTTAATGAGCTCGATGTGATTCATGAATAGATAGGAGACCAGGGTGGCTGGAATGTAGTTATTGAAGGAGAAAACAAGGCTGTAGAGAGACCTTTTCTAACCATAATCTCTGAAGCAGGACCCCTGCCTTATTAACAGCACATAACCCAAAGGTGTGTTTACATTCTTTATATTCTAAACTCTCTTCGTTACAAGAACGTAAGCCCACATTTCTTTTTTTTTTTTTTTTTGGAGACGGAGTCTCGCTCTGTCGCCCAGGCTGGAGTGTTTTGAGACGGAGTCTCGCTCTGTCGCCCAGGCTGGAGTGCAGTGGCGCAATCTCGGCTCACTGCAAGCTCCGCCTCCCGGGTTCACGCCATTCTCCTGCCTCAGCCTCTCCGAGTAGCTGGGACTACAGGCGCCCGCCACCACGCCCGGCTAATTTTTTGTATTTTTAGTAGAGACGGGGTTTCACCGTGGTCTCGATTTCCTGACCTCGTGATCCGCCCGCCTCGGCCTCCCAAAGTGCTGGGATTACAAGCGTGAGCCACCGCGCCCAGCCGAGCCCACATTTCTTTTGCTGACAGGGGTATGCTCAGAGTTTAGCAAAATACCATGGTAGAAGGTTAAATTTCATCTCAAATACAATGAGGACCCACTGGAATAACATACTCTGGTTAATTTTTCTTTGTTTTTATTTTGAAAAAAAATCACAAATTCTTTTGTAACAAGTATAACACAAAGAACCCTTTTCCCTGAATCATTCTGGAGTTACTTGGTAACCTGATGTCTCATTATCCTTCAATACTTTATATATTCTCATACAGAACCATAATACAGCCATCAAGATGAAGAAATTCACATGAATATATTGCTGCCACCTGATTTTTAGATCCCTTTCAAGTTTTGTTAGTTGTTCTGATAATGTCTTTAACAGTAAACCAGTTCAATTCAGAATCATGTGTTGCTTTTCGTTGTTCTGTCTCTTTAGTCTTCTTCAGTCTGGTGCAGTTCTTCAGTCTTCCTTTGATCTTCATAACTTTTAACCTTTGAAGATTACAGGTCAATTATTTTATAGAATTTTCCTTAAACTGAGTTTTTGTAATGTTTCATCATAATTAGGCTCATGTTATTAATCTTTGCCAGGAAAACCACTGAAGTGATGTTGTATTCTTCTCTTTGCATACTATCGGGTGACAGATAATATCAATGTGTCCCATCATTGATGATGTTCTCTTGGATTACTTGATTAAGAAGGTGTATCCAGGCTGGTTTTTCTCCCTTTGTAGTTAATAAATATTGTGTTATGATTATAATTATGAAATGTCTCTCTTTATTCCTAATAATATATCTCTTCTTAAGCCTATTTTGTCTGTTATTGAAATAGTCACTCGATTTTTTTTTTAAATTGTTGTTAGCATGGCTAACATACAGTATGGCCATATTGTTCTTCTTCTTATTTTTACCCTATTGTTTACCCTATTTGTAGTTATAGTTAGTTAAAATTTATTTCTTGGTTGAATATTATTTATTTGGGGCTTTCTTTTTTAACCAATGTGTGAATGTCTGCCTTTTAATTGTGGTGTCTGAACCATATACATTTAATGTAATTATAAATATGTTGGGTCTGAGTCTTTTTTAGAGACAGAGTCTTGCTCTGTTACTCAAGCTGTAATGCAGTGGCACAATCACGGCTCACTGCAGCCTTGACTTTCTAAGCTCAAGAAATCCTCCTGCCTCAGCCTCCAAACTATCTAGGATCACAGGCACAAGTCATGATGCCTGGCTAATTACTTTTTAGTTTTTATTTTTTGTAAAGATGGGGTCTTCCTATGTTGCCTGGGCTTGTCTCGAACTCCTGGGCTCGAGTAATCTTCCTACCTCAGCCCCAAAAAGTGCTGGAATTACAAGTGTGAACCACTGTAGCTGGCCCCGAATTTAATAGTCTTCGTATTTGTTTTCTATTTTTCTCATCTGGTCTTCTTTCCTTTTCCTCCATTTTTCGCCTACTTTTTTTTTTTTTTATTTAACCCAGTATTTTTATTTTTTGTTTTTTGTTTTGTTTTGTTTTGTTTTTTGAGACAGTCTTGTTCTGTCACTCAGGCTGGAGTGCAGTGTTGGGATCTCAGCTCACTGCAAATTCCACTTCCCAGGTTCAAATGATTCTCTTGCCTCGGCCTCCTGAGTAGCTGGAACCACAGGCGTGCACCACCATGCCCAGCTAATATTTGTATTTTTAGTAGAGACAGGGTTTCACCATGTTGCCCAGGCTGGTCTCTAACTCCTGGCCTCAAGTGATCCACCTGCCTTGGCCTCCCAAAGGGCTGGGATTACAGGCATGAGCCGCTGCACCTGGCCCTGAGTCATTTTTGACCCCATTTTATTTCCACCATTAGCTTATTAAATATCATTCTTATTTGTGTGCCATTGCTCTAGGATTTACGATATACACCTTTAATTTATCACTGTCTACCTCCCAGTGAGCTCATTCCTCTTCATGTAAGGGCGTGAGAGTCCTAACACAGTACACTTCCATTTCCTTCTTCTATCCCTTGTACCACTGTTGTCATACATTTTATGTCTACATATGTTATAAGCCTCATAATTCATTGTTATTCAAGTATATTATCTTTTGAGAAGAATTTAAATGAAAAAAATCTTTTATTTTTACCCATATATTTATCGTTTCCAGCACACTTCATTCCTTTGCATAGATCTAAATTTTTTCTTCCTGAAGAACCTTCTTTTACATTTTTAAAAAATGTCAGTCTTGCCGGACGTGGTGACTCACGCCTGTAATCCCAGCACTTTGGGAGGCAGAGGCAGGCAGATCACTGGGAGTTTGATACCAGCCTGACCAAAATGGAGAAACCCCATCTCTACTAAAAATACAAAATTAGCCAGGCATGGTGGCGCATGCCTCTAATCCCAGCTACTCGGGAGGCTGAGGCAGATGAATCGCTTGAACCCGGGAGGCAGAGGTTGCAGTGAGCCAAGATCGCACCATTGCACTCCAGCCTGGGGCAACAAGAGCGAAACTCCGTATCAAAAAAAAAAAAAAAAAAAAGTCGATCTCCAGGAGGCAGTGTCTTCCAGTTTTTGCTTGTCTAGAAAAGCCTTCATCTTCATATTGAAAATATTTTTACTCCATGTAATTCTAGGTTGATAGAGTATTTTTTCTTTCAGTATTTTAATGATATTGCTTCTTTATCTTCTGGTTGTCACGGTTTTTCACAGGAAGTCTGTTATCATGCTTGTCTTTGCTCCTCTGTATACAATGTGTCTTTTCTTTTCTAGCTGGTTCTAGGATTTCCCATTTATCACTGATTTTTAGTTATTTGATTACATTGTACTTTGGTATGATTTTTTAAAGTTTATTTTGCTTAATATTTGTTGAGTTCTTGGGATCTGTGAGTTTATAGTTTTCATCAAATTTGATTTTTCAGCTACTATTTCTTTAAACATGTTTTCGGTTCCCTGTTTTTCTGGAACTTCAGTTACACATATTGTAGACAAAACATTGTCTCACAAAATCACTGGTATTCTATTCATTTATTTTCAGCCCATACTCCCTCCACCTCAAACTCCCTCTTACCCTCACAAGAATCTGACAAAACATGCCAGGCTGCCACTCTGTGGAGAAGTCCACTTCATCCAATTTAGTTTCTTTTTTGAGATGGCGTCTTGCTCTGTCACCCAGGCTGGAGTGCAGTGGTGCGATCTCAGCTCACTGCAAATTCCACCTCCCAGGTTCAAGGTATTCTCCCACCTCAGCCTCCTGAGTAGCTGGAAATACAGGCATGCGCACACCCAGCTAATTTTTGTATTTTTAGTAGAAACAGAATTTCACCATGTTGGCCAGGCTGGCCTTGAACTCCTGACCTCAGGTGATCTGCCCACCTCAGCCTCCCAAAGTGCTGGGATTACAGGCGTGAACCACTGCACCCCACCCCAGTTTAGTTTCTTATATCCTTCTGGGCCACTGCGTTTCCCCTCCTGTCCAACCCTGATATCTGCTTTGCTCTGCCTCACCTCATGATGTGGGACTTAATCATTCAGGAAGGGAAGAGAAAGTAGAAAACAAAACTGATTTATGTTTTTAAAAGATCACACTCAGCCTGCTGTGTGAAAACTGGCATGTAGGAGGGCAAGAGTGAAAACACAAAATTAATTAAGAGCAGTAATTTTTGCTTGAACTAGGATGGTAGCAGGGGAGATACATTTCAGTGGATGAATACAAGCTATGTTTTGAAACTAGAAAAGTAGAACCAATAGAAAGTGTTGAAAGGCTGCATGTGGTGGATGACAGGAAAAGAAGTCAAGAACAACTTCTAGCTTTGGGGCTTATGCAAAGAGTTGGAAATTAGTTCTATTTACCTGAATGAATAGGGAGGAAGTGGAGGTTGGAAATATTAGAGATTTTGAACTTTTTGTGCCCATTAGATATCCAGGAGACTGTTTGTTGGCAGTTAGAAACCTGCACTTAGTTCTCAGAGGAGAAATCAAAACAAAGGCATAAAACTGGAAGTCATTTAAATATACATTGTATTTAAAGCTTGAGGCTGACTGAGATCACTTGTCTGGGAGAGTATAGTTGGAGAAGAGGGCACTGGACCAAGCTCTGGCTACTCCATCATTCAGATAGAGGAGGAGAGGCGAATGAATGAGACTGAGCAGCAGCATCCAGTAAGGTAGAAAGAAAACTCTAAAAAGTGAATCAAGGAAGTCAAGAGAATAGAGAGGCTCTAGAAAAATATGGAAGTTAGCTGAATTGATTTTTGCAGAGAGATCAAGTAAGATATGGCCTGGGCCATGTCCGTTGGATTCAGAGGCAATATGGAAGTGAGTTTAGTTTATTGAAAACAGATTTGCATGATGGGGTAGCCCCCAATTGGAATGAATAAAAGGATAAATAAGTATATATGGAGGCTTACGGATTTCATAGAAGAATAAAAAGTAGAGAAATATCAAAAGACATACCTCCACAAGGACAAAGGATGGAGAGATGACAACAGCAGAGGAGATATTAAAAAAATTTTTTTAAAGATAATAGCAGGAGGATGAGTGGTAACTCTCCAACACAACAGAGAAAGCTTCAACATACAGGTCTCCATTGGGGGTGAGAGTAAGTCAACTACTGGTAAATTATTAATTCTGTGGAATCCTGGAAAGATTCAGGAGTTGCAGCTAGGCTCCTCCGAAGATTTGGGTGTGGCCTGTGACTAAATACAGGAAGGATGATTGAAATGCAATGTAGCTAGGGACTGTCTCTCAGCTCCAGATCCCTCCTTCCACTCAAGGAGTTGGATGAATACACCTCTCTCCCTTATAACAGCTTAGGGTTTTATCTCTGGAGGTATTGAAACCAAAGAAACTCTAGACCAGTGATCCCAGGCACTGCTGAGGGCAGGAGTGAAAGGTTTTACTGAAACTATGCGATTAAGGAAATGCTTACACCCTGAACTGTAAAACCCTCATTACCTCTTCCCTTACTCATCTTCCAGCACTTCAGCAGCTGTGCTAGTATGCTCTAGAACAGGATCTGGAGAATTCTTCTTGTGGAAAGAAATTAGCCAACACTAGATACTGACATTTTGAGGATCTTCCCATCAAAACTGCCACATCTCTACTAAGTTACCCTAAAGCTAAGTCCACCAGTTGACAGGCTCTACCCCTGCACAGAAAGCTTCCAGGCATCATATTAGTGCCTCACTCTCAAATGCAAAGGACATTCTGGGATTACCAGATATTTGAGAAAAATCTCTAGCTTGAAATACAGAGACCAAAACAAATATCCCTATGAATCAAAGCCAGAGAGAACTGAGACAATGCAAATAGCAAAACCAACTTCAAATGTCGTCAGCAATACAAGAGAAAGTATAGCACCCACGAAAAAAACAAAAACAAATAAGACATGCCATTTTAAAAATGGTTGTAGAGAAAAAAAAAAGATCTCTTTGAAATAAAAAAAAAAACTCAAAATTCACTAGAAGGATTTGAAGACTTTAGAAGCTGAGGAAATCTCCCCAAAAGAAAAATAAAATGACAGAGTTGGAAGACAGAAGAAGAAATATAAGAAAATTAGAGCGTCAGCCCAGGAGGTCAAATATCCAAATTATAAAATTTTTCAGAAAGACAGAACAGAGAAAATGGACGAGAGGCAATTATCAAAGAAAAAAATGCAATAAAATTTTCCAGAACTGACTCATATAACTTTCTAGTGTACAAATTCCTAGCACAATGAAAGAATCCATACTATAACACCATATCATGAGATTTTAGAACAGTAGTTTAAAAAATCTGAAATCCTCCAGAAGAAAAAAAAATGGGTCTCTTACAAGAGATCAGTAATCTAAATATCAGACTTCACAATCTAGAATCTAGAAACAGTGGATCAATGCCTTTAAAATCCTGAGAAAAATCATATCCATCCTAGAATTCTATAACCAGCTAAACTATGAGTCAAATGTGAGGGTGGAATAAGACATTTTCAGACATATAAGGTCTATGGACACCTGGGCTCATTTTTCTCTTCTTCCTGGGCACATGGCTAAGTTAAATTTCTCATCCTCTCTTGTAGCTAGGTAGAGCTACATGTCTAAGCCCTAGTCAGAGGGGGCCCCTAAAGGGAAGGAATACATATTAATTTCCACTTCATTTCTTTAAGAGTAAATACCTATTCCTTGATGTCTGTTGTATATATATTTTTATTTTCTGTATATTATCATGTTTTGACATCTTAACAAACTTTTCTAACTAGGGAGAGACAGCACCTTCCAGGGCTAGCCAATTCTTAGAAGTAGCAATGGGCCCAGCCAGGAGCATGAGCTGATATGCAAACTAACCATTCCAGAGCCACAGCTGCTCCATCTGGCCCATATACTCCAGGAAACAATATTTATCTGCCTTAGTCATTCCAAAGCCAAGTACCAGGCAACTAGGTAGTAATCAGCTATATAGCTCGAAGAACACAGGAATTATTCAAACCAGCCAATCCTAAACTGTTCACCCTGCCTTTCCTTGCCTTTCCCACAGAAACCCCAATAAAAGGAAAGAACTAAACCTTTCCTTCACTCCTGTCTTCTGCCTCCTGACTACCTTGGTGTCTTTCTTAGGTGGTCCGGCATGGCAGTGTCATGCCTCCTGTCTCTAGGGCCTGTGAGCCTCTCCTTTTGTGGCTGCACCTTGACTGACTGTATCATAAAATAAGACAAAATACTGTTTTTCTGCCCTCTCCTTGGGCTGAAATGATGATGACACTGGAAACCATATGTTGAAGATGGAAGAGCCATATTCACCCAGGATCCCTGAATGCCTGCATGGAGCAGAGCTCCCACTATCCTATAATACTTACCTTAGGACTGGTACAAGGGAGAAAAATAAACTTGTTTTTCAAAGACACTTTCGGGATCTCCTTGTTACAGCAGCTTAGCATTACCCTAACAGTGCATAAGGTTTTAAAATAATTTCCCACCATAAACTCTCTCTCTCAGGAAGCTTCTAGAGAAAGTGATGCTCCAAGATGGAAAAATAAAGCCAGAAAAAAGATAAGAATTTACAAGGGAAAAAAGGGAATTTCCAGAATGTTGCTGAATACAAATTGCAGGACAAGAGACCTAGCAAGCAACCAGTACTGGTTGGACAGAGGCTTCCAAATGGGATTGCTCAAGGGAAAAAAGTGAAACTGATAGATTGCCTCATGTGTATTGAAAAGACAGAGATACTTCTGGTGGAGGTTTTGGGATGAATTAATTATATATATGAAGAAAACTATGTAAATTTTAAAAATGAGGCTATTATTAATATCTAGAAAAACAAAAATTACAAGAACGGATGGTCATCACAATGCAATTATATGACCCAGTTATAAATGTTACTAGAGGTAACATTTATAGTTATCATAATGTAGACACTAAATGCTAGTTTAACACCAAAAATTTGATACAGTCATTTGGAGAGAATTGTGAGCGGGAATGTGAGACAGTAAGTGTGCAGGGGGAGTGGTCTAACCTAAATCTTTCTTTTCATTAGAAGGAAGACAATAAATCATGCCCAAAGCAGGAAAAAAAAAAAAAAAAAACCTCAACCAACAAAAAAGTAATGGTAGTAAGAGAATTTATGGCCGGGTGCAATGGCTCACGCCTGTAATCCCAGTGCTTTGGAAAGCTGAGGTGAGAGGATCCCTTGAGCCCGGGAGTACCAGGCTGCAGTGAGCTATGATGGTGTCTCTGCACTCCAGCCTGGGTGACAGAGTGAGATCCTGTCTCTAAATAAATAGATAAATGCAGTATGAAGGTAAATGCCAACAGGAGCCCTGGGAAGCAGGACTCAGAGTAAGAAGCAATCGGGGAAAGGGAATCAGGGGCTGAAGTTTTATGAGAAGCCTTGTAGGACTACAAGTATTTCTTTTTCAGAGCTACTTACATTCATTACCTAATACAATAAAATAAACAAGTGAGTGGGAGGTGAGAAGTGACATAGCAAGTGTGGGGAAGTCCTTCAAGAATGGGGGTGAGGGGCCAGGCGCGGTGGCTCACACCTGTAATCTCAGCACCTTAGGAGGCCGAGGTGGGTAGATTGTCTGAGCTCAGGAGTTCAAGACCAGCCTGGGCAACACAATGAAACCCCGTCTCTACTAAAATACAAAAAATTAGCTGGGCGTGGCAGTGTGTGCCTGTAGTCCCAGCTACTCGGGAAGCTGAGGCAGGAGAATCGCTTGAACCTGGGAGGCAGAGGTTGCAGTGAGCCAAGATTGCGGCATTGCACTATAGCCTGGGCAACAGAGCGAGACTCCATCTCCAAAAAAAAAAAAAAAGAAGAAGAAGAATGGGGGTGAAGAGGAGAGTGGAGGGAGAGGTGGTGGCTGAGGAGTGATGTGGGGACATTAGGATGGACATCATTCAGTGTTTGGTCCAGGGACATCTGGGATCACACTGTCTGAGGAACCCACACCATCCCACCAAGCTTATTGAATCAAGATCTTGCTTGGTGGGGTGTCAGGGCCTGGAAACCCAAGTTTCTAATCATCTCCTTGGATGATACTTGTGCATACAGAACTGAGCTTGTTTGGATGCCGATGGAAAGGACCCAAGAAAGGTAAAGTGAGATGGGAGGGGAAGGAGAAATGCACTGAGCAAAGCCACCGAGACAGCAGGAGGGTGAGAAGGCGCCCAGCATTCAGATGGAGGAGTTGGTCCTTGCTAATCCACTGTAATGGGGCTAGAAGAGACACAGTTGGTCACTTTATAGATCTAGTGGTGGGAAAAGAGGAGGGGCCTTTCAGTCCTTGCATGCTTGCTCCCTTTTGTAAGGAAATATTATTTAAGTCTATGTTTTACAGTAGACCAAGGGTTCCACGGGGGCCAAGACCATGGCGTTTCCCACTCCATTCCTCACCATGGCCTAGCACGCAGCAGTGCCTGGCCCAGAGGAGGAGCTCTATAAATGTTTGTTGAATGACTACATGAATGACAGTTTCTTCTGAGGTAAGGGGACTCTTGTTTAAAATCAGACAGATAGGACTGGAGTTCGGGATTAGGACAGGTGATGGGCAGATCTGGAAGGCATGGGTAGGTAGAGAACAGTTGAAGCATTCAGGATGAAGGCAACAGGAAAGAGAAGAAAAAGAACACTGAGGGAAGTGCTGAAACGGGCGAGGGAGCGAATCTGGAGTGGGGTGCAGGAAACAGATGCATACTGAGGAAGAAGGGGGAAGCACTCCAAATCCTCCACATCATCCAACCTAGACCTTCTCTTTCAACCGCACCTCCTGCTTCTTGATGAGCCATCGTACAGTAAAGGCAATGGAATGGATGAGCCAGTTAACCTGGTGTCTCATAATTAGGGAAGATATGTTGATGTAAGAAATCAAAAACTGGAGTGAACAGAACTGTCTCAGACAGCCCATTGGAATCACACGGAGCCCAGTTCACTTCTCCCCTGGGCTATTTCCTTTCACAGCCATTGCTGATCCAATGCCAGAGCCAACCCCTCAGTGGCTGAACTCCAGTTTGTTTCTACCAGGGAAATTCTCAGGGGACTATACATGGATTTGGAATCAGGCAGCCTCCGAAGAAGGGTTGAAGCAAAAAATAAAAAAACAGTAGATGTTGGTGTAGATGCAGTGATCAGGGAACACTTCTACACTGCTAGTGGGAATGTAAACTAGTACAGTCACTATGGAAAACAGTGTGGAGATTTCTTAAAGAACTAAAAGTAGAACCACCATTTGATCCAGCAATCCCACTACTGGGTATCTACCCAGAAGAAAAGAAGTCATTATACAAAAAAGATACTTGCACACACGTTTATAGCAGCACAATTCACAATTGCAAAGTCATGGAACCCAAATGCCCATCAATCAACGAACAGGTGGATAAAGAAACTGGCATATATATACGATGGAATACTACTCAGCCATAAAAAGGAACGAATTAATGGCATTTGCAGCAATCTGAATGAGACTGGAGACTATTATTCTAAGTCAAGTAACTCAGGAATGGAAAACCAAACATCGTATGTTCTCACTGATATATGGGAGCTAAGCTGTGAGGACTCAAAGGCATGAGAATGATACAATGGACTTTGGGCACTAGGGAGGATGGACGGGGGAGGCATAAGAGATAAAAGACTACAAATAGGGTGGGTGCTGTGTATACTGCTCGGTGATGGGTGCACCAAAATCTCACAAATCACCACTAAAGAACTTATGTAACCAAATATCACCTGTACCCCAATAACCTATGGGAAAAAAAAAGAAGGATTGAAGGATTTTTACTTGACTTTAGACTGAGATCCTGGTTTTAATTTGGAATTAAGAATGCTATTGGAACTAGAATTTTCCAGTTAAAAACAAAACTTTTATCCATGATACAAAGGAAAGTAAAAGTCTCGGCCGGGTGTGGTGGCTCATGCTTGTAATCCCAGCACTTTGGGAGGCCGAGGCGGGCGGATCACGAGGTCAGGAGATCGAGACCATCCTGGCTAACACAGTGAAACCCCGTCTCTACTAAAAATACAAAAACAAAAAAACAAACAAACAAAAAACCCAGATGTGGTGGTGGTGGCGGGTGCCTGTAGTCCCAGCTACTCTGGAGGCTGAGGCAGGAGAATGGCATGAACCTGGGAGGCAGAGCTTGCAGTGAGCAGAGATCACGCCACTGCACTCCAGCCTGGGCAACAGAGTGAAAAAAAAAAGTCTCACCCCCGCCATTTCCCCAGCACCGCCACACCACCCCACAACTTGTGCTCACAGCCACAGCTGGGGGAGACTAATACAGATTTGCTTCTAAGATAGCATCAGAGTCATGGTCAGTGGAATTGGGATCAGTACTGGCTTTTGCAGAAATGGGCCAAAAAAAAAAAGAATCATCGTTTCTGGAAGAAGAGTCATGCCTGGGCAGGGGATCCCCCATCTCCTTCAGGCTTTATGTGGCCTCCATGCCCCTCTCCCTCCTTAACTGCTAAGTCACTTACTGGGTCCCAGAAGTCCAAAGAGAAGCAGCCACAGGAAGCAGAAGGCAGGAGAGATGTTTCCTCTTCTCATCTCCAAATGATGCACATAAAAGTTGTCATTTAGATGCCTGGGTTCCAAAGGAAGGATAGGCCAAAGAGGCGGAGAGACAAGGGGCAAACCCCCTGGGCCTTGATAGAAAATAAAGTTGCACAAAAAGACCCAAAGGCCAGCCAGTGCCAGGGTAAGCCTTGTAGGCAGGTGGGATGGTTGGGGGGAGCCCCCGAATTGCTCCACAGTTTGGCTTCTTATTTTTCTTCTTTTTTCCTCACAAGCGTGTCTGTGGCATTTATAGCTGATACTGAGTAGGGGAGGCCAGAGCTTTGGGTCCTCCCTGCCCAGGGAGGGGCATCTCCGCACTGTGCTTTCTGCAGGGCCATTTGGAGAGATGTACCCTACAGGAATCAAGGTGGAGGAGAGAGCCGAGTCGGCAAGACCAGAGGGCGCACACATGAGGAGGGGCAGGGAGGGAGGCAGAATGAGGGGATCAAACTTGTCGGAGTGGAAGGGACCCACCCTTTGAACCAGAGCTGACCTGAAACCTGTTTTCCCTGGGTATGCCTCATTTTCAAAGCAGGAGGCCTTTGTAGAAGAAAGAAGAGAAGAGAAGAAAAGGAAATAAATGGATGGTAAAGGTCAATAGCAGTCTATCTGGGGGAAGCTGGGGATTTGGAGGGTGAGAAGAGCAACAGGACACACGCCCGGCTTTCTCCAGAGTGCTCCTTCCCAGCTGCAGAGCAGCACGTGGCTGTGTGAGTGATACACTCCACTCCCTGTGAGCTCTCCAAGGGTGGGGAAAGTGGACACTGAGTGAGTCTCATTTCTAGTATCAAGCAGAAGTGAGTAGGGAAGAGGATGGGGCATGGAACTACCCATTTCCCTGAGTCAATCTTTGGCAATGGCTCTTAAGCATAGGTCAGGGACCCTAACTCACCTGGGTCCCTATTTCTAGGCTCACAACTAGCAGTTGATTGAAATTTACCCCGTGTAACTCAGATATGCAAGGAAAAATGTAGTTTGGCTTGCCATAACTCACCCAACTCAGTTTTCAGACTCTTTCGCACCCATGGCAGGGAAGGCTGGGGCTGGAAATGAGGATATGGCTTTAAGCTTGCCAAATATTAGTGATTAAATTTCATTTTCTTTTTAAAGTGTTTCTTTCGGAGGGCATACTGTATGGTTCTAATTATATGAAAGTCAAGTACAGGGAAAAATCAACTGATGATGATTGAAGTCAAAATACTGGCTACCTCTGGGATGGCACTGATGGGGAGGAGGTGGGGGAGGCTTCTGGGGTGATGAGAATCTGACACATCTTGATCTGGAAAGTGGGTAGGTGAGTGTATGCATGTATTAAGATTCAACAATTGGCCGAGCACGGTGGCTCATGCCTCTAATCCCAACACCTTGAGAGGCTGAGGTGGGAGGATTGTGTGAGCCCAGGAGTTCAAGACCAGCCTAGGCAACATAGCAAGACCCTGTCTCTATTTATTCAAAATAAATACATTAAAGAATTAAATAAAATTTAACGACTTGAGCACTTATGTGTCCACTCTGCACATTTTACTGAATGTAGTTTAAGCCTCAATTTAAAGATTAAAAACAACAGTCAAGGGTACAAACTTTCAGTTATAAGATGAATGAGTTCTGGGACTCTAATCACATGGAGACTATAATTAACAATATTGTATGAAATTTGCTAACACACACACAAAAATGGTAAATATGTGTTGATGATGTGTTCATTAGTTTGATGGTGGTAATTATTTCACACTGTGTACTCGTCAAATCAACACATTGTTCACCCTGAAAACATATAATTTTTATTTGTCAATTATACCTCGACAAGCTTGGGGGGAGAATTAAAAACAATAAAAAAAAAAATTGGTGGCTCACGCCTGTAATCCCAGCACTTTGGGAGGCCAAGGCGGGCAGGTTAGGAGTTCGAAACCAGCCTGATCAACATGGTGAAACCCCATCTCTACTAAAAATAAAAATAAAAAAAATTAGCTGGGTGTAGTGGCAGGTGCCTGTAATCCCAGCTACTTGGGAGGCTGAGGCAGGAGAATTGCTTGAACCTGGGAGGCAGAGGTTGCAGTGAGCCAAGATCGTGCCACTGCACTCCAGCCCTGGTGACAGAGTGACACTCCATCTCAAAAAAAAAAAAAAAAAGAAAAGAAAAAGAAAACAATGTCTCAGGTCTCTTTTGGGTAAATACTTGGCCATATGAAATTTAATGCCCCTCTCAGGACTGTTTTCCCCATTTCAAGGGCTCTCCCCTCCACTTCTTCTTTCCTGCACATCCTCTGAGGGGGAATTTATGCCTCCTACTGGCAGTGTGGGAACAAGACTTGGGCCCTTCAAGCTGGTCTCTCCTGAGCTTCCTCTCGTCCCATCTGGTCACTGGGATCCTGCATTGGCATCCAATGACTCTGAGACACAGTACTACCATCGTCTTCATTTTACAAATAAGGAAACTAAACCATGGAGAAGAAGTCAAGTAATTTGGCCAAACTCACAAAGTTAGTAAGTGATGGAGTCAGGAGTTCAACTATCAGTCCAGCTGCAGAGCCTGTGCTCTTCGCCATTATAAAAGGAGCGTGTCATGTCCAAACAGGACTTTGAGTCTGGCCCCTGAATATCTTCCTCCAACCAGACTGCCTGTTCCCAACCTCATCTGACATAGAAATTCTGGAGCTGTCACTGTTAGGAAGTATGCGGAATATAAAACCACAAAGCTACAGAGGCCCAGTTATGTGGAATTTGAAAAACAGATGGACCAGTCATCATAAGGGACATGTCGGGAAAATTAATGAATTAAGAACAGGTTACTCGAGTGCAGCTGACTGGTCCGAGATCATTTTTTTAAATGCCTCCTTGGAGAGTCTGAGTCATGAGGGTTCTGATGACTATGCAGGAAAGAGCAAACAGGGGTTGTGGGCTTAGGACTTGGGTTTGTTTTAGAGAGTAAGAGATTAGTTTCACACAGAGTAGGGAATTCCAGGGACCCGGCAATTACGTAGAGTATACAATTTATAAACATAGCATAGATTTGAAATTCACCCTTGAATGACCTGTGCTGAAAGTTTGATTTAGGAAATACCTGTGTTCCAGATTCTCGCTGCCATCTCTCTCAACCTCACCCTGTCCCGGCTTTGATTTTCTTCAACCTGGCTGGACAAGGGGTCTGCTTTCCCTTCTAATTTTAGTTTATCCCCAATTCAAGTAGAGTTCTTTTCATCACAAGAAGTCTCAATGGTACCTTCCATATAGCATATAGTTTATCAGAAAGTAACAAAAAGAAGCAAGATTTTCTGTGAAATATAGCCCAATATGGCCTATGTCTGTGACCCATTTTCCCACAAACGGACCACTCTGAAGGCGGCCACCGTCCCTGGATTTGGAGATCTCTCCTATGGCTGCTTAAGCTTCTTCAGCTATCTGGAGCCACCATTTGTGTAGAAATGTCCTATGTGCTTGAGTGCCCGTCTTCAAATCTTCTGTGATGTATACGTTCAAAAACAATTTTGAAAAGCTGTTTTCCTTCCTCTGTTTATGTTAATCTAAATTTTTATCATACTTTTAATTATTGCAAAAAATGTAATTTCTTCCATATTGTAAATATAGACATTGAAATAATAAAAGTTTTTACTACTCTTTAAAATGTTTCCAGTGGACTCTAAACACTAGCGGCATCTCAATATTCATCATTATCCGTTTTTTTAAATTTTATTTTACTTTAAGAGATGGGGTGTCTCACTATATTGCTCAGGCTGGTCTTGAACTCTTGGACTCAAGCAATCCTCCCACCTCAGCCTCCCAAAGTGCTGGGATTATAGACGTGAGCCACTGTGCCTAGCTTCCATTATCCTTTTGAATAACATATAAGCAAGCTCTTCCTCAATAGTCTAGGTTTTTAAATGGTTCCTCCTGCTCCATGATCTTATAGTTCCATTTTACTTTCCCCATATTATTCTACTGGTCTCTCTCCATATATCATATTACATACCAGTAACATAAATATTCTACTGCTATATATATATAACAGTATATCTAATTAATAAACCTTATCTCTTAGAGCAGTTTTGGGTTCACAGCAAAATTAAGTGGAAAGTACAGAGGTCCCATAGACTCCCTGCCCCTACACAAGCACAACCTCCCCGCCTCGTTGACATCAGGGTTTACTCTTGTATATTCTATGGGTTTTGACAAATGTACAATGACACGCATCCACCATTGTATTATCATATACGGTAGTTTCACACCCTAAGAATCGTCTATGCTCCACCTATTCATCACCCCACCCTCGTAACCCCTGGCAACCATTGACTCTTGACTGTCTTTATAGTTTTGTCTTTTCTGGGATGTCATATGGTCTGTAATTTTTTTTGCTTGAAAAGCTTTTATCGGTCACCCTATCATACTCCTCTGCACCAAAAGATACGTTTATAAACTTCTAAAAAATTTCCTGTGCCTTGTAAGACTCTGTGTTCAATTTATAGCCCCCAGTAACTTTTTGGTGAATTAAGCAAAAATGCTTCTCTTATGATATGTTTTTCCATATTTTCAAGAAAATATGAATCATTAACTTACCTAACATTTTTTATTTTTCATTTTTTTGAGACGGAGTCTCGCTCTGTCGACCAGGCTGGAGTGCAGTGATGCGATCTTGGCTTACGGCAACCTCCACTTCCCAGGTTCAAGCTATTCTCTTGCCTCAGCTTCCCATGTAGCTGGGACTACAGGCGCCTGCCACCACACCAGCTAGTTTTTGTATTTTTAGTAGCGATGGGGTTGCACCATGTTGGTCAGGCTGGTCTCAAAAGCCTGACCTCAAGTGATCCACCCACCTCCGCTTCCCAAGGTGCTGGAATTACAGGCATGAGCCACCTCGTCTGGCCAACTTACCTAACATTTTAAAAATAACACAACTTACAGAGCGCTTACGAAATGCAGGACTATTCTAAGGCTTCACAATAACCCCATGAAGTGGGTACTATTTTCACTCTCATGTTTACAAATACGGAAACTGAGACCCAGAAGAGTTAAGGAATTTGTGCAAAGTCACGATGAAATTGGATTTGAAACCAGAAATTCGAGCTCCACAATCTGTGCTCTTAGCTGACATGCCGTATGGCCTCTCTATGTGTCTTTTATCTTAAGGTGTAACATTAATCAGTTGGAACTTGCAACATCTTTCTCCTTGAAATCATGCATAATACACAATTGTTACCTAAACCAAGAAACTAGTGAACAGGAAGCTCTTTCCCCTTACAGAAAATGGTGTACAATTCAGGGAAGTGTGCTTCATAGCACATTGCTTTGTCCCAGCAAGTTGTTGACAAATCTTGAATATTCTAAAATAGGCAGACAGACAGATAAGGTGGGTTGGCTGCCATGGGATTTTTCTCCTTGGTTAAATAAGCCACTGCTTCCTTTATTCTTTCTGCTGATTCTGCTCTTGCTCCAATCTCATGAGATACTGCCTCAAGAGGGACGCCTTTTTAAAGAGTGGATAGAAGAGATTGTTAAAAAAAAAAAAAGAAAGAAAGAAAAGAAAAAAGGAAGTTTGTATTACTCCTGTTACTTCATTCTACAGTGTATCTGCGTAAATAACATCTTAACACGTGCCAAAATACCAGTTCCTTACACTCCACGTAGCCCTTCACAGGAATTTATATGAGGCAGGAGAAAACAGGAAGTCCTACTCTGGGTATATGATCCCTAAATTAGAGGTGGTTTTTGAGGTATCCCTTTACTAAAGGGATTATTTGTTAAGTAAAGGCTTTATTTGACACCCTGAAATGTTCTACACCCTGCGGAAATGTGGTAATAATAATATGGGAGCCACAGAGGAAATGTTGGATATTCGTCAAAGAGGAGTCAGAAAAGTGTGGCCCTGACCACAAAGGTGCTCTCAGACAGATCAGTTCTAGGCAACAAGCACATACGGAAGTTGAAGATCTGGAAAATGGTTCGCATCAAACAATCCACACCTGCATAATACTCTTCAGGAAGTCTTTATGTACGTCCAAGATGTGGGGGCACAGATGCGATGTGAAGATCACTGTGCTAAATCCACAGTGCAAAGGCACGGGTGGCCCTTTAACCCTGTCCACTTCCTGAACTTTTGCTTGGGTCATACGTGCTTGGAGTAGGTGTATTCCATGACGAAAGCTGGGTAATGATGTTTCCAAACTCTACCCACATGCCCCAGTTGCTGGGAGTAATGAGACACTCACAGCATAGCTATGTGAATCAATCACAAGCTAAATTGCTCACCACGGATTCCCCCCTTTTCTCCTTCCTCTAGCTCAAAATGCCCATTCATTTGAGTCATTTGTTGTTTATTTTTGGAAATAATTTTTTTTAATTTGAGACAGTCTCACTCTGTCGGCCAGGCTGGAGTGCAGTGACACGATCTCAGCTCACTGCAACGTCCACCTCCCAGGTTCAAGTGATTCTCATGCCTCAGCCTTCCAAGTAGCTGGGACTACAGGCATGCACCACCACGTGTGGCTAATTTTTATATTTTTAGTAGAGACAGGGTTTTGCCATGTTGGCCAGGCTGGTCTCGAACTCCTGGCCTCAAGTGATCTGCCTGCCTCGGCCTCCCAAAATGCTGAGATCACAGGTGTGAGCCATCACACCCGGCCAGTAAATAAAAATTTTTATTTACATAATGTGCCTGGTAATAACTTAAGAACTTTATTGAGCTATAATTTACATACCATATAATTCACCTGTTTAAATTATATAAACCTGGCTGGGCAAGGTGGCTCACGCCTCTAATCCCAGCACTTTGGGAGGCCGAGGCGGGTGGATCGCCTGAGGTTAGGAGTTCAAGACCAGCCTGGCCAACAGTGGTAAAACCCCATCTCTACTAAAAATACAAAAATTAGCCAGGCATGGTGGCACTCGCCTATAATCCCAGCTCTTGGGAGGCTGAGGGAGGAGAATCTCTTAAACCTAGGAAGCAGAGGTTGCATTGAGCCGAGATTGTACCACTGCACTCCAGCCTCGGTGACAGAGTGAGATTCCATCTCAAGTTAAACAAAATTATAACAATAAAATAAAGTATATAAACCAATGGTTTTAGGCCGGGTGCAGTGGCTCACGCCTGTAATCCCAGTACTTTGGGAGTCCAAGGTGGGTGGATCACCTGAGGTCAGGAGTTCGAGACCAGCCTGGCCAACAGTGGTGAAATCCCATCTCTACTAAAAATACAAAGACAAAACAAAACAAAACAAATTAGCTGGGTGTGGTGGCACGCACCTGTAATCCCAGCTACTTGGGAGGCTGAAGCAGGAGAATCACTTGAACCTGGGAGGCGGAGGTTGCAGTGAGCTGAGACCACGCCACTGCACTCCAGCCTGGGTGACAGAGCAAGACTCTGTCTGAAATAAATAAATAAATAAACCAATGGTTTTTAGTATATTTACAGAGTTGCACTTGGTGAAGCTTTTCATTGACAGACTCAAATCTTTTTTCTCTATTCCAGCTCTTCTTTTTTCCCTTCTAATTCTTCTCTTCCATTTCTTCTCTTTTTCTCTGTTTTGAGCCGTATTACTTGCACGTTAGTCTTCCTGGATCTATCCTCCAAATGTATCATATTTGCAGGGTGATTTTCATTCCTGTATAATTGTGTCTGTTTGAGTTATTTTTCCTGCTTGCTCTTCCAGATTACTAGCATAATTCTCTACAATGGCCAGCCTCTTTCAATTTGTCTATTAAAATTTGAAAATACATGTTTTACTCTTTTTAAAAAAAAAAGATCTAGTTGGACATCGTTGCCTGATCTTATTTCTTTTCATGTTTTTCACATAAGCCTTTCCACAGTTCCCATCAGTGGGAGGCACCTCTTCAGGGTGTTCAACTTGTCTTCCCCTTCTGGTTTCTGGATCCCTTTAAGTAAGCAGATGATGATGATGATTTCCTGCCTATGGCTCAGCGTGGCCTCTCTGTTCCTCAGTGAGCAGGTGTTTGCAAACCTCCCCCCAAAGACTGAGGGAGCTGAGAGTCTGTGGAGACAAAGTGACTCCGTCTTGGATGCTAATCTGCCATGTTGACTTCTGATTAACCCAGGTCCCATGAGTCACATGGGGCTCCTCATTCCTACTTTATTTACTGTTCTTGGTAAGGACATGTACTTACTGTAAATCCTGTCTTCGTTTTTTGTTGTTTGTTGTTTTGTTTTTAGAGACAGGGTCTTGCTCTGTCACCTAGGCTGGAGTTCAGTGGTGCAATCTCAGCTCACTGCAGCCTCTAACTCCTGGGCTGTAATGATCCTCCTGCCTCAGCCTCCCAAGTAGGTGGGACCACAGGCACATGCTACCACTCCCAACTAATTTTGGTTTTCTTTTTTGTAGAGGTGAGGTGTTGTTTTGTTTCTCAGATTGATCTCAAGCTCCTGCCCCCAAGCAATCCTCCCTCCTCTCCCTCCCAAAGCTCTGGGATTACAGGCATTAGCCACCACATCCAGCCCCTGCCTTTAGATCAAAGCAACCTTGATATTATGGCATAAATCATAGGCTACGACGCACATAGCATTCTTGCCTGTTCTGAAAGGTTGCTTTTAATTGTCTCTACAGAGAGTATACACCCTTTCTGGGGTAAGCCCTGGGTCTGGGGGTAACAGGTGTGGAGGTCTACCTGACTTGCTGCCACCCAAGACTACGATTCTGTCTGTAAATTCCCCAGCAAATCACCATTTACTGACAAACTGGATCTATCTGCCTTGTTTTTGGTTTCTCGGCTCCTTCAGCGTTTGGGAGCCACTTTACATGGAACAAAGGCTGAAATAAGAGGCTGACAAATCCGGTTTCTCAGAAAGAAATATTTAACAAGGACTAAGGAACAGAAGCTACGTCTTGGGCAGCTGCAAGACGATGGACACTCGTGCCCACCCTCCAGAAAATATCCTTTCTATAGCAAACTTTTAGGGTAAAATATATGCAGCTGGTCACATCTCAGACTTTCTTGCCGAAACCCATTACCACTGGGGAGGTTAAATAAGCATGTTTGTGAAGGGTTATTTATGCAGCAGGCATTGTTTGAAGACTTTGCTGCAATGCACTTTGCTATGCAAAAGGAGACCACTGGTCATCATGGCAGCTTTGCTTCAAAATGGCGTCCCTGTTGCCATGCAACAGGCTGTATTCCTACACTCCACCTCTCAAAACTGGCTCTGAAAATTTCACATGCTTATCTCTTCCATGATAGTCCCTGGGCCTAAAGGGAGGACGCTTGGTAGTGCATAGCTTTAGCAGCAGTGCGTTGGCTCCACTGGAGGCAGATGCCACAGCAGCAGTAAAGGCTAAAACAAGACAGTAAGGAATGTGTGAGTACAGCACCTAAACCAAGAAGCAGCTTCTGCCACTAGGTGCCCCAGAACCCAAACCAGCCGTGAAGCCAATTATTCAAAATAGGGGTTCGATCTGAGAGCTTGGTTATGTGGGCTTTTATATCAGTCATTAATTTAGCGATATTATCTGATTCATCAGGAATATAAACACAGCAGTCTTTCCAATTGCACAAGTGTCCCATTGTGCAGCGTGAGTATATCTAAAGCCTGGTAATTTGAGAGGACAGACTTTCTCATGACAGTGACTTCCATGATTAAAAGAGAGATTCCCATGCAGATATCATTTAAAGTTGTGGTTTTTTTTTTTGGTAGAGTTTCTTTTTTTTATTTTTTTGAGTCAGAGTCTCACTCTATCACCCAGGCAGTAGTGCAGTAGCACAGTCTTGGCTCACTGTAACCTCCACCTCCCAGGTTCAAGCAATTCGCCTGCCTCAGCCTCCCAAGTAACTGGGATTACAGGCATGCGCCACCACGCCCAGCTAATTTTGTATTTTTTGTGGAGATGGGGTTACACCGTGTTGGCCAGGCTGGTCTCGAACTCCCAACCTCAACTGATCCACCTGCCTTGGCCTCCCAAAGTGCAGGGATTACAGGCTTTGTAGAGTTTCTATATGCCAGATAATATCTTCAATAACCGGATGAGGAAGACAAATGGAGGCCAAACAATCATACCAATAAAAAACAGATCAGGACCAGTGGGATTTCAAATGAGGGAGATTGATAGGCTTTGTAGTGTGTGAACTATTCAGCCTGTGCCCATGTATAATCCAAAGAACATCTTCCTAAACATGGAGGGGCTAACCAAGGTCATAAACTGGTGCCACAAATCCAGGAAGTTCCATTTGGGGCCAACCAATAGATTCCTAGACACAGTGTCCATTCTGTAACATGCCCAATGAGTATTTTATTATATTATAGCATAGTATATAAACATCAGTCTCTTGCTATCCATCACATATCCCTTGTGCAGTTTGGCCAAGTATCTTTAGAATCATTCGTTTGTTCCCAAGACTGAGGAGCAAGTTGACTAACATGGCCAAAAGATGGAATTAACCAAATAAACCCAGCCTGTTTTTGGGTATCAGGTTGTTTTGTTCTTTATTTAGGGTGTTGTCACTCTCTAGCAGGAAATAGCCTATCCAGCCTGGGGGTATTTGTCGTTCCAAGCCCGGTGTGTTTCTTCCTTGGTAGTATATCTGCTGGCATCTTCATGTGCAAAATACACTGGTTGTCAATGAGGTCTGGGAGCAAGCAAAGCAGTCGTCTCAATTACCCCTATGGGAACAGTGGTAGGCTTGGGGGACCGTTGTCCTAGCCGGTCACATGGGGCAGGCGTCCCTGCTTTGGCTGAATTTAAAGAAATAAAGGCTGGAGATAACACATTCATCTGCCTATGCAAGGTAGGTTTCCCAGATTAGAGTTTGAATTTGTGCTTTCAACACACTGGTATTTCTTTCAATTAACCCTGCTGCTTGGAGGTTCTATGGGAGATAAAAGTGCCATACTGTATGATGTTTCCTGGCCCAGTCCTGCATGTCATATCCAGCAAAATGGGTCCCTCAGTCACTGTCAATGTGCCAGGGATATCCATACATAGTACTGAGAGCCTCTAAGCCTTTAATAGTACTGGCTTGATTAGCTTGCTCATAGGGAGAATCTTGCAGCAGTCCAGTAGTGGTGTCCATGCAGGCTAACATGTATTTATTTCCTTGGCTTACAGGGACAGTGTCTAAATCATCCACTTGCCAATCTGTTACATGGTGGACAGCCTTCTGAATATCTGAATATGTCCTGCTTGATATGATCTACAATAGTGAACATGGTAAATGATTTGTAAGAGCTGTTGGGAGGGCACTATATATTTTTTGTTGTTGTTGTAGAGATGGGATCTCGCTATGTTGCCCAGGCTGGCCTCAAACTCCTGGCCCCAAGCAATCGTCCCACCATCGCCTCCCCACGTGTGAGCCACTGTACTTTGTACCTGAACTAGGTCACTATATACATATACATATATATATATATATGTATATATAGTGTGTGTATATATATATATACACTACATAAATATATATATACTATGTATATATACTATATAAATATATATATACTATGTATATATACTATATAAATATATATATACTATGTATATATACTATATAAATATATATATACTATGTATATATACTATATAAATATATATATACTATGTATATATTTTTTTTTCCTGAGACAGATTTTCTTGTTGCCAGGTGAGTGCGTGGGTACTCGGTCATCCACAACTCACCTCCGGTTCAAGGTTCTCCTCCTCAGTTCCCCAGTAGTGGTTACAGGATGCCACCATTAGTAGAGACGGGGTTTCTCCATATTGGTCAAGCTGGTCTCAAACTCCTGACCTCAGCTGACTTGCCCGCCTTGGCCTCCCAAAGTGCTGGGATTACAGGCGTGAGCCACCGTACCCAGCCTGGTCACTATATTTTAAGAGCAATCCTGCTCCCTTGACTACCTCCCAGCCTAGTCTTGCACTTCTGTGACCACTTTTGTTATGTACCCAGGTCGATAGTTCAGCGACCTAAGCTGGCATGATGCTTCTAATTTTTTTTAGGGTTTTAGCTTCTATATTTTGTGGAACTGAGTGGTTTTTATGTGCAGTCACCTGAAATACAGTTAAGTCAGCCACAAGGCTTTGCAGCTTTTTCCATATGTCTTGCCACATGTTCATGCCCCATATAGGTTTGTGCATAATCGTCCACTTTTCTTGCTCCTGTTGAGCCAGCCACATAATTAGGCCTTTGAATATAGCTCAGCTATCAGTGCAAAGAACCAGGGGCCAGGCTTATATGTGACTATTAACCAGGCCGCTTGCAACTCATCCCCCTGGCTCCTCTGATGCCTACCTGTATCAAACCAGATTGTATCAGTTTGTGGCTGTGTAGCAACAGCAGTCCAAGAACAGCAGTCTCCCCTGCTGGAGGCCTCTGTACACCAAGCATCATCTGAATGCTTAGTGTGTCAGGTGCTGGAGTTGGAGAGGGTCAGGTGGTATCCTTTGGTTGTTCACATCGTAACAGAGCCTAATGCAGTATGTAATTCTGGGCTTAAGGGACTCATTGCTAGCATTCTTCCTTGTTGCAAATAATCATGCCATTTATTCAAGGTCAGTGTTGGGGCTACAGCAGAGGTGGGTTGTTTAAAAATCCTTCTAACCATCCCTTGATTGGTAGACCTATTCTCACAGTCATGGGAAGGGTCTTTGTTAGCAGTTCCACCTGCTGTAAAGCATTCTCTACTACTAGCACTTCTTGTTCAATAGGAGAGTATCTGGTTTCAGCTCCTTTCTTAAAGGGACTGATTTCCTACACTGCAGTTGCCATAAGGCCCCACTCATATCCTCAGGAGCAGCAGTAACATCCAAAGTCCTAGCTGTACCCTCCAAAGGGGTGCCTAAGGCCGGTGCCTGCTGTACCAGTACTTCAGCCTGTTCAAAGCTGCCTGCTGTGGTGTGTCCCAGGCCCAATGTGCCCTTTCTCTGATAAGTCTGTATAGGGATCTCAAAAACTGGGCTAAGTGTGGGATGAATACTCTCCAATAACCCAAAAGACCCATAAATGTTTGGATTTCTTTGACTGTTTCTGGAGTTGACATTGTTGGGCTTTGTCAGTTATTGCACCCAGTATCAAAGGAGTGTTAACCAACCATGTAACCCCTAAAAACTTCACTGTGGGCCAGGTGCAGGGGCTGACGCCTGTAATCCCAGCACTTTGGCAGGCCAAGGTGGGCGGATCACGAGGTCAGGAGTTCGAGACCAGCCTGGCCAATATGGTGAAACCCCATCTCTACTAAAAATACAAAAGTTAGCCGGGCATGGTGGTGGGCGCCTGTAGTCCCAGTTGCTCGGGAGGCTGAGGCAGGAGAATCGCTTGGACCTGGGAGGCGGACAAGGCAGTGAGACAAGATAGCACCATTGCACTCCAGCCTGGGTGACAGAGCGAGACTCCGTCTCAAAAAAAAAAAAAAAACCACCACCAACAACAACAAAAAACACACTGTGGGCCCTGGGCCTTGCATCTTCTGAGGATTGATGGCCCATCTCCATTCCATAGATGAGCACCCAATACCATAACACATTTCTGTAAACCAAAACAGCATGGTACTGGTACAAGAACAGACACATAGACCAGTGGAACAGAATAGAAAACACAGAAATAAGACCACGCACCCACGACCATCTGATCTTCAACAATCCTGTTGAATAGAATTCCCTATTCAATAAACGGTGCTGGGATAACAGGCTAGCCATATGCAAACAATTGAAACTGGACCCCTTCTTTACACCTTACACAAAAGTTAACTCACGATGGATTAAAGACTTAAATGTAAAACCCAAAACTATAAAACCCTGGAGACAACCTAGGTAATACCATTCAGACATAGGCATGGGCAAAAATTTCATGGCGAAGATTCCAAAAGCAATTGCAACAAAAGGAAAAATTGACAAATGGGATTTAACTAAACTAAAGAGTTTCTGCACAGCAAAAGAAACTATCAACAGAGTAAACAGACAACCTACAGAATGGGAGAGAATTTTGGCAAACTATGCATCTGACAAAGGTCTCGTATTCAGCATCTATAAGGAACTTAAACAAATTTATTTTAAAAAAGCAAACAATTCCATCAAAAAGTGGACAAATGACATGAAGAGACACATCTCAAAAGAAGACATACATGTGGCCAACAAACATATTTTAAAAAGCTAAACATCATTGATTATTAGAGAAACGCAAATCAAAACCACAATGATATCGTGCCATTGCACTCCAGCCTGGGCTATAAGAGCGAAACTCCATCTCAAAAAAACAAAAAAAAACCTACAATGAGATGTCATCTCACACCAGTTAGAATGGCTATTGTTAAAAAGTCAAAAAATAAAAGATGCTGGAGAGGTTGTGGAGAAAAAAGAATGCTTATACACTGTCGGTGGGAGTGTAAATTAGTTCAGCCATTGTGGAAGACACTGTGGTGATTCTTCAAAGACTTAAAGACAGATATCATCTGACCCAGCAATCCCATTACTGGGTATATACCCAAAGGAATATAAATCATTCTGTTATAAAAACACATGCACGTGGCCGGGCACAGGGGCTCATGCCTGTAATCCCAGCACTTTGGGAGGCTGAGGCAAGTGGATCACCTGAGGGTGGGAGTTCAAGACCAGGCTGACCAACACGGAGAAACCCCTGTCTCTACTAAAAATATAAGATTAGCCAGGCGTGGTGCTGCATGCCTATAATCCCAGCTACTCAGGAGGCTGAGGCAGGAGAATCGCTTGAACCCGGGAGGCAGAGATTGCAGTGAGCCGAGATCGCACCATTGCACTCTAGCCTGGGCAATAAGAGCAAAACTCCAACTCAAAAAAAAAAAAAAAATGCACACATATGTTCATTGCAGTGGTATCCACAATAGCAAAGACATGGAATCAACCTAAATGCCCAACAGTGATAGATTGGATAAAGAAAATGTGGTATATATACATCATGGACTACTATGCAGTCATACAAAAAGAACAAGATCATGTCCTTTGCAGGGACATGGATGGAGCTGGAAGCCATTATTCTTAGCAAACTAATGCAGGAACAGAAAACCAAATACCGCGTGTTCTCGCTTATAAGTGGAAGCTAAATGGTGAGAACACGTGGACACATAGAGGGGAACAACACACACTGGGGCCTATCAGAGGGTGGAGGGTGGGAGGAAGGAGAGGATCAGGAAAAATAACTAATGGGTACTAGGCTTAATAACTGGGTGATGAAATAACCTGTACAAAAAAAACCCCCATGACACACATTTACCTATGTAACAAACCTGCATATGAACCCTCGAACTTAAAATGAAAGTTAAAAACAGAAAAGCCATGACTGCAGCACAGTAAAAGCTTCGGCGGCTGACATAATGTCAACAAGATAACAAAACTAGAAGAAAAGACGGGAATGGGGAATGCGAACAAAGACAAGACTCTCATGGGCTTTGTGCTGGGCGGATAATAGTTGCACTTATTGGGAGGGTAATAATTGCGCTTATTTCAGCATGCCCCCTGGACAATATGAATTGTTTAATGTTGACAACCCCATGTAGGGGCAGGAAGTTGTACGGGCTCCCATTTTCTTCCTCTCTCAAGAACAGTCTTCACTACACGCACCTTCGATCTGAATTTTTCCACTGAAGTTTGCGAAGTCTTTCCTAACAGAATACCCATGCCTAAAATGTTTTCTGGAATAAGAAAAATAAACACCATATATGGGGTGGGGGAGCTTCCCCAATACCTAGATGTATTAAAGTCCTTCTCATCCAGATCGTTTGTCCCCATAACCATTGATGGCAGACCACTGACCAGGGTGTATTTATGGATTTCCATGAATTAAAGTATATTCTGCCCTAGTATCTACTAAGGAAATAGTCTTCTCCTTATTTTTTTGAGAGGAACAGTAAATGGTGAGCTCAATATGGGGCCTCTGGTCACCGGCAACATGGGGTTGACCTTGGCGCCACTCCTAATCTTGGCCCAGCATGGAATGCCCCTCTGATAGGCTGGAGTATTAGAATGAGGGGTTGAGTCATCTTCCTCTTCTGTTAGAGGGGCAGAAATGAAGGGACAAAACAGCTTTTCAGTCTGTACTTCCCTCCATAAGGCTACTAACACAGCATTTTTCATATTTTCCATATTTTAACATTTTTTACACATTTTTTCTCAGAGTTTTTCTGCTCCCAATAAGTCATGCCACATTTGCCTGTTCTTGACTCTAATTGGTCGCTTTCCCTTATTTTCCCCCTTCTTCTTGTGGAGCATTATCTTTCCCCTTTGTCAGCCCTTGCCAGGTTACAAAGCACACCCTGTCCCTAGCTTTCTCAGTTGCTCCCAAATCTGTGATGGCTTCTCCTATGCCATATAAATCTTTTTTTTTTTTTTTTTTTTTAAGATGAAGTTTCATGTTGTTGCCCAGGCTGGAGTGCAATGGCGCGATCTCGGCACACTGCAACCTCCGCCTCCCACGTTTAAGCGATTCTCCTGCCTCAGCCTCCCGAGTAGCTGGGATTACAGGTGCCTGCCACCACACCTGGCTAATTTTGTATTTTCAGTAGACACGGAGTTTCACCATGTTGACCAGGCTGGTCTTGAACTCCTGACCTCAGGTGATCCACCCACCTTGGCCTCCCAAAGTGCTGGGATTACAGGCACGAGCCACTGCACCCAGCCCTTTTTTTTTTTTTTTTTTGAGACGGAGTCTCACTCTGTTGCCCAGGCTGGTGTGCAGTGACACAATCTCAGCTGACTGCAACTTCCACCTCCTGAGTTCAAGCAATTCTCCTACCTCAGCCTCCCAAGTAGCTAGGGATACAGGCACACCACCCAGCTAATTTTTGTATTTTTAGTAGAAATGGGGTTTCACCATGTTGTCCAGGCTGGTCTCGAACTCCCAACCTCAAGTGATCCGCCTGCCTCAGCCTCTCAAATTGCTGGAATTACAGGTATGAGCCCCTGTGCCCAGCCTTCCCACATCATATACGTCTTGTCCCATTTATAGGACTCAATAATGTCAGTCAAGGGCTGTGCCATTCTCCTGGTGCACCCTGCAGCAATTTATTTTTCATCCCTGCAGGAAAAAACTGTTTTAAGTCCTGTGAGAACCCAAATATAGATAACTCGACTCATTCCTAATTCTTGGAGAAGCCCCTGGGCCTCTTCTGTTGACTGCCAGGAGGTCATCCTTCCTGGTAAATTTCCCTCATTAGGTCAAGCCTCCCTCATAGCTAGAACGAGCCAGTCCATAAGCTATGACTCCCTTGCGTCTGCCTTGCCTTAACAGAGATGCTTCTGCAGGGCTGCATGGGTGGTGATGTTACTCATTTTTTCTGCTTCTCCTGTTAAGGAAATATCATCAGCCCCTGTGTCCCACAATCAGACCATCCAAGCAGCCAGGGATTCCCTAGGTAGTTGTTTAAAGGCCTTTGCAATCTCTAAGAGTTCTGCAGCGGTAGATTCCCTGACCGTGAGAGTCTCATGTATCAGCTGACCCCCGTTTTGCTGCTGTGTTAGGTTTCGCTTTCCTTTGCATGAGGCAGTGAGTTTGCCAATGATCCCCATCCCCCTCCACACCTGTGACTTCTGTGTCATCAGTCTTCCTCTTCATAACAGTCCCAGGGATTCCAAGTTTTCACATCCCAGTTGGGCTTTCTTATGAGAGCTCTGATTTTTGGTCATTTCCATGTCTTTCTCCCTAGGTGAACAAATCTACATGCTAACATTTCAATTTTTGTCTCTTGGTCTTCGATTTTGTTTGCTAAGTTGGATGCGAGGAGAGACATGGAGAGGTACACGTCCTTTTCTAGTTGCAATTCCTTCTCTAGACATTTAATTTTGGCTTCTGCTGCTAGCCGGACCTTCATTGCCAAAAGAAGCAGCCAACCCACTGCAGCGGCTATTGGCCGCCCTTCTGTACTCCAGTGCACTATGCGGCTTTCAGTTAATAACTGCTCTAGGCCACCCAGCATTTTCAAGGCATCCCTGCACTCACACAGAGGTGCACAGGTATCGAACAGTTGTGCCATCCAACCCTACACAGACATGGCTGCCGCCCTGGAGTTTCCTTACAGATGTTTCATTCTCCTTCCCCATTCCTTGTTCTCCCAGCTGCTGGCTGGGAGATCACCAAATGTTCTACCATGAGCAGGTCTACACAAATCTACCCCTAAAGGTTGAGGGGAAAAGAGATCAAAGAAAGAGACTGACAAATCCAGTTTCTCACAGAGAAATATTTAATGGAGACTTCCAAACAGAAGCGATGTCTGAGGTGGCCACAAGACGGTGGATTCCTGCACTCTCTCTCCAAAAAATATCCTTTCTAGAGTAAGCTTTTAGGGGAAAACGTGCAACTGGTCACATCACAGACTTTCTTGCCGAAATCCATGACTGATGGGGAGGTTAGATAAGCATCTTTGTGAGAGGTTGATTATGCTACAGGCATTGTTTTAAAGCCTTGATGCAGAACACCTTGGTATTGCAGGGGTCAAACACTGGACATCTGGCCAGGTGCAGTGGCTCACACTTGTAATCTCAGCACTTTGGGAGGCCAAGGCAGGAGGATCACTTGAGGCCAAGAGTTCAAGACCAGCTTATGCAACAAAGTGAGGCCCTGTCCCTATAAAAAATTTTAAAAATTAGCCAGGCATGGTGGCACACGAAACTGTAGTCCCAGCTACTCAGGAGGCTGAGGCAGGAGGATTGCCTGAGCCCAGGAATTGAAGGCTGCAATGAGCTATGATTGCACCACTGTAAGACTCCATCTAAAAAAAAAAAATGGCCATCATGGTGGTTTCAGTTCAAGATGGTATCACTCTTACCATGCAACAGGCTGTTTTCCTATAGCCGCATTGGTAAGATCCAACTCTTTGGTTTGCTGACGCTGGAGAAACCCAATAAGTGGTGGAAGATGGAGCAATTTCTACTGCTGTGAGTTGGGGTGAACCCACCAACAGACTGCTAATTCTCTGCTGAGGGCTCTGTCCCAAGTAGGAGCCCTCCATTACCTTGTGGGCTCAGAGCAACTTAGCCTCCAAAGCAGCTCCCCTCTGTCTTCCAAGACCTGGAGGACCCTCTTCCCTGGACTCATGAAAGGGATACGCGCAGCTCTTCTGGGCGGGGATTTATGAGAGTCTCGGGTCTTTGCCAAGAGCCTCTTGGAAGATTCGACCTTAGCAGGCCAGAAAGTCTTTCCCTTGGGAAACCAGGGAGCACTCTGAGGGAGATGAGTGTCACCAGCTCCTCCACCCTGATGGGAAGTCAGGCCTGGAGCATATGGAAATGCCCTGGGAATCTCGACTTCAAATGAATATGCGCACCCCCTCCTCCCCGCCAACACACACACACAGAGCAGGTAGTTGTAACGCCTCCACCTCATCCTGCTCTCGGCTCTTCACGTATCATAACCTAATTGCTGTGTACCACAGGCCTCACGCACGAGCCCGTAGCATGCTGGCACCCGCCCTCCCTCCTTACCTCTCCCAAATCAATTCTCTAGCCAACCGGGGTGTCTCAGAGATACGGGTACCTTGCCCAGGGCAAAAAGGATTAGAAAATGCAGGCACACAGGTAAGAATGAGGTCTCTGGATTTTACTGTGGAGATTTTGAATGCCAGATAGAGTCCAGCATGGAGCTTTTCTCCTATAACTGAGAAGTTCATCTCAGAGCTAGACACCCACCCCGCGGCTCGCACAGCTTCTCTTTGTCGTGTGTGTCAGATGAGATGTATTTATTTCTTAGCTAAATGAGCAATATAGTATTCTCTTTCCAGTGTCTGGTAAAGGCAAGAGAGGTAAGGAATGTCTTCCTCAAGATTTTCGGGATCTCAAACAAAGCTGGGAGGGGTCTCCTGGGATGAATGAAAGGAAACGAGGTCTTGGGTCCCCAGATCTTTTCCTTCCTGAAGAATGCGGCACTCGCTTCGGGGCCACTCAGGGCCCGTTGTTCCTCCCGCTCATCTCCATGGCTATCGAGGATACTGGTCCCCTCCAGAACCAGTTAGGACTCCACCTGGGCCTGTGGGGGGCTCCATGATTCCCTCCAGGGCCTGGGCCAAGGGCATGGTTGAGGCCATGAGGGTGGTAGACAGCTGTGTTAAAGGCGTTTCTCAGGGACAGGCTGTTTCTCTAGAAAAAGAAGAGTCAGTAGTTTCAGAATTGCATCCCTGTCTCCCACGCCTTTACCACGGACGCCTTCTGGAATCTTCTCCCACTTCCAACCATACTCCTTACCTAGTTCTCCTTTCTCCAGTCCTTTCTGTGGCCCCCTTTTCCCACAGGTCACCAGCTCCCTCTGCACTGACCTGCCATGTCTCTGTGTTACTCTCTCCTGATCTCCCTTCCTCCCTACCCACCCCTGACTTGAGACCCTTTCTATTCACACCCGTTTCCTTGTGTTTCTGCTGCTCCTTCCTCCAGGCATTTTCTTGCATATTAGGCACTCACCACACAGAAGAAGAGCCCAGCAAAGAGCCCCACGGCCGCCACAACCGAGACCAGGGTGATGAGGAAGATTTCCCATGGCACCAGGGACCCACCAGGCTTCGCCTCACTCACTGCAGTAGATGCACTATGGGAAGTTGTGTGCATTCCAGTCAGAGCTGGTGTTCCAGAGCCTGCAGGGGTAACACTGGACCCAGAGTTGGTGGCTATGCTGGCCCCACTGGACACTGTGCTGGACTCAGAGTTGGTGGCTGTGCTGGCCCCACTGGAGGGTGTGCTGGACTCAGAGTTGGTGGCTGTGCTGGCCCCACTGGAGGTTGTGCTGGACTCAGAGTTGGTGGCTGTGCTGGCCCCACTGGAGATCACACTGGATCCCGTGTTGGCAGAGGTGCTAGTCCCACTGGAATTTGTTGCTGAAGAAATCATATAATGACAAATATATATTGTGTATATATACTTTCTGCTTATTGCTTGGCTAAATTCATTACATAAATAATTTTACTTAATGCTCACTACAGCGCTATAACATAGATGCTATTATCACCAGCTGAGATGAATAAATTGAGGCTTAAAAATGTTGATACTGGGCCAGGCGCGGTGGTTCACGCCTGTAATCCCAGCACTTTGGGAGGCTGAGGTGAGTGGATCACCTGAGGTTGGGGGTTCGAGACCAGCCTGACCAACATGCAGAAACTCTGTCTCTACTAAAAATACAAAATTAGCCGGCTGTAGTGGCAAATGCCTGTAATCCCAGCTACTTGGGAGGCTGAGACAGGAGAATCACTTGAACCAGGGAGGCAGAGGTTGTGGTGAGCCGAGATCGAGCCATTGCACTCCAGCCTGGGAGACAAGAGCAAAACTCCGTCTCAAAAAAAAAAAAAAAAAAATTGACACTGGCCCAAGTTTACACAGCTAGTGAGTGGTGGAACAGGAAACTGAACCCAGGCTACTGAATCCGCACTTGTGGAGACTAAGCTAAGTCAGCCACCCATCCACAATACCAGAGTTACATCATCTAGTTTCACTGGTAGGTAACCTTATTCCACATTCCGCTATACAAGATACAATACAGATATAAAGTATTATAAAAGAATTATAGGACTAGGTGAAACTAGTATATATTGATCAATTTTTTTCTTAAGTAGCATTGCTTCCTTCTTGGAAAATATTTCTCAGAATAATATTCAGAACACACTTATATCAGAATTACTTAAGGGAGCGTGTTGAAAATATTCTTAGCAAATCATTCCAGACTAAATGAATTAGAGTTTGAGATGGGCCCTGGAGTCTGCACGTACAGCAAGAAGCCAGGTGACTATATGCATTCAAGTTCCGGGGGCCCTTGATCACTATGGCCAAGGCTAGAGAAGAACAAGTTATATGTAGCTCAAATACATAAGAGCTCCCAGGATTAAGGGCTATAAACCAAAGTCTAAAGGTAGAGGGAAGGCTTTTAACTTCTTGGAGGCTTAGCTGGAGTTAAGGTTATGTCAAATTTTTGCCCTTTATTTCCCTGAAGGATGAAGACATTCAACCTCCCCAGCCTGTATGTAGGAGGCTGACGTGGAATTAGGTGTAGGGGTAGGAGAGAAATTGAGTTTGTAGAATATAGAAGAGTGATATTTTATTTTATTTTATTTTATTTTATTTTATTGTTTATTTATTTATTTGTTTTTGAAACGGAGTCTTGCTCTGCTGCCCAGGCTGGAGTGTAGTGGAGCAATCTCAGCTCACTGCAACATCCGCCTCCCACGTTCAAGCGATTCTCCTGCCTCAGCCTCCTGAGTAGCTAGGATTACAGGCATAAGCCACCCCGCCAGGCTAATTTTTGTACTTTTAGTAGAGACGGGGTTTCACCATGTTGGCCAGTCTGGTCTCAAACTCCTGGCCTCAAGACATCCATCCGCCTTGGCCTCCCAAAGTGCTGGGATTAGAGGCGTGAGCCACTGGGCCTGGCCTTATTTTATTATTTTATTTTTTTGAGACAGAGTCTCACTCTGTCGCCCAGGCTGGAGTGCAGTGGCACCATCTCGGCTCACTGCACCCTCCGCCTCCTGGGTTCAAGCGATTTTCCTGCCTCAGCCTCCTGAGTAGCTGGGACTACAGGGACGATCCAACACACTCAGCTAATTTTTGTATTTTTAGTAGAGACAGGGTTTTGCCATGTTGGCTAGGCTGGTCTTGAACTTCTGACCACAATGACCTGTCTGCCTCACCCTCCCAAAGTGCTGGGATTAAAGGCATGAGCCACTGCACCCCGCCAGAAGAGTGACATTTTAAAAGCAGCCAACTCTTCTTGTTCTTAATATTTAAAACCCCAACCATATCACACAGGTTGTTACCATTTTACAGATGCAGAAATTAAGGTGCAGAGAAGCAATTGACCTAAAGTACACAGTTAATAGATGGAGCCATAATTCAGATGTAGGCAATGTGAGATCAGAGCCCAATTTTAACCACTGTGTCTGACTGCTTCCTGCATGACGTACATTGTTAGGCTGAAGTGATTAGAGTAAAATGATGATCCTCACTTTATGGAAGAGAAGCAGAGCTAGCCCCAGTAGTGGTCACATCTCTCCCAACTCCTCAAAGGTTCTCGGACCACCTGATTTTAAATAAAATCACTCACCGGCTTCTAAATGCAGTAGTAGACAAAACGTAAGGAGAACACTTCCTTTCATCATCTTCATCTGTCTCTTTGTGGCTGGAAAGCTAGAAGCCTGGGTCCTAGATGTGCCAAGACTTTAGAGGGCAAAGAACAGAGGATTCTTGAGAAAGGGTGAAGGTGAAGGTGAAGAGATAAAGGCTGGTGCTTCCGGGAGCGTGGGTCTCCTATGTTTGTGTTCCTGGGAAGAATCTTGGACTCAGGGGTGGGCAGCTGGATGCCTGGGTTCCTTAGGCTTCCTCCAGGCAATGTAGTTGCCTCTTTCTCTGTTGTGAAAGAGCTGCAGGGGCCTTTATAGCTTCACATGGTCTGGGGAGGGGTGGGGCAGTTGACCTGACAGTCTGTCAACTACAGGCAGGTGACAGAACGATACCAAGCCTGAGAAGGAATAGAGCGGGGGTCAAGAGGAAGGTGAGAAAGGAGAATGACATGATCACACTAGGCAGGGTGCTGGGCTGGGTTGCAGCAGGAAGTAGAATGGGATAAGGAGATCATGGTTGTCAGAGTGGAAGGGACCCACCCTTTGAAGCAGGGACTGGGTTAGAAACCTGTTCCAGCTCAAGAATTTGTTTTCTGGTCAGGAAGTCCTGTGGGCCGCTTTAGCATGAAAGAAGCCCTAATGAGCTGAGCCAAGAGGGTAGGACCTCACATCTCTACAGCAGACAGTAATAGGGGACCCAAAAGAGACCAGTAACTAGGACTCTGGACTCCTGGGTTATGGGCAGAAGACAAATGGAGTGTTGCTGAGTATGCAGTAGGCACTCAACAATGCACATTGAAGGAACAGGGGAAGAGAGATCCAGAAGACATAAAGGAGAGAGAATGAAAACATGTTTGGGGTCTCTGGGGCATGGGAACTGAGGGTGTGGGAGAGTATTGAATACGCCCGCTGTCAAACTCATGGCAGGAGAAGGAGGGTAGGGTCTCCTTCTGACCCTCCACCATAGGAGCGCCCATCTGTTTTGGGCTCTATAGGAGCCTTTCCACCCTGAGATCCTTCTGATGTGCCTTCGCCTCAGTTCCAAGGAAGCATCTCTCAGGAGAGTACACACGGCAGGGAGAGACACAGTGCCGTATCGGGACACAAGTCTGATGGGAGGCGGGAGATCAACAGTCCAGGCCCTGGAGGACCCTTGAATTTGGTCTGGACACTTGGATATGGCCAGCAGAGAGGAAAGAGTCAGCTAAAAGACTGTGACTGAAGAGACCCAAATGAGCAGAGGATTTGGGGAGGTCTGAAACGGCATCTGTGACCAGGCTGATGGGGTTCCAATATACAGTCTGTGTTTTCTGTCTTAGTCCATTGGTGTTGCTATAAAGGAATCCCTGACTTTGGGTGACATAGAGAAAAGAGGCTCATTTGGCTCACGGTTCTGCAGGCTGTATGAGAAGCATGGCACCAACGTCTGCGCTGGTGAGGGCTTCAAAAAGCTTCCACTCGTGGCCAAAGGAGAAGGGGAGCTGGTTTGCACAGATTATATAGCGAGAGAGAGGAAGCCGGAAAAAAGGAATGGAGGAGGTGACAGGATCTTTTCAACAACCAGTTCTTGTGGGAACTAAGAATGAGAACTCACTGGTTTGAGAACAGCACCGAGCTGTTCATGAGGGATCTGTTTCAACCACCCAAACTCCTCCCACCAGGCTCCACCTCCAACATTGGGAATCAAATTTCTTTTTTGAGACGGAGTCTCGCTCTGTCACCCAGGCTGGAGTGCAGTGGCGCGATCTCGGCTCACTGCAAGCTCCGCCTCCCAGGTTCACGCCATTCTCCTGCCTCAGCCTCTCCGAGTAGCTGAGACTACAGGCGCCCGCCACCACACCCGGCTAATTTTTTGTATTTTTGGTAGAAACGGGATTTCACCGTGGTCTCGATCTCCTGACTTCGTGATCCGCCCGCCTCGGCCTCCCAAAGTGCCGGGATTACAAGCGTGAGCCACCGCGCCCGGCGGGAATCAAATTTCAACATGAGACTTGGCAGGGTCTAACAACCATACCCAAACCATTGCAATGACCAAAGTGAGTTGTCTGCATTTCCCCCATCAATGACGAGAAGCTTCCTGGAAGATACAGTCTCTCAGATAGTTTATTTGTAGGCGAACGAGCTTTCCTGACATGCAAGTTCTGTTAGAAGGAAGCTGGCAAGCAGGAGGTGGCTGAAGACATGAAGGAGCTCTGAATGAGTGAGATGGAGAAGCAGAAAGGGTCAGCGGTGTGCTGGGAAACGCTCAGAAGTGAGCCTGCCTAGTGGCTGTGATGGGAAGTTCCAGAGGCTCAGGTATGCGGGAACGCTCAGTGGCAGTTTGGGTGCCGGACTCCCAGCAATCCTTCTGATGTGCCAGTATTCTGCAGCTGAAAAGCCAATAGCACTCTAAGAATTTTCTTCTTCTAGAATTATTTAGAAACAGAGATCCTAGATTCAAGTCCAAATTTCACCTTTTAGAGGCTACTCTGAAAATGGTAGCATGCATACTTATCAGAGCCTAATGTAATTAATATCTTTACTCGCTATCAAAATAATACAAAGACCTCAGAACATTTTAATTCACATTACCCATCTCCCAAATCATACCCTAATATCATCAAGTATTTTAATTTCATCTTGTTTTTTAACTTCATGAAAGATTATTGTAAAAAAAAAAAAAAAGATTATTGTTGTCTGCTTACACACCCTCAGCCTGAACACAGTCACACAGCCACGTTAAGCTGCACGAGAAACTGAGAAAGACTGTCTCTAGCTGGGTAGATGTGTGCTCAGCTGACACTTGAGAGTTCTGTTGCTAAAGATGGAGAATGGGTGTTAGCAGAAAACCATAAAGCCGTGACATGATCCAGCAACCCCACTGCTAAGTAGGTACCCAAAAGAAAGGAAATCAGTATATCAAAGAGATATCCGCACTCTAACGTTTGTTGCAGCACTGTTTGCAATAGCTAAGATTTGGAAGTGTCTATTAACGGATGAATGAATAAAGAAGGCATGGTACAGGCCGGGCACAGTGACTCACGCCTGTAATCCCAGCACTTCAGGAGGCCGAGGTGGGTAGATCATGAGGTCAGGAGTTCGAGACCAGCCTGGCCAACATGGCGAAATCCCTTCTCTACTAAAAATACAAAAATTAGCCCGGTGTGGTGGCGGGCACCTGTAACCCCAGCTACTCAAGAGGCTCAGGAGGCTGAGGCAGGATAATCACTTGAACCCGGGAGGCGGAGGTTGCAGTGAGCCAAGATCGTACCATTGCACTCTAGCCTGGGCGACAGGGGGAGACTCCATCTCAAAAAATAAATAAATAAATAAATAAAAAAGAGCCAGGCACGGTGGCTCATGCCTGTAATCCCAGGACTTTGGGAGGCAGAGGTGGGCGGATCATGATGTCAGGAGTTCAAGACCAGCCTGGCCAGCATGGTGAAACCCCGTCTCCACTAAAAATACAAAAAATAGCTGGGTGTGGTGGCAGGCATCTGTAATCCCAGCTACTCAGGAGGCTGAGGCAGGAGAATCGCTTGAACCTGGGAGGCAGAGGTTGCAGTGAGCCAAGACCGAGCCACTGCACTCCAGCCTGGGTGACGAGCAAGACTCTATCTTGGAAAAGAAAAGAAAAGAAAAAAAAGAAAAGAAAAGAAAGAAAAGAAAAGAAAAGAGAAAAGAAAAGGGGAGGGGAGGGGAGAGGAGAGGAGAGGAGAGGAGAGGAGAGGAGAGGAGAGGAGAAGAGAGAGAGGAGAGGGAAGAAAAGAAAATGTGGTACATATACATAGTGGAGCATCATTCAGCCATAAAGAAAGAATGAGATCCAGTCATTTGCAACAACGTGGCTGGACATGGAGATCATTATGTTAAGTGAAATAAGCCCGGCACAGAAAGACAAACATTGCATGTTCTCATTTATTTGTGGGATCTAAAAATCAAAAACAATTGAACTCATGGGCACAGAGGCTAGAAGGATGGTTACCAGAGGCTGGGAAAGGTAGTGGGAGGATTGGGGGAGGTAGAGATGGTTAATGAATGAATTAATTAAATGAATTAAATTAATTAAAAAAACAAATGAATTAAAAAGAATGAATAAGACCTACTCTTTGATAGCACAACAGGGTAACTATAGTCAATAATAACTTAATGGTATATATTAAAATAACATAAAGAGTGTAATTGGATTTTTTGTAACTCAAAGGATAAATGCTTGAGGGGATAGATACCCCATTCTCCACGATGTGCTGATTTCACATTGCATACCTGTATCAAAACATCTCATGTACCCCATAAACATATACACCTACTATGTACCCCAAAAATTAAAAATAAAAAAATTAAAAATAAAACCATGACATACGTTTAAACCTACTTACCTTATATTCTGTATTTAAGAATTTCAATACCTAAAGTCTTCGAGGATCTGATACTGCTGTCTAGTTTTTTGGTTTTGTTTCCTTCCTTGCTGGTTTTCACTCATGGTGTCTGTTTTCACTTATGATTTGAGAATCATGACTATAAATTTATTTTTCTCGGAATGTTATCTGTCGAGGTCAAGGCTGCAGTGGCACTAGCATAGCTCACTGCAGCCTCGACCTTCTGGGCTCAGGAAATCCTACTGCCTCGGCCTCCCAAATTTCTGGAATTACAGATTAATGTACGATCTTTCACAGAGAATTTGCATGTTTTTTCCAAGCATATGGAGACATTACCATTTGAGGATTATTTTATTATTATATTTCTAATTAAAAATTTTTATTGACATTGTTACTGTATATACTTATGGGGTACAATTTATTGTTTTAATACAGATATATGCTGTATAATTTGAGGATTATTTTAAATTCAACTATAGGATTGCGGTCTTTTGAATTACCTAGACTGCATGATTTGTGGCTACAAACCATGTAAGTCAGGTATTGTTGGTTGTTGTGGTTACAATTTATTTCTCAAGGGATACTCCCTCTACCCTCCTCTGCACCAAATTTAGAGACAGGCAATTTTGCTTACATTTCCTTAGAGGAGGGGCAGGTTTATTTTTAGTTAACATTCTCACTGAAAGTTACAGATTTATGTGATTCCTCCCCACCCCTGACCTTGGGCTGATCCAACTGAAGCTGTAATACCCGAAGCTTAAGTTCTTTGGGTTTCGCAAAAGTTGGCTTCAGTACTTCCCTTACCTCCTGGGTCCTATTTAGTCTTTAATTTTAGCATTCCATACTTTCATGCCAATTCACTGACTCTTTTAAGAAGATTTTGAAGTCCATAACTTAGCTTTGCAGTGTATTTTCAGTCAGGGCACGTAGTCCATTATATAGCCAGAAGTTTAAGTCGTCATTGGATTGTTTTGAGAAATAAATGGTGATGTATTTACAGGCACTAGCATAGTGTTTGGCACTTAATAAGCATGCAATAATAAAGGACAAAGAGAAAATAAAAAAGACAAACATAAATACATAGATGCCAGGTGTATTTTGAGATTTTAATTTGTAGCACCGTCCCAGTAAATTTCTTCTAACTTATCACATAGCATTTGAAAGAGGCAAAGAAGTAGGGAGGGAGACTCTTCCCAAAGATGAAGAACTGGAGGGCACTGAGTGAGTCTAAGAGGGTTTTCTGATCTAGTCAGTTTGTACAGTTTGAAGTTACAAATCCAAATGAAGAAAGTCGTGTAATTACAAATTCTTAGGTGAAATTTTTTACCTCCTCCATTATTATAAACTGTGATAATCTTATTCTTCCTCCTACTGGTCAGATTCCATCCTGAGGAAACGATAAAAAGCCAAAGCCTAAAGAGTTCTGACTTGTGTGTTGAGAGATCAAAGAGAAATTGTTCTGAGCTTGATCATCGTGACCTCTCCTCCCCACAAGAGTTGGAACCATGGTTAAGCTCAGGGGATATTTTCACTTGAGCTCACACCCAAATCTGATGAGGCTGCAGGTCTCCTCCAGAGCCACTCCCTATTTTTCTGGCTGTCCCATTGGCCAAACCCTCTGTGCTCTTTTCTCTGGTTCTTTTCTTGATCTTGATCATGACCATCTCTATGGCCAATTCTTTGGAGACCTCAGGGAAGCCCATCCTGACCCATTTTATGGTCACTACCTTCTCCATTATCCCCCTTCTTCCCCAAGATTTTCTTTTCCATAGCACCTTCCATTATCCAGTCTATGTCCACACTCTCCTTTTCTTTGGTGACCTTCTCTGTGATGCATTTCATGGTTATTGCTGTAGCCTCCTCCAAGTCCACAATGCCCGCCATGATTCACTCCACAGCCGTCTCCATGGCTGTGGCTCAGTTGATAGTCCATGCCATGTCCAAAGCCATGTGTTCCTGTGTGTCCCATCTCAAGTCCCCCTCCATGAATGACTGCATTTCACAGGCTGTGGAATGTCCCAGAGCCCAGGACTGAGTCCAGGTATAGACCAAGGCCAAGGCTGTGGTCATGGAGGTTATAAATGCCTCTATTTGTCAGGGTAAAGAAAGATCCTTCTAAAAGAGAAAAGAGAAAAATATATATATTAGTAGTTAACTTCTTTTCTTCCTTATCATTAAACCTTCTTGGATTATCAAAACTCATAAATTTTCACTTTTCAATATTGTCTATTTTCTCATCAAGTCTTCCTGTGTGTGTGTGTGTGTGGATGATATTTAGGACTCTCTTCCTATCATTTATTTATTTCTTGGAGAAAACAGTCTTCCTAATTAGTATACTTATACCTTGGTAGGGATCTATGCTGCTCAACTTTCAAGACAAGGTAAGTCTGGGCATGGTGTCTCATACCTGTAATCCCAAAACTTTTGGAGGCTGAGGTAGGTGGATTGCTTGTGCCCAGGCATTCCAGAGACCAGCCTGGGCAACACGGTGAAACCCCATCTCTACAAAAAAAAAAAAAAAAAAGAGAGAGACAAGGTAAATTCACATCCTGTACCTGGGAGTAGAGTCAGCTAGGAGTAGGGAGTCTTTTATTGTGTTAGTCAACCAAAAAGGTTGCATGTCTATGAGGTCAGGTAAAAATAAATAAAAGTTCATAAGGCCAGGTACAGTGGCTCATGCCAGTAATCCTAGTACTTTCGGAGGCCAAGGCGAGAGAATCACTTGAACCCAGGAGATAGAAGCTGCAGTGAGCCAAGATGGCACCACTAGACTCCAGCCTGGGTGACAGAGCGAGACCCCATCCAAAAATTAAAATGAAAATTTTTTTTTAAAGTTCATAAAATAGAAGCTAGAACAGTGTTTACCTTTGATGAAGTGGGTATTATCTGGGAAGGGCTACAAAATAAACTACTCAGATGGTAGAAATATTCCATATTTTAAGTTGGGTAATGGTTATACAAGTGTTTAAACATTTAAAATTAATCAAGCTGTACAAATAATATTTGTGTACTTTTGTAAATTATAGTTCAAAATTTTTTCATCTGTGACCAGTATTTTTTTTTCAATTAATATTGTTCTTTTTATTTTTTTTTTTATTTCTTGAGACAGAGTCTTGCTCTGCTACCCAGGCTGGAGAGCAGTGGCACGATCTCGGCTCACTGCAACCTCTGCCTGCCAGGTTCAAGCAATTCTCCTGCCTCATCCTCCAGAGTAGCTGGGATTACATGCCTGAGTCACCACGCCCTACTAATTATTGTATTTTTGGTAGAGACGGGGTTTCCCCATGTTGGCCAGGCTGGTCTTGAACTTCTGACCTCAGATGATCCACCCGCCTCAGCCTCCCAAAGTGCTGAGGTTACAGGCGTGAGCCACTGCGCCCAGCTGTCTTTTTATTTTTAAGTGTAATTTAACTTTTAACCTTTCTCCCAACTGTATTAAGTTGATACATGAGACATATATTTGGACTTCTACCCATTTCCTGGCATGCAGCTCCTAAAATCCTTAGATACTGAAAACTGATTTTTTTTTTGTATGCGAACGAGTCAACTGTTGGCTACAGGATGGGGGCCAATCACCAGAAAGACCAAGGCACCACCCCTTAACCCTTAACCTCCAGGAAGGAGAGGGGACTGAAGGTTAAGTTGATTACCAGTGGCCATGGTTTAATCAAGTATACCTACATAATGAAGCCTCCGTAAAAACCCCAAAGGCCAGGGCTCAGAGAACATATGGAAGTTCCTGGACGATGGGGTGCTGGGGAGGGCATGGAAGCTCCCTGCTCCTTCTCCCTCTACGCCTCTTCACCTGTATCCTTTGTAATATCCTTTGTAATAGACCAGTAAAGGTGTTTCCCTGAGTTCAGTGAGCCACTCCTGCAAATTAATCGAAACCAAACAGGAGTAGCCAACTCCAACTTGCTCCAGTTGGTCAGAAGTTCCAGAGGCCTGGACTTGCAGCCTGTGGGAAGGAGGGGTTGGTGTTGAGGGACTGTGCGCTCAGTCTGTGGATCTGATGCTATCTCCAGGCAGGCAGTGCCGGCACTGAATCGGAGGACACTGAGCTGGTGTCTGCTGCAGAATTGATTGCTTGCTTAGTGTGGGAAGAACTTCCCCTCTTAATTTGGTCACAGAAGTGTTTTGTGTTGGTGGTGGTGTGAGAGCAGAGGAAACAGTTTGTGTTTTTCCCACTTTCAAAGCTGGTGAATAAATATTGCATATACTTATGGTGTACAACGTGACGTTTTGATATATGTATACATTTTGAAATTATTAAACCAAATTAACATATCTATTGCCTTGCATACTTATTCTTTATTGGTAAGAATTACACGTCAATTTTTAAAGAAAAAGAAAAATACGAGAGAGCCCATAAAGAGCTAAAGGTTGGAGAACTATCTAAAAAACTCTGTGGGCCAGGAGCGGTGGCTCACGCCTGTAATCCCAGCACTTTGGGAGGCCGAGGCAGGCTGATCATGAGGTCAGCAGTTCGAGAGCAGCCTGCTCAACATGGTGACACCCCATCTCTACTAAAAATACGAAAAATTAGCTGGGCACGGTGGCACATGCCTGTAATCCCAGGTACTCAGAAGGCTGAGGCAGGAGAATTGCTTGAACCCAGGAGGTGGAGGTTGCAGTGAGCCGAGATCACGCCATTGCACTCCAGCCTGGGTGACAGGGTGAGGCTTCAGCTCAAAAAAGCAAACACACACTGTGGCTAAGAACACAGGCTCTCCTGCCAAGCGGACCAGAATTAGAGCCTAGCTCTGCATGGCCTTGTCCTGTGGTCTTCAGCAAGTTACTTATGTCTCTGCCTGCAGTTTTCTAGTCTGTAAATGGGATAATAGGAGTACACACTCCCAAGGGTGGCTGAGCAGAACAAAGAAGAGATGATGCTCTCTAAGCACTCTGGGCCCTGGACCTAATACCTAGTAGATAGTTAATAAAATGCTAGTTACTAATATTACATCTTTATCTTAAACATTTAGGGGGTTACTCATGGCTGGTGAGTCACATATTGTTCTTCCCTTAGGGAGGGGTCAGAGACTCTGAAATAAGAAACTCAGGTAAGTTGATTGTAAATTACGTTAACTGTTTGTGGCTTGTGGGAATTTCTCATTTATGTATTGTGTACTCACTCTGGCTCATCCTACAAATTTATAAGACCACGTACAGGAATACATAAAGCCAAAATGGGAAAATATAAATGTTCTATTTCTTAAAATAGAACAAGAGAAATACATTTGAATAGAAGATTAAGACCAGGATGGACAATAGAACACAGTCTGCTGCTGGCCAGTGGCTGTCACTGCGGAGGGCTGGGGCCTCTGGAACGTCAAATCCTCCCCTACACCAGGGGGAGCATTTCTATGATCTCCATTCTCCAGAAGGACATTTCTTCGTCAACTTCTCTTAGTATCTAATGAAGAGTTTTGAAATTTCCAACCTATTTGAGTTGTGCTAAGAGGTACCTAGAAAAGTGAATTTGTTTCCACTTGGGTAAAATCATAAAGTCATGAGGTGGGGGGTGCCTCACTCTCACCCTGGAAGGAGCTTATGATTTTATCTATCTTGAAAGTGAAAAACCTGTTGAGGACCTAAATGTTCATCACTTTCCAAAGATGCTTTTTCTAGTGTTACAGTTCCCAGCTATTTTATGACACATTTTCCATCATATTCTCAATGCTCTGCTATTCATACCCAGACACTTTCCTCTCACGTGGGACCCCCTTCCTCTTCGTCTTCCTTCTTCTTCCTCCTCTTCTTCTTCTTCTTCTTCCTCCTCCTCCTACTCTTCCTCCTCTTCCTCCTCCTACTCTTCTTCCTCTTCCTCCTCCTCCTCTTCTTCTTCTTCTTCTTCTTCTTCTTTCTTCTTCTTCTTCTTCTTTTTCTCTTGAGATGGAGTTTCGCTCTTGTAGCCCAGGCTGGAGTGCAGTGGTGCAATCTCAGCTCACTGCAACCTCCGTCTCCCGGGTTCAAGAAGTTCTCCTGCCTCAGCCTCCCGAATAGCTAGGATTACAGGTGCCTACCGCCACACTGGCTAATTTTTGTATTTTTAGTAGAGATGGGGTTTCACCATTTTGGTCAGGCTTCTCTCGAACTCCTGACCTCAGGTGATCCTCCCGCCTCAGCTTCCCAAAGTGCTGGGATTACAGGTGTGAGCCACCACCCCCGGCTTCTTCTTCTTCTTCTTTTCTCCTTCTCCTTCTTCTTTTTTTTTTTCTTCCTGCTATATCTGTCATTTATATTTTCTGTCTTTCTCCTTCTCCCTGGTCTATGTGAGACAGTAAAAATCAGACTGCGAAAGTAGCAGTCGGCCGCTGTCCATCAGGAGGTAGATGCATAACAGCATAGTTGGAGCAAGCTGTGAGAGGCACTGAGAGGAATATTTTACCCCAGGGCACACTGCGGCTGTGAAGTATCACAGCCCTTACTCACTTCCAGTGACCGACTCACTCGCAGTGATTTAGCCAATGAAAAATTTCATTCTCTAAAATCACAGACCATTACAAATTCGCTGTTTGATTCTAAATCAATAAGAAGGAAATATCCCATTCTTGTGTGGAAACTCTAAGTGACTTTGACACAGAGAAGCAGCCTCCAATTCCAACCGGGGTACAGATAAGGGGTTTCTGAATACAACATTCCACGTTCATTTTAACTGTGTAGTTTCCAAGGAAACTGAATCTATTTCAGTTTCAAGTTGCCGGTGACCCCTTTACAAACAGCCCTGCTTTCTTTGGAGCCTTTTAAAATTCTTTCATTTAAATTTCACCAAAAATCCACACTTTCCCCCAATACTATAATGACATTTCCCCCAATACTGTAATGACATTTCTATTGTTTGGTGAGAAGCTCCTCAGCTCCCTGGTATACAGCCTCCCATTTTGCAACAAACTGATAAACCTGACTTTGTGGGCTACACATTTGCTCCTGTGCTCTTGGTTGATTCGATTAGGGTACAAGTGACTCTCCATTCCCCTCTCCATGCTAATAGCCTAGTGGCCCTTTTTCCGTCAATTCTATTCCTCCTCATGATCTATCTTCTCAGGAAGGCTTTGCCCATTTCCATGCACAGTCACTCACAAGGCAAAACCTCAGTCCTACTGACAATCCAACACCAACCATGACTACAGCCAGGGAAATGAGCACGATGGCCTGGGGCTGTAAAAGTCCACTCAGTTTGATCACATGTTTGGGTGTGTGGCTCATGCTAACTGTGTTTGTGCCCGTGGACACTGGGCCTGTTTACTGGGAGGTGCTGCTGGTTGGCTCACGGGTGGATCCTGTAGTGGTCCTGAAACCGGGGGCTGAGGTGGTAGATGATGCTCCCATAGTGGATGTACCCAGGTCAGAGGTGTTTGAGACTATTCCAGTCACAGGACGGCTGCAGCAGAGGCCGTGGAGTCCATTCCAGGGGCCATGGTGACAGAGGTAGGGGTGGTAGGACTGGTTCCAGGGGTCACACAACATGACACATTCATAGCAGAGATAATTAAAGGAGAGTGGGAGCACTTAGAGCAGAGCGGGGTGAATCTAACATGCCTATGGTGAGAGTAGCTCAGGAGAGGGGTGGTGGGGCAGGAGAGATGGTAGAAAGCCATTCCCCTGTGGCTGTGTCCTCACAATAGAGGTGGGTGTCATACAGAGGAGGAGGTAGAATGTGTCACCTGGTGGAGTTGGTGATGGAGGAGGCAGAAGGTTGAGGAAACGTGACCATGATGGGTACGGAAGTGGAAGATCTATCTGACTTCAGAAGCGGCCACCCAAATAGAAGAGGGTGGGCTTGTATACAAAGCGGCAGGCCCTACTTCTTTTGTGACTGTGATCACTGGGCATAAGGAGGGAGCTGGAGGAGGAGATGACAGAATTGGATTCACTCATGGGCATGCCAGTGGCCGTGGCTGGGACAGAGCTGACATCATCTACCACAACGTGGTGGTCAGCAAAGGTGGGGTGAGTGTGCTTGGGCAGATGTGGGAGGACCTGACCCAAGTGGAGAAGGCTGCTCACAGGGACAGGAAAGGGTAGGCTCAGACAGGTGCCAGCGAGAATCAACACAGCAGAGGCGGTGGTGGCAGCTTAGGTAGCGATGGGTGTGCCTAGGTTAGAAGTGGTGAAAATAGGATCACAAACAGCACGAGTCACCAGAATAGAGGTGAGTGTGCTCAGAACCAAGAGGATAGAATCAGATGCAACCGGCTTGCTGATGGAAAGTGCCAGAGAATTAACACAATTGTTTGGTCTTAGACTGGAGCACGGTGATATGATTTGGATTTGTGTCCCTGCCCAAATCTCATGTCGAATTGTAATCTCCAATGCTGGAAGAGGGGTGTATTAGTCAGGGTTCTCTACAGCGACAGAACTGATGGAATACATATAAAGTGGAGTTTATTAAATATTAACTCACATGATCACTAGGCCCCACAATAGGCCGTCTGCAGGCTGAGGAGCAAGGAGAGCCAGTCCCAGCTCCAAAACTGAGGAAGCATCCAGCACGGGAGGAAGATGTAGCCTGGGAGGCTAGGCCAGTCTCTCTTGTCACATTTTTCTGCCTGCTTAAATTCTAGCCACGCTAGCAGCTGATTAGATTGTGCCCACCCAGATTAAGGGTGGGTCTGCCTTTCTGAGGCCACTGACTCAAATGTTAATCTCCTTTGGTAACACCCTCGCAGACACACCCACGATCAATACTTTGTATCCTTCAGTCCAATCATGTTGACACTCAGTATTAACCATCACAAGTCCACCCCTTGTCAACTTGAACCCATGCGCATCTCCTGAGATCATACATAATCTTCAAATAAAGACAATAATAAGGTCATTATTACGCCCAGCATAATACAACTATCCTTCATACAACCGGAAACACACCAATCCCCAACCCATATACTATTTCGCAAAGTTAATGATACTTAAATGCTGATGTGAAGTCAATAAATCTTACATCACATAATAAAGGAGAAAGGAAATAAAATGAAGATATTTTCTTAGTACAAGTGTATACATGTACAAACGTGTTTTTAACAAAAGAAGGAGGAAATGCTCATGACAATTACAGTGCTCTTTCTGCAGCTGGTCACGTGGTCATAGCTGGTATTGATGGCTACCTTCTTCTACTACCCGTTCTGTATTCCCTTTGCCTTTAGCAAGCATCTCAGCAGGTCATGGTTTTTTCCTGGTGGAGTGACCCAAACTTTCATTCCTGAAGGGTCTGGGTCATTTGTAGTCCTGGTCATTTGTAGTCCTGCCTGGATTGGGCTGTTGTAGTTTCCCATTGACCTTAATCACAGGGCATGGTAATGTTAAGAGATGCCCTAATGGATCTCAAGTATTCTATGCACACTTGTCCTTACCTCCATTGTGAAGTAGTAGACTGACTTCATCAAGATAGTCTGTGTCAATCACCGCAGCCAACACTGTAACTCCCTTCTTAGCCTGTTGATGTAAAGGTAGAAGGAGCCCAAAGTCTCCAGGTGGCAATTTTAACTTCCAGTTTAATGGAATCATTGTTGTGTCTCCTGGTGGCAGCATTCCTCCCTCTGGAACTAAGACCTCTAGGCCAGCAGAATGTAATGTCACAGGAACAGGAAGCAAAAATTTTGCTAGTGGATCACTAGGGGTGATGGTGAGTGGTGCCACTTCCACTTCCACCCCTTGCTTCCTGGACCCATGAATGCTGGCTATGGGAGAAACAGTACCATACATTGGACACTGATTCAGAGCATACACAGCCTAGGCAACAAGAGCAAAACTCCGTCTCAAAAAAAAAAAAAGAAAGAAAACCTCATCTAGGTCATCTGGACTGATCAGAAGAATCCCCTTGTCTGGGTGGAAGTGACAAGGAGGTCATAGGAGGGCAGCTTGAGCAGAGACACTCTGGTGAAAGTCTCCCATCACTCTTTGGGACGTTCAGCACACAATCCCTGCCCGAGGAGAGCCTGCAGGTTCTCATCCACCATCTGAGAGCACCAGGGTGTAAAATTCACAGGAGGCCAGCTTCTTTCCAGCCTCTTCAGGTGGTCAAGGTTGATGAGTTGATGAGTTAGGCAGTTTGTAAAGAGACACAAGGAAATACTAGGGGGAAAAGTCCTTGGGAAGATTTCTTCCCCTCCCCTCCTCTCACCTCCCCCCTCCCTCCCTCCCTCCCTCTTTCTTTCTTTCTTTCTTTCTTTCTTTCTTTCTTTCTTTTTCTTTCTTTCTTTCTTTCTTTCTCTCTTTCTCTTTCTTTCTCTTCCTTCCTTCCTTTGTTCTTTAATTCCTTCCTTCCTTCTTTACTTCCTTCTTTCTCCCTCCCTTCCTTCCTTCCTTCCTTCCTTCCTTCCTGTCTTTCTTACTTTCATTTATTTACTTTTCTAGTATAACATACTAGATCAAGTGGTAGCACTGGGAATGGATTTTTCTAGTATAACATACTAGATCAAGTGGTAGCACTGGGAATGGATTAGAGAAGAATCTGGGGGATTAGTCTTGGTTTCTCTCTGATAAACACTCTCTGCATCGAGGCCTTCTCATTCATTTATTCAAACATATTCCTTAAGAACCTTCTGTGGGCCACATGATGTGCCAGGCATGGGATACAGTGATTGAAAAGTTGATACAGGGCTTATATTCAAATAAGGGAGAGAGACCATGAATAAGTAAATGGATGATGTCCGAAATGAAAAACCTATGCATAGCTGACTGGGACTCTTTCAGGGGCCAAAAGGAAAAGTCCCTCCCGTCCTCCATGCAGGACCATGTGCAGGACCAAAAAAGAAATGAGAGGCCCAAAGAAAAGAAATACCTGCAGACTGGTTTTTCAAAATGGAAGCCATATTGTGACAGTGCCCTTCTGAATATGGAAAAGTAGTGCTTCTGAGCAAATTGCCACAATGTTTTCTTGTTTTGTTTTGTTTTGTTTTTTTAAATGGAATTTCGCTCTTTTTGCCCAGGCTGGAGTGCCGTGGTGTGATCTCGGCTCACTACAACCTCTGCCTCCTGGGTTTGAGTGATTCTCTTGCCTCAGCCTCCCGAGTAGCTGGGACTACAGGCACACGTCACCATGCCCGGCTAACTTTTATATTTTTAGTAGATATGGGGTTTCACTATGTTAGCCATGAACTCCTGACCTCAAGTGATCCGCCCACCTCAGTCTCCCAAAGTGCTGGGATTACAGGTGTGAGCCACTGCGCCCAACCTAGTTGGCACAATGTTGAAGGAAATGCAGAAATCACCAGCCTTTGATGGATCTAAAAAACAGCAGCCCTGACACAGCAACCTCAGAGGCATTGGAGCAAGCTGGAAAGCTCAGAGAAAATGTAGACCCGCAAAAGGCTGTACGGTTATACCAAAAAACAGCAATGCATTTAAAAATGTGGAATGCCTCAACAGGCAGCTGAACAGTTAGGAAAACCCTCAGGACTCTTGGTATAAGGATGCAGGATTGATGGCACAGCACTCTCTATTTATAAAGAAAAATATTTATAAGGAAACAGAGTTATCCAACTATAAGAAGACAGCCGCTCAAGTATAGTTCCTCTACATAGCAATGACTGTGCAGCTGGGAAAGCTGTGTCAGGAGAGCTCCAGCACAGCAGGAGTCCGTGCAAGTGGCGGCTGAGCTGCGCTAGAACAGCTTCCAGAAGGGTTTGCCCAGCAAGACCAAGCTACGCATCAGAGGTCAGCAACTCTCCACTTTTCAAGTACACAGGCAATGATTATGCTAAACCCAGCCTGAGTTTAGTAGTTCTGGGACAGAGAATCAAGAAGAAATCACCAGGGATGGTTGCACAACCACATGAATGTACTTAATGATACTAAACTTTACTCTTACAAATGGCTAAAATGATGTATCGTAAGTTATGTATATTTTATCACGGTCAAGAAAATAAGAAGGAGGGCCGGGCGCGGTGGCTCACGCTTGTAATCCCAGCACTTTGGGAGGCCGAGGCAGGCGGATCACGAGGTCAGGAGATCGAGACCACGGTGAAACCCCGTCTCTACTAAAAATACAAAAAATTAGCCGGGCGTGGTGGCGGGCGCCTGTAGTCCCAGCTACTCTGAGAGGCTGAGGCAGGAGAATGGCGTGAACCCAGGAGTCGGAGCTTGCAGTGAGCCGAGATCGCGCCACCGCACTCCAGCCTGGGTGACAGAGCGAGACTCCGTCTCAAAAAAAAAAAGAAAAGAAAATAAGAAGGAGGAGGAGAAAGCAGATGAGGGAGAGAGAAGAGGAAGAGGAAGAAGAAGAAAAATTAGAAGAAAAAGGAGGAGGAGAAGAGGAGGAGGAAGAAGGGAAAATCAGCAGCTACCCTGGGCAAGCCTGGTGGCATCACCTTTGTGGCTGCTGCTCAGGAAGACAAATATTTGGGATTGTGCAAGTATTTTGCTAAGCAAAAAGGAAAGGAAAAATTCTGACATGGCATTTCATGGACTTGGAGCTTGTTTAAGAGTACTCTACACTTCATTGCATCCATGGTTTTGAATGCTAATAAAGACTCTATGGTTGGGCATGGTGGCTCATGCCTATAATCCCAGAACTTTGGGAGGCCGAGGTGGGTGGATCACCTGAGGTCAGGAGCTCAAGATCAGCCTGGCCAACATGGTGAAACCCCGTCTCTACTAAAACTACAAAAAATTAGCCAGGTGTGGTGGTGCATGCCTGTAATCCCAGCTACTTGGGAGGCTGAGGCAGAAGAATTGCCTGAACCTGGGAGGCAGAGGTTGCAGTGAGCCAAGATCGCACCACTGCACTCCAGACTGGGCAACAGAACAAGACTCCATCTCAAAAAAAAAAAAAAAGACTCTGATTTTTAGTTATCAATTCCCCAAATAACCTATCTGTGTCTGCTACCTGGAAAGCATTTTTTTTTCTTTCCATAAGAGCTTTCTAAAACATAAGCAGGAGTTAACAGTAAATGCACTGTCATATTTTCATACAGTTTATTTTAAAACATATGAGCCAAATTCTAGATAAATTATGTTTTAAACAAAAGAAACAATAGGTATGGATATTCTTTTCTCTCTAGTCATGTAATTTAGAGAATTTCCTTTGCATTTTATTTTATGATTACTGCCAAAATGAAGTTTACTGATTTTTAAAAATTAGAATTAAAAAAGTTTTTAGTTTTGTTTTGAAAAGAAAATTTATCTCTCCATGATATTGGATACTGTCTTAATCAGCTTGGACTGCTATAGCAAATACCACAAACTGAGTGGCATAAACAATGGTAATTTGTTTTCTCACAGTTCTGAAGGCTGGGAAGTCCAAGGTTAAGGTACTGGACAACTTGGTTCCTTGTCAGGGCTCCTTTCTGGATTGCAGATGGCTGCCTTCTTGCTGTGTCCTCACATAGTGAAGACAGAAAGAACTCTCTTTCTCCTTTGATAAGGCCACAGTCCCATTGAATTAGGGCACCACTCTTATGACCCCATTAACTTTAATTACTTCCTAAAGACCCTATCTTCAGATATAGTCACATTGATGATTAAGACTCAACGTATGAACTGGGCATGGTGGCTCATGCCTATAATCCCAGCACTTTGGGAGGCCAAGGCAGGAGGATCACTTGAGCTCAGGGGTTCAAGACCAGCCTGGGCAACATAGTGAGATATGGTCTCTACTAAAATTTAAAACAAAAAAAATTAGCTGGGCATGGTGGCAGCCTCTGGGAGGGGTGAGTGCTGAGATGGGAGGATTGCTTGAGCCTGGGACATCAAGGCTGCAGCGAGCTATGATTGTGCCACTACCCTCCAGCTTGGATGACACAGCAAGCCCCTGTTTCAAAAAAAAAATAGAAAAGAGACTTAAACATATTTAGGGGGGACACTGTTCAGTTCATAGTAGATATATTTAAATTAGTAAGTCCTTTCAGAGGTGAGATTGGGACAGAAAGCTATTTTGAGTCTTACAATATTCTTTAGTCCAATAAAAGATGCAATTTAAGGTCTAATTTAAAAAAATCTATGAATTGCAATACAATATGGGCATGATGTTTAAATCTGCACATGCAAATACTGGGATAAAAAGCTAAAAGTTGAAAGTCGTTTCCTCTGGAGAACAGGAATCAGACATGAAAAGGGGGAGGGTGCATCCGTGCTAGTTTTTGCAATAAATCTATGGAACTATTGGACTCTTTAAACTATTTACATGGATTGCTCTGGTAAAACTTGCAGAGAAAATACACACACACAGAGAGCAGGAGATAAGGACATGAAGATAGTGTTTGTACGGGATGATTTCAAAAGGCTTGGTGATGAAGGGGAGCTGATGGGGGCAGGGCTGAGAAGATGTGGGTGGGGGTCTGTTAAGATGGCTGCCAGCAGAGCAGAGCTTTCCAAAGTGTGTCCCTGGACCACATCAGGAGTGCCTGGGGAACTTGTTAATTTTTTTTTATTTTTTATTTTTTTATAGAGACAGTGTCTCACGATGTTGCCCAGGCAGGTCTCTGACTCCTAGCTTTGGGCAGTCCTCTCACCTTGTCCTCCAAAAGTGCTGGGATTACAGGCCTGAACCACTGCAGCCAGTGGACATCTCCATTTTATTTATTTATTTTTTATTTTTTTGAGACAGCATCTCACTCTGTCACCCAGGCTGGGGTGCACTGGCGCGGTCTCAGCTCACTGCAACCTCTGCCTCCCAGGTTCAAGTGATCCTCCTGCCTCAGCCTCCCAAGTAGCTGGGATTACAGGTGTGCGCCCCCACACCTGGCTAATTTTTGTATTTTTAGTAGAGACGGGGTTTCGCTGTGTTGTCCAGGCTGGTCTCAAACTCCTGATCTCGTGCTCTGCCCACCTCGGCCTCCCAAAGTGCTGGGATTATAAGCAATGAGCCATCACGCTGGGCCTTTAGGAATCTACTTTTTAAAAATACTCTCCTCTGGGTGCTTCCTGTGCACACTGCTTAAGGCTTATTTGGCTGGTGATGGGAAGGACCCTGTAGAAGGAGAAGTAAAAACTGGAAGAGGAAGAAGCCCATGAAGAAAGCAGGAGGGGTGGGATGGGGGAGCCAGAGCCACAGTGCACGAACACTCCGATATTAGTGAGGGAGAATGGATGCTGATGAAGGCAGCCTTTTAGACTTGATGGTGGGAAGACGAGATGGGTCCTGACAGTATTTTGCACACCTGTGCCTCTCTTTTATTATATGCCTTCTTTGTGTGATCTCTGCCTTTCCTAGTGAACTGTGAGCTCCCTGAAGGCAGGGCCTGTTGCCTTGTTCACTGATTTATCTTCAGAACTAGCACAGAGCAGATGCTCAAAAAATGTTTGCCAGATGAACACGTGAATGTCATGTTTGATATGATGTGACATCCAAGTGAAGATATTATTGAAAAAATTTGAAAATAAAGGACTGGATTTCAGAGCCAAGGTAGACTTAATATGAGTCTGGAAGTTGCCTGTTGCAGTAATAATTTGGGCCTTTCAAAATGAACAAGCTCACAGAGACGCAGGGAGGAGGAAAAGAACAGGATGTGCAAGGCAGGGTCTCCAGGAGAGTGCCTGGGATAATCGAGCGGAGAGAGGATGCAGGAAACAGACATCAAAGAAGCCACCACAAAGCAGCCTCCTGTTCATTCAGCCTAGAGCTGTTTCTGTTTATTCCAATTTCACAACTACCTCCTCCCTCCCTTTTTACGGCATTCCATCCTACAGTGGAAGCGAAGGGGCTTTATAAATCTGCCTGACATTGGGTTGTAGTCATTAGGCAGAGTAACTTGAAACATTGAAGGGACCAAGGAGAGAAGTCAGGTAAAATGGCTAGGAAGACAGGAACTCGGATTGTACCTCTCTTCAGGCTAATATCACCCACTGTCTCTACCCAGGGATTATGAAAGCCGACTGAGGATTTTAATTTAGGCAGTATTTCTGGAAGTGATATTTTCATTTGACTTGGCTTTAGACTTGGAGCCTAGCTCTAATAAGGATTTAAGGATGATATTGAAACTAGAATTTTCAAGTTAGGAACAAAGCATTTGTCGAGCAGCCATTAAACCCGGGATTCTAAGGAAATACAACACAGCTGTTATTTGTGTTCATGCTTACAGCGGAGCATTGGAAGGGGAAGATGAAGGTGGGTTTGCTGCCAGGTGAAAGTAGGGGTCAAAATCGTGGTTAGTGGGGGTTAAGGTTAGTACTGACTTTTGCAGAAAGGGGCAAAAAAGAAGTTCATCATCTTTGCTTGCTTTTTGCTTTTGCAAAAGAATGAGAATAAGCAAACAGAATGCCTAGGACAGGAACCCTTGTCTCCTTCAGACTTTTTGTGGCCTCCATGTCCTCTCCGACTGATGGATAATTCACTTAACCAGTCTCAAGATTCCAAAGAGAAGCATCACCTGGATGTAGGAGGTGGGAGGTAATTTCCCTCACCTCATCTTAAAATAATCCATGTGGGAAGTTGTTATCTAGAATACCTGGGTTCTAGAGGGGAGATGGGCTCCAGAGGGGACCTTGATGCCTGGTGTCTCAATGGGACATGAAGTTGCAGGAAGAATTAAAAGCTTGCCAGGAGCAGGGTTCTGGGAGGAGTAAGATCAGTTGGGGTAGGTTCCAAGACAGTGGGGAGTGGGGACTGGGAACACTGGATTCCTGGGTTCTGAGGGTTGCTCTCACAATATGTCTGGCTTAATTTCTTTTCTCACTTGACCATAGCTGTGGCATTTATAGTTGCCACCAGGCAGGGGAGGCCATAACTTCTGGACCCTCCCTCTCCAGGGCGGGGCATCTTAAGGCCATGACAATACGAGGGAAGAAGCAGGGAGCAGGAGAGAACAAGGGGATCAAATCTGTGGGAGGAGAGAAGACCCACCCTCCCAGCCAGAGGTCAGCAGAAACCTGTTTTCTCTAGGGATGTCTCATTTCTGGGACAGAGGTTTTTGTAGGAGGCAGAGGGGAGGAAAATAAAGGTGACTGTGTTCCAAATCACTGGATCTTCTTACTGTGCCAGCACGTGTCCAGGGACAGCTGGGCACTGTGAGGGGAGGATGCACAGCCTGTGACTATGAGGCCAGTTAATGTGTCTCTGGGGACAGAGGCTGGCAGAAAAATCCCTGACCTGGGATACTGGCGGTGAGGCCAGAAGAAGACTCTGGAAGTTCAAGGGGCTGGAAAGGGAGGCCTGGACTCTGAAAGAAGGGGCTGGACACCCTCGCGCAAATCTCAATTACACCCTGTTCCTTAGGTGGTCCCTATAACATCCCACCCAACCAGGTGGAGCTGCCTCGGTGTCAGAGAACCTGGCTCCACTGAGGAACAAAGTGAAATGCAGGCTTGGAGAAAATAAAGCAAGCCTTCTGTTCCATAGGAGCCGTGTGGGTTTGAACAGGGCTCTTCTCTGAGCCTCGGTTTTCTCATCTGTAAAGCAGGCCTTACAAGAACTCTTATAAGGTCTGTAACTTCTTATAAGGCTTGTAAAGCAGGCCTCATAACTCGCAAGGTGATCGGAGGATCACAGGTGCGATGTACGTGAAAGCACAGCACAAACGTGTGTCAGTTTTATGGCCAATGTCACGGGGGTAGGAGCGACGCCCAGGCCTGTCAGTCCGGGCCCCTCCCTGGGGGCTGTGGGCTGGGAGGAGGGGATTCGGCGCAGTCGGGCTGGGGCGCTGCGGGGGGCGGTGGCCTCGAGCCACTAATCTGAGCTGTCCGCGAGAGATCAGAAGCCGCCCGCAAAGCGGAACATGGGGGAACGAGGGGGGGCCGCAGTCTTGGGGAACCGGAACCCCCGCTGCGACTCCGCCGGACAGCAGCTTCCGGCGCCCCGGCCGCCTCCTGCCCTCGGGGCACTCGCTCCCCTGAGGTGTACTCCCCGAGGGCCGAGGGAGCGCATTCCCTCGCGTCCTACTCATTAAGTAATTATCCCTAATGAGGGCCCAGCCCCGGAGCTTGTTAAAGGATTTCCGCCTAGATTTCAAAGTGATAATTAGCGAGGAATAGAGAGGGAAGTGGGAAGGAGACACCCGCCGCGCCCCAAGGCCCACAGTCTGCGTTTGCCGGGCGAAGAACCTCTCCATCCCCCTTATACACCCTTTGACCCCCAGTGCTGCATTTTGGTGTCTTGATAAGGGAGGTGTCTGTCCGGTTGGATGTTTAAGACTCTAGAGGCAAAGGTGTTTTTATTTCGTTTTGTTTTTGAATTGGGGTCCAGGCTGAGTTTAGGGGTCTCTGCATCCCTCCCAGGGCAGAGAGACACTCTTGTCCTGGCAGATGCCACAGGCTGAGTCACCATCTACCCAGACAACTAAAATCCAGGCATCTTCCTCCTTTTCTCGAGGGCTCTCCAGCCCCTTCCAGAACCCAGGTGTCCCTCTGCCTCCTTTCTCCAGGGGCCTAAGTCTGGGTCCCTCTGGCACCTGGCATGCCTGTTCTCTGAGAGTCAAGCTTCAATCTTGCCCTTAGCAGAGCAGGTCTCTGGTGGGAGATTCAGTAATAAGGGCCTTCCCAGCCCAGCCAGGGCCAGATAGTTCAGTGACATCAGTGTCAGGGTTGGGATTACTGACCATGATAGGTTTCCAGCTTTCAACAAATGGGGATGCCCAAAGGAGCAGATAGCGAGTGATCTGTGGCCCTGCTGTTTGATTCTGGATGGAGTTAGGTTTAGGAGCCTGGCAGCAAGCTAGAGCACCTGTTCTGTTAGGAGTATGACGATGCCATACTCCTCTGGTAAGAGAGCCAAGGCTGCATGGGTGATGGGAGGTTTCTGTTGGGACTGACATGGGCACAGAACGGTTTTGGAGCAGGGCTGGTGTCCTAACATAAATAGGGGGCACAGTAGATGCTCACGGAGTTGGGCTAAATGAATTAGGGTGTTGTTTTATTCTATATAGCACCTAACTTGTGACAACTCTTTTTGAATTATTTAATTTTAATTTTCATGTCTTTGTGTCTCAGGTGAGAACTATGTCTTATACTTCTTTATATCCTCAACAGAGTATATAATAGTTGCTTTAAAATACTTGCTTATTAATTGACAGGTTTTTCTATTCATTTTGTCACCATGCAAATAAACCCAGCCTGGACTGAGGCTGGCTCTTATCTAAACCCAGAAAGGAGCCATTTTTGGAGCAATAGAAATTCAGCCTCCCCTTTCTTGACCCTCCATAGATTGCCAGTCCTGCCCTCCAGCTCCTCTGGCTCGTCCTCTTCTGTAAGATCTCAGCCAGAGCCAGGAACGCCAGTCAGAACTTTCTCCCAATGGATAGTCTAATAACTATGATGCCCTTTATAAACATGTTATACTTTATTATAAAAAAGGTCAATAGACAGAAGGAAACTATCATCATCATTCTCCTTTTCCCCCTCTGCCCAATCAGTAATAAGGTGAAATGGCCGTAAGAAGAGAGAGAGAAAATCCAGAAAACACACACAGATGAAATGCCTACCAGAAGGAAAATTGGAATCTGGGGTGAAGGTGGGAGGAGAGAGGATGGGGATGGTAGAGAAGATGGGTAACTTTTACGAGATAAAGCCACAGCTGGCTTTTGATGGAAGAGACAGGAAAATAAATGCTGAGACACCATCAGGGAAGGTCTGGGATGGAGATCAGTGGGTGAGACTTCTGGCCAAATAAAAATCCCCTCCTCGTGTGTCCACCCACAACCCAGCAAGCCAAACCAACAGAGTGTCCACTGTAGACGTTTAGGAAAACTAAGGGATTTGGGAGGAAGAGGAAGCAACCATGTGGATGAGAGATATTTATGATTTCTTCTGGACTTTTTTTTCTCCACGGCATGGAGAGAGTGGAGAAGGAAATAAATTCTCTTTTCTTCTTGGATCCGTTTTTTTTGTTTTTTGTTTTTTTCATTTAAAAAAATGGGGGGGCAAGGGTCCTGAGAACTCAGAGATGAGCCTGTTTACACACAAACTCTTAAGTAATAGTGAATGGAAATAACATAATGCTGTCCTGAAACCCAGAGACTCTGCCCTCAGTCCCTCCTTTCCTCATAATCCCCACTCACGAGTCAGTCTGGGGCATTGCCTATAAGGCTCCTGTCCTTCCTTTAGGACTCAGTGCAGTGTTCTGCATTGGGCCCCCACGACATGTCCATCAAACACCTTTTCATTCTCAGACTGTCACCTTCTACAGGGAATGTCTGCTCATATTATTCATTCTTTCTTCTTTGTCCCCTAAACTTACACCCTCCTTGCTTATCACCTCATTCCCCAACCAATTTCAATTAAGAACAGAGGAAGGGTTAATACTGGTAACCATCAGTATTCTTTGCCCTTCCTGTAGTCCAGGAAATAGAAATTGTGAGTCCAGTTCCTCATCCAGGAAAGGGGCAGAGCATGGAAGAGCCAGGGCTGGGCGCCTGCTCCAAGATCACCGTGGGGAAGGGATCTGGCCCGTGCCAAGATTCTGCTGCTCCATCAGGTAGACCGGGTAGGAATTGGGGCCACCCTCATCCTCTGGATCATTGTACTTTGTGTTCTGGGTTAGTGTGTGGCGTGTCCGCATCATATAGGAGACCTGTGATTGGGATGAGAAAGGAGGAATGAGAACAATCTGCGATTTGTTTTCTCCAACACTCACCTCAGGTCTTGATTCTATTCTCAAGATTCCATCCAAACTTTGATGTTTATTCCAGCTCCAGATCCAATACAATGAGACCCAGCTCCATCTCCAGTTCCCCACTCTATCATATTCTCCTTGTCTTTATACCTCCTATTATCATACCCCAGACTCTCCACCCCCCAAACTTTCTCTTTCACACCCTTTCATTCTCAGCCACAGCCTTCTCCCCAATTCCAGCTTTTTGCCTCCTGTGTATTTATTGTCTTTCTCCTTAGTTTTCACCAAAACTCTCCCTCTATTACTGTTCCTCCCACTTCTGCCATGTCTCTTTTCCTAGACTCATTATTCCCTGTAACTCTGACCCCTAATGTGTCCTCAATTCCCTATCCCATAGGTTGATTTCTGTGGGGCACATCTGTCCCTTACCAAGAAGATCAGGCCAAAGAACACCAGGAGGAGAATCACAGCCACCAGGACCACAATAACTATGGCCCATGCAGGGAATGAATCATTCTCCCCTGTCTGTCCAGCGTGGATACCTTTCTGTGAGCCATCTTTATTGAGGTATGGATGGCTCTTGTTGCCTGAGGCTTCTGATGTGATAGAACTCAGCTTCATTCTAGATGTAAAGAGGGTGAAAGAACCAATGGGCACCTGATGAGTAACCTCAGTTTTATTTAGATGAGAAGAGGTAGTAGTGAGAGATTTGTCTCCTGTGACCTTGACTGAAGGTTTTATAGTCTTTGTGACTGCTGCTGTTTTTTCCGGGTTTTCTGTGGACTTCACTGGGGCTTTTATGGTCTCAGTGATCAGTGTGGTGTTCCCTGGGTTTTCTGTAGGCTTTTCTGGGACTGGTGTGTTTTTCCCTTTGGTGCATGTGGTCTTCTCTGAGTATAGCGTAGGCTTTTCTGGGGTTCTTGTGGTTTTCTCTGTGGATGATGTGGTCTTTTCTGGGTGATCTGTGGACTTTTTTGTGACTTCTGTCATCTTCTCATGGGCCAATGTGGTCCTTTCTCCGTGTTCTATAGGCTGTGCTGGGGCTGGTGTGATCACACTGGCTGATGTAGTCCTTTCTCTATGTTCTGTAGACTCTGCTGCAGATGAGGTGATCTTGTCATTGGGTGATGTGGTCCTTTCTCCATGTTCTGTAGGCTCTGCTAGGGATGGTGTGATCTTCTCATTGGCTGACGTAGTTTTTCCTCCATGTTCTGTAGGCCCTTCTGGGGATAGTGTGATCTTCTCATTGGCCAATGTAGTCTTTTCTCCATGTTCTGTAGGCTTTACTGGGGATGGTGTGGTGTTCTCATTGGCCGATGGGGTCATTTCTTCATGTTCTGTAGGCTCTGCTGGAGATGGTATGGTCTTCTCATTGGCTGATGGTGTCCTTTCTCCATGGTCTGTAGGCTCTGCTGGGGATGGTGTGGTCTTCTCATTGGCTGTCCTTTCTCCATGTTCTGTAGACTCTGTTGGGGATGGTGTGGTGTTCTCATTGGCCAGTGGGGTCCTTTCTCCATTTTCTGTAGGCTCTGCTGAGGCTGGTGTGGTGTCCTCATTGACTGTTGTTTGTCCATGTTCTGTAGGCTCTTCTGAGGATGCTGTGGCCTTCTCATTGGCTGTCCTTTCTCCATGTTCTGTAGGCTCTGCTTGGGATGGTGTGGTGATCTCATTGGCCAGTGGGGTCCTTTCTCCATGTTCTGTAGGCTCTGCTAAGGATGGTGTGGTCTTCTCATTGGCAAATGGGGTCCTTTCTCCATTTTCTGTAGGTTCTGCTGGGGATAGTGTGGTCTTCTCATTGGCCAATGGGGTCATTTCTTCATGTTCTGTAGGCTCTGCTGGGGATGGTGTGGTGTTCTCATTGGCTGTCCTTTCTCTATTTTCTGTAGGCTCTGCTGGGAAGTAGGCTCTGCTGGGAATGGTGTGGTCTTCTCATTGGCTGTCCTTTCGCTATTTTCTGTAGGCCCTGCTGGGGATGGTGTGGTGTTCTCATTGGCTGTCGTTTCTCTATTTTCTGTAGGCTCTGCTGGGAATGGTGTGGTGTTCTCATTGGCTGTCCTTTCTCTATTTTCTGTAGGCTCTGCTGGGAATGGTGTGGTCTTCTTATTGGGTGTCCTTTCTCTATTTTCTGTAGGCTCTGCTGGAGATGGTGTGGTGTTCTCATTGGCTGCTCTTTCTCCATGTTCTGTAGGCTCTGCTGGGGATGGTGTGGTGTTCTCATTGGCTGTCCTTTCTCCATTTTCTGTAGGCTCTGCTGGGGATGATGTGGTGTTCTTATTGGCCATTGGGGTCCTTTCTCCATGTTCTGTAGACTCTGCTGAGGATGATGTGGTTTTCTCATTGGCAAATGGGGTCCTTTGTCCATTTTCTGTAGGCTCTGCTGGGGATGGTGTGGTCTTCTCATTGGCTGTCCTTTCTCTATTTTCTGTAGGCTCTGCTGGGGATGGTGTGGTGTTCTCATTGGCCAGTGGGGTCCTTTCTCTGTGTTCTGTAGGCTCTGCTGAGGATGATGTGGTCTTCTCATTTGCAAATGGGGTCCTTTGTCCATTTTCTATAGGCTCTGCTGGGGATGGTGTGGTCTTCTCATTGGCCAATGGGGTCCTTTCTCCATTTTCTGTAGGCTCTGCTGGGGATGGTGTGGTGTTCTCACTGGCTGTCCTTTCTTTATGTTCCGTAGGCTCTGCTGGGGTTGGTGTGTTGTTCTCATTGGCTCTCCTTCCTCCATGTTCTGTAGGCTCTGCTAGAGATTGTGTGATCTCACTGGCTGATATGGTCTCTTGTATGTTTTTTGTAGTTTTTGTCAGGAGCTTGTCTGAGGCAACTGTTTTTCTGGAATCTTCAGTTTTTTCTGACTCTTCTGGGGTTCCTGTGGTCTTGTATGTTGTTTTTGAGGCTGCTGTGATTTTTTCTGGAAAAGATGTGCTTTTTTGCTTGTTCTGTGAATTGCCTGAGTTGTGGAAGGAAGTTGTAGTCTTATGTGAGGTGGTACTTGTATTATCCAAAGTACTCATGGACTTTTCCAAAGGTCTTCCAGTTTTATCTGATTTTCTTGTTACCGTTGATTTGCCTATTGTGGACTTACGACAATTTATTTTGCTCTTGGGTGCTGGCGTTATATGTTGTTTGTCAGTGGATTCTTTATGTGTGGTAGTGGAGTCAGCAGGATCAACAGAGCGCTGGTTCCGGATCATTGGGTCTTTCCCTTGATTGCTGGAGTTTTCTTCAGAAGTGGGAGGAGCCTCATGATTATCTGTAGAGCTTTTGTGGTCTGTAGTTTTGGAGTTTTCTGTAGGCTTGTCAGTTGGCTTAGAATGGCGTGTGGTGTTGCAGTGGCGTTTTTGCTCATGGATTTCTGTAGATTTAGGGAGCTCTGGAGGTGTTTGTCCTGAATGCAGAACAATGTGATCAAAAGGGATACTATAAACAATGCCTGGAGTGAGGGGAAATATGTGATCGGATGCTGAGAGTTCCCCAGTTTTCTGATATTCTTGGAATGTAGTAGCACCTGTGGAGGGAGAGAGGCAAATAAGAAACTTCCCCCATGTTCTTCTCCAACTCCCCCTTCCCACCTCCTTCTCTAGGGGATCTCTTTGTTCCCCCTGATATGACTCCCCAGCCAGTCTGCTCTGAATACTATGATATCTATTCCCCATTCTCACCTCCAGCCCCTAGGCTCAGGCTGTGCCTTCAGCAAGCATGCTACCTCATCCCTTTCCACATCTCCTCAACTCTCCATCTCAAGGCCTTCTGGCTTTAGGGCATCTTTTCTGATCCGTCTAAGCAGATAAAATCCAGCTTCATTTCCGTGCTTGAAAAGGTCTTTATTCATCATTCTGTCCTGTTACCTTCAACTTCACATTACAGTTGTTAGAGTGCCTGACGACCTCCACTCCCTGCCATGCCTATCCAATGATAAGGTTTGAGGGCATGTATGGACTAGCATTTTACTTTGCAGGTGCCCCTTTAGGGTCTGTAACTTATGGAATGGAGTCTTCTTTCTATGGCATAGCTGAGAAGACCAGAAATAAACATTAGACTCTTCACCTTTCCATAACATTCTAACACCATCCCAAATGTAACAGTGTGAAAAATTGAGGTAAGACCTCTGGCAGAACTTCCCTAGGGATTAGCAGGTAGACACAGGTTGTGAGTGAGAGATGTATAAGAAGAATGGAGGATGGGTAGAGGAAGGAGATGGGGAGCTTTCATTTCAGTGATAAAGTTGGATGAGGGGAATGGATGAGATGACCCAACCCTTATGGTCACCCCACTGGGTCCCCCTCTTCACACATTTCAAGCCAACTGGGGATAGATGAAGGGGGCCATCTTGAAAGGAAAAGATATCTGCTTGGGGGTCCTGACAGGAGTAAACGAGGCAACTAGATTGCGGGAGGGACTGACTATGTTTAAGGACAGGGTGTGAGAGAAAACACCCCTATCAGTGGACAGATACACGCCTTAATTCCATGGAAAAACAACCTGATGGAGACACAGGAGATGTCTCTGATACCTAGCCAAAAGAGTGAAGGCCAAGAGATCACCAAAGAGTGAAAAAGTTAGTGTCATTACATAACTGAGGTTTCTGGTCCCTGTTAGCTCAAGGCGGCAACTGGAACCTGGACCTATTCCCAGTCACAAGAAACCACAGTCCACCTGCCTGCTGATGGGCAGAATCGGCCTGGGGAGCTTAGTCCTTGAAAGAAATATGGGCGGGACAAGGAGGGTGTGAAGGTAATAGAGAAGCCCAAGTCTCTGAAAGGAATTGAGAGTGAGGGGAGAGAATGGGGCTGAATGATCAGGCCTGCACTCCACTGTCCCAATCCCATACCTGATCTCCTTGGCAGCAATATCAGTAATAGCTATTGTTTATTGGACACCTTCCCCGGCCCCAGGACATGGCTGGTGGCCTCACAGACATTCTCTTTCTGGATTCTGTTCTGTGGTGATTGATCTCCCAATGCTCCATAAGGCTCTTTAGAAGCGGTCAACTTCCCCTATTTTACATCTGAGAAATTTACATTTCACAGAGGAAAAGTGACCTGTACATAGTCCCACAACAATAGCAACAGGCAACCTTTCTGGAGCTCTACAATGAGACAGGCAGGTTCTACAAGTGAGGGCATACATTAACTTATTTACTTTTCACAAGAAACTGTTGAGGTTGAGAACTATCCTATTCTCCAAACTTTATAGATGAAGAAACAAGGTTCTGAGTGGTTAAGTAATCTTCTCAAGGACACCCAGCAAGTAAGAGGTTGAGACAGAATCTGAACACACATCCTGGGCTCCCGGGCCCAGATCGTTGCTGGTTAAGACCACAGTCCACAGCCAATAGGTCAGCCCAGTCTTTTAAAGAAGGAAAGACACTGACATGTGTGGACTCCCTGAAAGGTGCTGTTCATATATTTGTTTATTTAACCAAATAATTATGAACCTGTGAAGTGAGGATTGTGATCTTACTGTTTTACAGGTGGGGAAAGGAGAGGCAAAGAGGTTAAGTAATTGGCAAAATTAGACTTTTCACTGTGCCCCAGATGTTTTTAAACATGATAAGGGATGAATGACCATCTATTGAGTGAATAAATGAGCTGGCAGCAATGCAAAGGGCAATTTCCACTGGCCTTAAAGAATCAGAGGACAGGTTTGACATCCAGGCTCGGTCCCTCAGTGGTCTTGCATTCTTGCTCAGGTCACTTAAGTGCTCTGAAGCTCCATGTTCTCGACTGTAAATAACCATGATGCTGACTGCACCAGCTTAATGTGAGAATTAAAGGAAGTACAGACCATGGAAGACTCTGGAGCACAGAAGCTGTTTAAATGTTTGTTGAATCCACATTGTAGTCTCTGAAATAATCTCATGCTTTGCCCTGTCCTTCTCCTGGTAGTAAGGGGAGCCTGAGCAGTAGCCCTACCCCCGTGCCTACTCCATCCACCTCTCACCTGCTGTGGCTACCTTCTTGAAAACAGCAGCCTCTGCATTCCTGGGCCACTTTCTCTGCTGTGTTTTAATAACACAGCACTCATCGCTTTCTGATATGTGATAAATACAATTAAATTTCCACAATGGCAAGGTTTTTTGTTTGTTTGTTTGTTTTTTGAGATGGAGTCTCGCTCTGTCGCCAAGGCTGGAATGCAGTGGTGCGATCTGGGCTCACCGCAACCTCCACCTCCCGGGTTCAAGTGATTTTCCTGCTTCAGCCTCCTGAGTAGGTGGGACTACAGGCACGTGCCACAATGCCCAGCTAATATTTTGTATTTTTAGTAGAGATGGGGTTTCACTGTGTTAGCTAGGATATTCTCGATCTCCTGACCTCATGATCTGCCTGCCTCAGCCTCCCAAAGTGCTGGGATTACAGGCATGAGCCATTGCATCCGGCCAGGGTTTTTGTTGTTGTTGTTGTTGTTTTGTTTGTTTGTTTGTTTGTTTTTTGAGATAGAGTCTTACTCTGCACCAGGCTGGAGTGCGGTGGCATGGTCACAGCTCACTGAAGCCCTGACCTCCTGGGCTCAAGCAATCCCCCCGCCTCAGCCTCCCTGTCAGCTGGGACTACAAATGTGAGCCACTATGCCCCGTCCCCACCTTTTTTTTTTTTTTTAATATGCAGGGTCTCACTATGTTGGCCAGGCTGGTCTCAAACTCTGGTCTTCAGTGATCCTCTCGTCCCAGCCTCCTAAAGTATTAGGATTATAGGCGTGAGCCACTGCACCTGGCCTGGCCTGGCCTGGTAGGGATTTTTATTTGTTTTGTTCATTGCTGTCTCCAGCCTAGAACAGTGTCTGGTCCATAGGAGGCATTTTGTAAATATTTGTTGAATAATGAATGAAAGAATAAGACTGATGAAAACTCCTTAGAAGCCTTGCCAACAACATTTCATCATGCACATTAAGTAAAAACCAAATGTATTTGTGACCTCTGCAGGCTGGAAGACCAAAGGGCAACTTCTGCTGTTAAGTAATTGAGCTCTGAGATTAAAAGATGTTGAAAGAAGGCCTCTGGCCCACCAATTCTGGGATGCCAGTTGTCATTAAACCACAGGATCACAGTCCATAACTAGACTCAGATAACTAGATTTTAGAATTTTAGATCTGCATCAAACAGTTGTGGAACCATAGATTGTAAAAAGCTGAGGTAAAGCTCAAGGGATTCCTTGGTCCTGACGCAGCTAAGAGGCAAATCAGTGTAAACCCCCGGGACAAGAGGAGCATCTCTTCCCCAGACAATCTACTTTGGTAGTGACTTATTTCCCTATGAAGTTTTCACCAGGAGATATTCATTCCACGTACAACCATCATAGCCCGAAAAGAACTGTTTTGGTCACTGAAGAATAGGCAGGAGGTGCAGAGAGGAAAATCCAACTTTAGCACAAGACACTGTGGGTGGATGCTCAGCTGGGATAAAAGAATAAGAACAAATCCCACAACATCAAAACGATGCACAATGCCAAAGGTCCCCGCCATCTGCTTCGTTCACTCATTTGAAAGGGAGGACATCGGCTGGGCACAGTGGTTTATACCTGTAATCCCAGCACTTTGGGAGGCCAAGGTGGGCAGATCACCTGAGATCAGGAGTTCGAGACCAGCCTGGCCAACATGGCGAAACCCCATCTCTACTAAAAATATGAAAATTAGCCTGGCATGTTGGCAGGACCCTGTAACCCCAGCTACTCAGGAGGCCGAGGCAGGAGAATCAGTTGAACCTGGGAGGCAGAGGCTGCAGTGAGCCAAGATCATGCCACTGCACTCCAACCTGGGCCACAGAGCGAGACTCTGTCAAAAGAAAGAAAGGAAAAGAAAAGAAAAGAAAAGAAGGGAAGGGAAGGGAGGAAAGAAAGAAAAGAAGGAAGAAAGGAGGGAAGGAAGGAAGGAAGGAAGGAAGGAAGGAAGGAAGGAAGGAATGAAGGAAAGAAGGAAGGAAGGAAGGAAGGAAGGAAGGAAGGAAGGGAGAAAGAGAGAACATCTTGCTAAGCAACTGATGCCTTGGAGTCTCTGTCAGGGCACGCTCTCCCAAAAGAGCATCTCTAGTGTTTCCTGGTATCCTTACCCCCATAAATGGCATGCTCCATTTGCAATAATGTGGGTAAATGCTTGTTAAAATACCTATACAGTATGAGTTCAATAAGTGGCTTAAAACACAGACATAGAAAAAGAAAAGCTGATGGGCACAGTTGCTCACACCTATAATCCCAGCACTTAGGGAGGCTGAGGCAGGAGGATCACCAGTTTGAGACCAGTCTGGGCAACATACAGAGAACTGTCTCTACAAAAAAAAAAAAAAAAAAAAAAAAAAAGGAAAGCTAAAGGGAGATATAATCAAATGATTGCCTGGGGACTGGGGAGTATACAGAGAGATTTTATTTTTCTTTCAAATTTTTTCTATTTTCCATTTTCTACAATGAGCATACATTATTTGTGTTATAGAAATTAAATCAAATAACATTTGTTATAGGAAAATGTTCTTGTTAGATTCTTCCAAGGACCCCAGCCCCAATTCCCATCTCCTGCCTCACCTGTGCTCCCTCAGATGATTTCATCTGGACTACACCTGTGCTCCCTCTGCTGATTTAATCTAGACCGCACCTGTGCCTCCCTGTGGTGATTTAATCTAGACTGCACCTGTGCCTCCCTGTGATGATTTAATCTAGACTGCACCTGTGCCTCCCTCTGATTTAATCTAGACTGCACCTGTGCCTCCCTGTGATGATTTAATCTGGACCGCACCTGTGCCACCTCAGATGATTTAATCTAGACTGCACCTGTGCCTCCCTCTGATGACTTAATCTGGACTGCACCTGTGCCTCCCTGTGATGATTTAATCTGGACTGCACCTGTGCTGCCCTCGGATGATTTAATCTAGACTGTACATGTGGTTCTGTGACTGCATGATGCAGACTCCTGGGTTCCAGGATCTAATTATCTGTCTAGATGTTGACTGGTCCTGTGGACAAATATCAGGGCCCCCTCACCAGAATGGTAGACTAAAGGGCTTCATCCATCCCAGTTGTCCCTCTTCGCTTCCTGCCCTGGCCTCTCTCTCTGCTGGGCACAGCCATGCACTAGCTCTGATTCACACTCCAGTTCCACCTGACCTCATCACAACCCGAGCCCAGCCTCAAGCCCTCCCCACCTGTAACCCACTCACTCTTGTCTTCAAAATCTGCAGAATGGGAGCAGCCAGCTCCCGTTGTCCTCTCCAGCCCTCCCTCCATGCCGCCCAGCCACGCCTATCTCCTCTCCAAGACCACACCCACATGGCCCCATCAGAATCTCAGGAATTCAGATCTCCACCCTGAAGCAAATCTCAGAGCGACTGTGTATGGAATGGATTCCCTTCCGCCCCCTGCAGGTTCCTCTTCCTTAAGCTGCAAGATGGAAGGAGGAGAGAGCAGCCAGTGGACAATCCACCTGAGAGGAAGGGGAAGGAAAGGCAGGAGAGATGGGGCCCGGAGGTGTTGGGCGGCTCTGGTACCTCTGTCTCCAGACTCTCAAGGTAGGGGAGACAGACATCAAGTCAGGGCACAGACAGGCTGCACTGCTGAGACCTTTCAGAGGCAGCTCAAAGATTCCTCAGTCCCTGCCATTCACCACCCACCTGCCCCTGCCTCCACCCCTGGCCACAACCTGACTGCGCTCAGGGAAGGGGCACTGCCTCTAATATCACCCTGTGGATGGCTCTGTCCTTGGATGACTGTCCAGTGGGTAGACAGTGTCTCTGAATCTGCTGTTCTACATCTGCCTTGTGGAGACCCTCCTCCAAATTGCCCAGGCCCTCCACATCGCCCCTGTGTTCAGCATCTCTGCTCCCCGGGTTCAGTCGCAGTCCGTTTCTTGACTAAGTGAACTAATTTCATAATTTCATCTTATCTTTAGGGTTTGTTTTGTTCATCAAACTTGTCCATAGTCATTTTCTCATCAAAGCTCTGAGATGTTTCCCAACTGTAAGACAGGAACAGAGCCTTTGACGCACACTTTTCTGAGTCACCATGTGGATTCAATGAGTAAACGTGGATGAAGTACCTAGAGCAACACCTGGTGCAGTGTAAATTCTCTGTAGGCATCAAATATTGGTACAGCCGGGCAGCAGCATCCAGCCCATTTTACAGATGGTGTGGAAGGCCAGAGTAGGCAAATGGGTCTGAGTCAGGACTGGAAGCTAGGTCTGCACAAAACAGAGCTCTCAGGAGAGAAGCTCCATCTGTCCCCCCAGGGCTGGGGGCAGTGGAGCTGGAATCCCTGCTTACCTCCCTCTAGCTGTGAGATATGGGACATAATCACTGTGAATCCACTCTCCTCAACTATAAGATGGGATATTATTAGCCACCTTAGGGGATGCTGAGATGAAATGAGATGAGTCTCTGGGCACGGTGGCTCTCACTTGTAATACCAGCACTTTGGGAGGCCGAGGCAGGCGGATCACTTGAGGCCAGGCGTTTGAGACCAGCTTGGCCAACATGGTGAAATCCTGTCTCTACTAAAAATACAAAAAAATGAGCCAGGCGTGGTGGCAGGTGCCTGTAATCCCAGTTACCCAGGAGGCTGAGGCAGAAGAATTGCTTGAACCCGGGAGGCAGAGGCTGCAGTGAGCCAAGATTGCGCCACTGCACTCCAGCCTAGGCGACAGAGCAAGACTCCTTCTCAAAAAAAAAAGAAGAAGAAAGAAGAAAGAAGAAGAAGAAGAAGAAGAAGAAGAAGAAGAAGAAGAAGAAGAAGAAGAAGAAGAAGAAGAAGAAGAAGAAGAAGAAAAGAAGAAGAAGAAGAAAAGAAATCACCATGAGTAGCTATGAATTCCATGCACGGAGCTAGAGTTGGTGCTCAATGAATGCCAGGTGCCTACCCCCACCACCCAGGGCTGCCAGCCTCTACAGTGTCTTTATGCAAACTTGAAGAAACCCCCTCTGGATGGGTGCAGCCCTGTGAGCCATGTTTTAAAGAGCAGAGCACAGGCTGGATTTCATCTCCTACTACATGTCCCTTAGCCAGCAAACTTGAGCAGAGAACACTCTAGACAACTGTCTGTAGCAGCCCGGTGCGCGCTCCCTTCATTCATTTCTATTTGTTGTCCAACCCTATGAACACTAAGAAACAAGCTGTTTCTGTCTTCTGTACCCCCTGTGGGCATCTTACCTGCCTCCCAAGAAGCTAGAAGGAAGAGGAGGCAGCACTGGAGGCCAAAGGTGGAGCAGAGGCTGTGGACCGGCTGGGCCATGTCAGAGCTGGGTGGCTGCTTGGGGACCATGGGCTGCAGACCCCTCACCTTATATGGAGCCAATCTTGACGTCATGGGGGCTGGGGCTCCTCAGGACTAAGTCTTAAACAAATGGAGCCACCCCAACCCACAGGGGAGCCCTGATAAGAGGAGACCGCAGCTGCTGCGTCATGGAGCCAGGCACCTGGGTGCCTGCCAAGGGGTGGGATTTGGGGGCAGGGCAGAGGAACCAGAAAGGAGCAGGCACCGGAGCCAGCCCCAGTGGAGGGAAGCTAGGGTGGCACCTCCAGGGCTCTGGGGAAGTGGGGAGCGGATGGCCTGGTTCTAGAAGGACTGAGCTCTGGCTGGGAGCAGGACGGGGTGGGGTTCCCATTCTGATCTGTGTCCAGCTTCACGCGCACCCTCCCACCTCTCCCGCATCAGCCCAGCTTCCACACCCCTTATTCACACATGGTCATTCTTGCCACCTTGGGTGGAGCTGTCCGCGAGGATCAGGTGAAAGAGCAAAGGCGAGAGAAAGCCCTCAAATGACCCTCGCTGCAGAGAAAGGTGCTTCGTGATGTTCAGAGGTCATACAACAATATGTGGAGAGTGCAGAGGCAGTGACAGAGACAAGACACAGAACCACAGGGACATATGTCACACCCCTCACCAGGGACACAGACAGGTCAGGCCACCCAGAGGGACTGAGGCCAAGATCTTTGGCCAAGAGATGCTCAGTGTACAGGGGCTTCTGCTTTCGCTCTACCTCTTCCCTCCCACCTCAGCTCCACGGCTGTCTCTTTGCCTCAAAGTCCCCATTCGCTCCTATACAGAAATGCAGACATCTCATTTTTAGGAGCACCCCAGAGCTCCTACTTCCCTTCCTCAGTTCCTGCCTAAAGCAAGCATTAGCTCAGAGACTCACTTGTCTCCCCAGTGACAGTGCCTGGGGCTGGAGTAGGGGAGGACAGACTCTCTGGGTCTCTAGCACAGAGAAGTCACAACCCCTTTCTGCCCGCTGTGGGTCTCCATGGAAAGTAAGCACCTTGGATCCCTGCTGTGTCATCAGAGCCTGGGAGAGTGTCTGGCACACAGTAGGCAATCAATAAATGTTTCCACTCTGCCTGGACAGAGTGGAAGCCAGGGCTGGAGGATGCCTTTCTGAGGGAAGTGGGGGCAGGCAAAGGCCGTAGAGAGGTCCAGGACCTGAGGGCAGGAGGCCAGGCCCTCAGGGCATTTGGGCTCATGAGAGGAGTGGAGAACTGGACACGTGGGTTCCTCTCCTTACTTGGTGTGACTTGTCCCTAAGCCCTGGGCAGGGCTGGAATAGGTGGGAAGAGGAGTGGAGGCCAACTGCTTATTAATGTGATTAATGGGAGATTAATGAGGCTCCATGGAGTCAGGCCAAAGACTGACTACTCAGAACTGGGCAGCCTGCCTCCCAGGCAATATATCCTGCAGGATGGAGAAACTAAGGCAGAGACAGGCTGTCCTCTGCAACTCCATGTGGACACGGGTGACTGACAGTCCCCCTTTTCACTGGTCCCCTTCCCCCCTGCCTTTCCCCAGGGACCCAAGCCTCTAGGATGGTGGTTCTGAACAGGGAGGAGCAATTTTGCCCACACAAAGGAACATTTGGAAATTTCTGGAGACATTTTTGTCACAATTTGGAGGGGGATGCTACTGGCATCTAGGGGGTAGAGGCCAGAGATGCTGTGGGACATCCTGTAATGCCCAGAGCAGTCTCCACAACAAAGAATTATCCAGCCCAGGACACCAATGGTGCTGAAGTGGAGGATCTCTGCTTTAGAATAAGCACTAAGCAGTGTTTGTGAACGAACACCCCCTTCCCTTCTCTCTGAGCTACAACTCCACCCCAAGGACCCTGGTGTCTGGGGTGGAGAAACCTGGAGATAGGTGGAGGCCCAAAACAGTCTCTTACAGTCAGTCTATGTTGCTTTGTCTGAGCTGGAGGCTGAGAGGCCAGTCACGAAACAACCCTGCCAGCTACCAATGTTTGGGCATTTCTATGTACTGAAGAATGTACCAAGCACCTCACCGATGAGTTATCACCTGTCACCCTCACTTTACAGGTGAGGATAAATGAGCCTCGGATCAGGGAATGACTTACCCCGGTAAGTGGCAGACCAGACTTGGCCCTTCCGGGCCTGCATGACACAAAAGCCCATGCACTTGGGCAAACCCACAGCATCTGGGAGACAAGTGGAGGAAGTGCCATTTTATTTAGCAATAACTTGTTCACCACCCTCCCAGAGTGGACCGAGGGGGCACCACAGAGGAGGGTTCTGCACCTGCCCTGAGGGGAGAGAATCGGAGGGCCTTGGGAGCTCAAGAGCCAGCCTGAGGGGGCTCCCTGTGGAGGGAAGTGAGAAGGGAAGCTGTGAGCAGACTGTCCTCAGCTAAAGAGCTTCTCTGATCGTCAGGGAGGAGGGTGGGACTGGGAAGAGAAGGTGAGGGGCAGGGGTTCCAGCTGTCCAGACCTGGGTTCCGTGAGGGCTGGAAGGGGCCTGCAGGCCACTTAGCCCCGGTCCTTCCTTCCACAGATGAGAAAACTGCCCTCGGAGAAGCTGGGCACCTTCCCACAGTCTGCATGGCTGGCAGCAGTACAGAGAGCAGAATCTTGTGACTGACAGTGGACTCCTCCTTACGCTGTGGGTGGAAGAGACCTGGGGGGCCAGTGACCCCAGGAATCTACCTGCAGGAAATGGTCCCGGCTAGGGTGAATGGGATAGGGGAGTCTGGGAATGAGACTATTTGGGAGAGGAAGAAGGAAGGCGAAAGGGTAGGCACTCAGCTGCCCCTGCCCCAGCTTTCATTTGACAGAGTAGCGCTGGCTGGCAGCCTCCCCTTCATGGTGGCAGCTGTAAGGGGTCACAGAGCCACAGCCCCACCCCAGACTCATCTCCCTCCGGAATTGGCAGGCCTGTGAGATGAGGGGAGGGTACGATGGGTTAATCTAGGGACCCGGGAACCTGCTGCTCAGCCCAGCCCTTCCCGTGAACTGCTGCTTCCTCCTGGCAACCCAGGCACTCAGCGTTCCTCTTTGAGCAAAAACAGCAATAATAATGAATAAGGCTGTATATTGAGCACTTACTATAATACATGCCAAGCACCATTAGCGCTCTCTCTGCATAAGCTTATTTGATTCTCCCAACCACCCTTTGAAATGGATGCCATCATTTTCATTTCATCCAGGACTCAATTACCTCATCTGTAAAATGAGAAGTAATATTTCCTATATCACTGGCTTGCTGTGAACTAAAATATGTACAGCAGCTAGCACATAATCAGTGCGATGTGATATTATTATTATTTAAGTATTATTATTAATGAAGAATCCGGAGCACAGAGAGGTTAAGTAACTTGCACAAGGATTCAAGCCCAGGTGAATGTGGCTCCACAGAACTGGTCCTTCATTGCCAAGAGCTGAGTTGAGTGCTTCCACGTGCCAGTCAGCCTCCAGCACTCCCCCGCCTCTTTCAGTGGCCCCAACACACCGTCCCTGCCAGACTGGTGTTTTTCTCGGCCACTGAGACAAGGGGTCTCTTTCCGCCCCCCTGCAACAAGCCCTCCAAGCTGTCATTCCCCTCCCCAAAGCCCTGTTCTCCTCTGAATCCTGGGGCACCAGGTCCCAGCCCCACTGGCACAGGGATCCCACACATTGAACCACAGCATTGCTCACCTTCTTGATACCGTACATTAGGCTGATAATTGCTGCCAACAAGGTGAGAGTGATCAACACAATGGCCCAGTCCGAGACAGAGTCCTTCTGGGGCTTTGGACCTGGGGCACAAAGACAGGGCCAGTGACTGAGGTAAGTGGTGCCTCCAGCCCCCCAGACCCCCACTGCCCTCTGACTTTCCATCTTTCTTTCTGTGACTGATGTCTCTGACTCTGAGACCTCATCTCTCTGGTGTTTTCTCCTATCACCTTGGGAGCAGAATCTCAGCGGGGCTGGGGGTGGGGGTTTAAAGGGCTTCAATCCAAGTCTCAATTGCCTCTTCCCTGTGGACACATCTGTCAGTCCCAGACTCATCACTGAGGTCCGCACCTCACTGTCTTTCTCAGGCCCTATTTTCTGCATCCCTGGGTCTGTGATGCCTCTGCACTGGGAGGGTCCTCAGTAGGCACTCTCCTTCCTCCAAGCCCCAGTTCTCCCCACCACTCCACCCTGATTCTTGTCCTTAAGGGGAACCAGAGCCTGATCTGTCTTCCTTCCATTCGTTTCCTGCCATCAGACTTCCTGCGTGGTATTCCCTAAGCTCCCCTTCTAGGAATGAAAGGGAGGGGAGGAGGAAGATGGAAGAAGGAGGGGTGATCTCTGGAAGGAATGCCTCTCGCCCAGGACAGAGAGATTAGATCATGAGGAAGAAAGATTAAAATCTTTCAAGAAAGCAGCCAGGTAACAGACATCTGGCAGTTGGTCTGACCAGAGGCCACCAAAACCCCTTTGAGCTACAGACACATCCTCAGACAGGTTTAAAACACAGTTGAAAGCAGGTGCTAATGACTATCCCTGAACTCCTCCCAAGGAGCCAGGGGTGGCTGCAGGGGAATGAGAGAGAATAGGTCCACCAACCTTTTACTGTAAGTGACCCAACGCCTAGAAGAGTGCCTTAACTGGCCAGGATGCTGAGCCCAGGGGATGTGGTGGCCACCCAGCCATGGTGGCAGTGGAACCCCGAAGACAGCAACACTCAGCGCTGAAGTCCCAGGCACAGGTGGAGCAGTTCCGGTAGCACTGGAGGAGGCAGGTCCTAAGAGGGCAGAGGGAAAAAACAGAAGGGATTCAAGCAAGAGCAAAGCAGAAGTCACATCAAATGCACCCACAGGCAAGACCCTAGCAAGTTTTTGGAATAAATTGATGAACTGATGTTATGAAAATCAAGACTGAGAATAACCAAGACAGTCTCTTAAAAAAAAAAAAAAGGGAGAACTTACACTATCAGATCTCAAGACTTGCTACAAAGCTGTAGTCCTTAAGCACTGTGGCCCTGGAGTAAGAACTGACTGATAGGCCGGGTGCAGTGGCTCACACCTGTAATCCCAGCACTTTGGGAGGCCGAGACAGGCGGATCACCTGACGTCAGGAGTTCGACACCAGCCTGGCCAACATGGTAAAATCCCGTCTCTACTAAAAATACAAAAAAATTAGCTGGGTGTGTTGGCAGGCGCCTGTAATCCCAGCTACTCAGGAGGCTGAGGCAAGAGAATTGCTTGAACCCAGGAGGTGGAGGTTTCAGTGAGCCGAGCTCGCCCCCCCCCACCCCACCCCGGCAAGGAAAAAAAAAAAAAATTCCATCTCAAAAAAAAAAAAAAAAAAAACTGACCGACAAACCCACACAAATACAGTCACTTGACTTTCAGGATAGATGCTCACCGTTCAATGGTGGGGACAGGGGAGGGTCCTTGGAAATAATGGTTCTGGATATTCATAAGAAGAAAAAATGAATCTTGACTTCCACCTCGCTCCATATACATAAATTAATTTGAGATGGATAATAGACTTACATTTGAAAGCTAAAATATTAATGTTTCTGGAAGAATGCAGAGGAGAATATTTTCACGACCTTGAAGTAGCCAAAAGAGTCTTAGGATACAACAGGCACTAATCATGACAGAAAAAGGTGATGAATTGGAAAACAGAAAGAGAAGCCCTTGTATAGCCACAAAGGCAAGGGAGCCGCTTGCAGTGAGGTTCTGGGAAACTGCCAGGCTTGCAGGAAGCCCCACCACAGAGCTACAGACCGAGCGGAAGGGTTCTCCAGAGATGGGCTGAGCAACAGAAATATCACCTGCCGATGTGGAGACTGTTCCTGAAGTGCTCCCAGAAACAGCTGGAGCTAAAGACTGAGGACTGCTGGGAAAACTCCCAGAGGTTGAAGAAACTGTTGAGACACTCCCAGAGGCGGTGGGGAGACGTCTAGAGATAGTGGGGACAGTTGCAGAGATAGTGGGGAGACCTCCAGAGACAGAGGGGAGACTTCCAGAGACAGTAGGGAAACTTTTGGAAATAGCGGGGACAGTTGCAGAAACAGTGGGGAAACCTCCAGAGATAGTGGGAAGACTTCCAGAAACAGTGGGAGACTTCCAGAAACCGGGGAGAGCTCCAGAGACAGAGGGGAGACTTCCAGAGACAGTGGGGGAAACTTCCAGACAGAGGGGAGGCCTGGGGTTACTGTGTCAGAAGTCCCCAGTAGGGTCAGCTGAACTGTTGGAAAAAAAAGAAAAGCCATAGAATGGGGTTAGAAGAGTTGGCCATCCCGCTGCATCCCAAGTTCATGTCCTCCCTCAAGACCCCGTGTCTGGGCCTGAGTGCTCACTGGGTCCAGTCAAGGCCTGCAGGCCCAGGAGCAGCACCAGCACCGTGTCCGTGGCACCAGTTGAAGCGTGTTGGCCAGGCCCATCTCCCAGGCTCTTTAAAGGCTCTGGGGCCTATTACCAGTCCCGGGAGAACCAGGTGTGCCAGGGCCTCCACCAACACCAGAATCTCCATCCCCGGGGAGAGGTCACCAAGCTGTCCCAGGGGATTAACCTGTCCCAGCCTGATCCCAGGAAGCACTGGGTGAGGGGGAGAGTGAATAAGAGCCTGTGGGCTCCCCCACCTGGCCCTTGGGCTCTTCCCGGACTAGGGTCCTGTCCCCCAGGTCTGAGTCAATCCACAGCCCAGACCCTCCTTTAAAAGGGGAGACACAAATATCCTATCCCAAGGTCATCCTCTTGTTCCTAGAAGTACAACTGTTGGAAGTCAGGATGTATGAGTCCCTCAGGGAAGCAGGATTTGGAAGCTGGGGTTGTAGGGGGACCATGAGGGTCTAGGACTGCATCTGACCTTCTGGAAACCTAAGGGTGGGCTGGGAAGGTCAATACCTAAGCCATCTCTCACCCTAGATGGCTGCAGCTTACAGAGCTTTCCGTTCCTTTGACAGGGAAGGGGAAAGGGGAGATTAGGGGCACCAAGGATGACACATGTCATGTTTGGGGACAGTGTGATATAGAAGGTCAGAACCCAGCTCTGGAGCCAGACAGCCCTGAGTCCTCGGAAGCTCAGCACCAGGGCTGAGTCCACTGCACTGGAATCCACCACTGCTGAGCTGTGCATTCTCTGGCAAGTCACAAGGCCTAAGTCTTAATTTCACCTCTAAAATCGGGGTAATCTAGTACCTACTTCACAGGTGCTTATGAGCTATAAAGGAATACTCAATGATGAGCCTAGCACATGGCTGCAGAAAGTGTTGGGGAGGCCAGGTGTGGTGGCTCACGCCTGTGATTCCAGCACTCTGGGAGGCCGAGGTGGGTGGATCACCTGAGGTCAGGAGTTGGAGACCAGCCTGGCCAACATGGTGAAACCTCATCTCTACTAAAAATACAAAAATTAGCCAGGTGTGGTGGTGGATGCCTGTAATCCCAGCTACTCAGGAGGTTGAGCCAGGAGAAGATCACACCACTGCACTCCAGCCTGGGTGACAGGGATGAGACCCTGTCAAAAAAAAAAAAAGGAAGGAAAGGAGGGAGGGAGGGAGGGAGGGAGGGAGGGAGGGAGGGAGGGAGGGAGGGCTCCTACTCTTCTCCGAGGAAGATCTCTCTACGTTCCCAAATTCTACCTCCTGCTTGTTCCTCCTGTGCCTGCTGCTCTTCTCCTCCATGCTTTCTTCCCACTGTGGTCTTCTTGTTGTCCTGTGCAAGTCTGGGAGTCATTGGTTGCCCCACTTTACACTTACAGTGCAGACCAGGCCTCTATCTCTGTTTCCCCATCTTGCTTTTGCTCTCCCCGCCTCTGCCCAGTGCTCTCTCTGCCTCTGTCCCTCTGTGCTCAGTCCTGCTGGCTTTGGGGAAGGTGGAGAGGCTGCATAGGGAAGTGGCAGATAGGAAGATGCTGGCCTGTGCCCTTGTGTGTTCAAGCGAGTTTCCATGGCTGCTGTGTCCCTGTGTCTGGCTGGAGGGATGGGTTCTAATCTCTTTGCTACTTGTTGGCTGGGTGACCTTAGCAGGTCACTTACCCTCTCTGTGCCTTACTTTCCTAGTTTCTAAAGAGGGTCAGTAACTCCCTCTGCACATCTGTCCTGTGCTTGCCTGTCCCAGCGCTTGCCTGTAGGCATCTCGGCCGGGAGTAGGTGGATGTCCCCTTTTCATGGGTGCGCAAGGCAGGGGTGAGAGGATGTCTGAGGTAACTCGTGTCTCCACCTGACAATCTAGGAGGCATTAGAGCAAGTAAAACAGAATGTTCAGCAATGGAAGTTCCCAAGACCAGATTTTTCATCTAGAAAGCCACCAAGGCTGGGGGAGCAGTGTTCACAGTCCATTATAGACCCAACTCCTTGTTCTACTCCTTCTCCTCTTTTCACTACTGCACTTGACTAGTCTTTAAAAAAAATAAAATCCTGAGGGAGCAGGACACGTGGGTTCTGGAAGAAACTTGGCTTAATCCACCCCTCCCTTTTGGGCCCACATTCCTGAGCCCTTCGGTGTCAAGAATGATGAAAATTAACTGCAGTTAATAATTAATCTCTAAAGATCCTTGGGAGGCCCAGGCCTGGGTGGGGGCCCAGACACCTGCAGGAGGGACACCTCCCTGGTCCCTGCTTCCCTCTCCATTTCCCTGTCTGTAGGACCAGCACTCACTCCCTCAAACCTGGAGACACAAGGGAGGGGTGGGACACAGAGTGGAAGAGAGGGGACCTCCTTCTATTTTCCCCAAGAGCACAGTGAATGGTCCTCTCCTGGGTCCTCTCTTACTGGGAGAACTGGAAAATCCAGTTGACCAGATTCCCCCTCCCATTTCCCCTCAAACACTTATGCTAAGGCTTGAGTGGGGTGTAGAAAGCAGGCCTGGTAAGGAGAGGCCACTGGAACTTCAGTGTCCCCTCCATCCCAGGAGCGCGGTGGCCACTATGGGGTCTGGGCTGCCCCTTGTCCTCCTCTTGACCCTCCTTGGCAGCTCACATGGAACAGGTGAGGGCTAGAGGGCAGGACTCCTGGGTCCCTGTTGCAAGAAGAGGCCAGAGAAAGGGAGTGGGACTCCATGGTCCCTGAGAGAGACAGAGACACCCCAGTCCTGAGCTTCCAAGAGGCTCTGGAGGGGCATTGTTGGGGAAGAGGAACTGTGCCGGGGAGCGTGGGCAGGAAGGTGCTGTGTCTCCGGAGGAATCAGCCCTGACTGCTGGGTCCTAAGCTGTACTTCTGGATCCGCAGGGCCAGGTATGACTTTGCAACTGAAGCTGAAGGAGTCTTTTCTGACAAATTCCTCCTATGAGTCCAGCTTCCTGGAATTGCTTGAAAAGGTAGTTCTTTGGGAGGGGAAAGGATGGGGCTGTGTGTCTGTGAGTCAGTTTTGGCCTCTGCTGGGGTCTGGTTGTCTCCGTGGTGGGAATGGAGAGCTCTCTTACAGCGCGCCCTTTAACCCTTTGTTACCAGCTCTGCCTCCTCCTCCATCTCCCTTCAGGGACCAGCGTCACCCTCCACCATGCAAGATCTCAACACCAGGTTGTCTGCAACACATGACAGCCACTGAAGCCTGTGTCCTTCTTGGCCCGGGCTTTTGGGCCAGGGGTGCAGGGGGCGGGCCCTGACCCTGTCTTTCAGCAGGCCCCCACCCTCCTGAGTGGCAATAAATAAAATTCAGTATGCTGAATTCAATAACTTGCTTGATTCTGTGGGTCCCTGAGCACAGAGCTGGCAGGAAGAGGGGGTTGGATGCTCAAGTCTCTGACTGTCCCCCTGCTGAGCAGAGGTTTCCAGGGATGGACACTCTCTCCCTCAACGCCAGTGTCAGAGGCCTAGAAGGCATCTGGGGAGTTGTTTGGGGACACTCACACACCACACACATATACGCATGCACAGGAACACACACCGAATTGAGATCTTCAGAACACCTGGGAATAAAGAGAAGCAACATTTATTGAAGTCCTGCTTTTCTCCTGCGTCCCTATTTTGATGCTTGCAGCAGTCTTGAATGTGGCATACTAGGTATCATTATCCTATTTTACAGATAAAGAAATTGAAGCTCAGAGAGGGCAAGTCACTCACCTGAGATCTAATAGCAGTGGAGAAGTCAGGCACCAGACAGAGGTCTTGGTTTAAGCAAGATTTTTATTTCATTTCCCTTTGCTTAAGCATTAGGGCCAGGGGCTCAAAAACCAAAGAAAGAGACATAGGCAGAACACCCCCAGGACATGGTTCCCCTGACCCCATGGATCCACACAGGTAATCAGGGTGGGAGGTGGGTGGGCACTCAGGTGAGAGATGAGGGGTTCAGCTTGTGAGAGGATGCCCAGCCAGGCACAAGTGCTGGGGAGGGGAGGCCAGGCGCAAGCTGAGCCTGTGCTGGCTAACCACATGAGTATGAGGTAACACCAGCCCACACGTGAATTCCTCGGCATGTTTCTTATCCTCTTGGAGCCTCCAATTCTTCACTCGCAAAATGGGGACAATGATGGTACCTGTTGTAGTGTGACAGGTCCCCTACCAGGTTACTTAAGGGTGTATGCCGCTGCCTGAATCCTGAAGGCAGGTGGCGAGCCAAGGTCATGGAGCCTGGCCGAGGAGCAGGTGTCCCTGAGAACCCAAACATCCTGGAGAGTATCTGGGAACCCACCAAGGAAGAGTCCATTCGCACACACACAGTAGGCAAAGAGCCAGAAGATTAGCTTGAAAGCAGCTTTAGCATGGGAGGCAGCACGGATCTCTAAAGCTGTCCTGCTGCCATCCAGGAGTGCCTTGTATGTAAGTCCTAAAAAACTCATCTACTCACCAAGCTGGACTTGTCTGAGTCACTTTTTGGCCTCTCAGCTCCCTCCCAGTTTGGGGGAAGGTGTTTTGTTTCGTTTTGTTTTGTTTTTACACAATTCTAAGTTTTTCTCATTATTCCTGCACCATCAGATTGTTGTGAGGATCGCACAGGTAAGCTACTTAGGGACATATCGCAGCCTGTCTTATAGGTCGTTGGCAGGATGGTAGGGATTGCTGTTAGGATGGAAACCTGGTCCCAACACATAAGTCCTAGTCCCCTGGGTTCAGGGTCCTCCTTATCCTGATTTCTGAGGCAGGAACTCCCGACCACCTTCTCAAGATTATGTTGGCCAGGCACGGTGGCTCACACCTGTAATCCCAGCACTTTGGGAGGCCAAGGCACGTGGATCACCTGAGGTCAGGAGTTCAAGACCAGCCTGGCCAACATGGTGAAACACCGTCTCTACTAAAAACACAAAATTAGCTGGGCATGGTGGTATGCACCTGTAGTCCCAGCTACTCGGGGGAGCTGAGGCAGAATTGCTTGAACCTGGGAGGCAGAGGTTGTAGTGAGCCGAGACCACGTACTCCAGCCTGGGATACAGAGCAAGACTCTGTCTCAAAAAAAAAAAAAAAAAATGTGATTTCTCACCAGCTCTCAAAACACAAACTTGCAGCTCAGACTTGAGCAGTGGGGGGTACTGATAGGATAGCTCTCTGTCCTCTGTGGTACCCACCCTGCCCCCCATACCTACACAACCCTCCATTATCTCCATATGAAATTGGAGACTGACTCCTTTGAAGACAGAAGACGACAAGAGTTCAGTATGGCGCATCATTGAAGATGAGGGGAACATAGAAAATGGCAGAGTGGAAACAAACACTTAAAAAATTGGTCTACCTTCCTTCACAACTGTCCTGGGACAATTAGCCCCCAAGGAGAGGTAGCAGGAGGCTCCAAAGAGACTAGTATTTTATGACTTGCCCCTAGCCTGCGGTAGTGGGCAGGTGACGCCCATGGGGCAGCTGTGAGGATCCCCAAACAAGTTGGGGGTCTGGATATCTGAATGTCCAAGAAGTTGGTAGAGCAGACAGCTAAAAGCACCTCAACCTGATTCCTAGACCTCAGGGCCTGAGATCACCAGGATGTGATTTCCAGATTATTTTTCTCAAAGAATTGTCTCCCAAGACTCAAAACAGAGCAGTGCAGTGAAGAGTGCTTTGGGGTTAACCAGACCTGGGGGTGGCAGAGACTGCTAACTGGCCCCCCTAACAGCCATCCTCCTCCTTTTGGATAGTCATGTAGATTTCAACTCAGCATGTGGCTCATTACATTTCCCAGCCTCCCTTGCAGCTAGCTGTGGCCATGTGATCACGTTCTGTCCAATAGGATGCAAGTAGAAAGGAGATGGGCGACTTCCTGGTAGTATCCTTGAAAAGAAAGGAGCTTCCATTTCAGAGGAGGAAAAGCAAAGTTCTTGAAACAGCCTATAAGGTCTTAGATCAGCACTTTCCAGTAGAACTTTCTGTGATGATTGAAATGTTTTATAACCGTGCTGACAAACATAGTAGCCACTGGCCACATGCAACTACCAAAACACTTGAAATACGGCAAGTACGACTGAGAAACTGAACATTTTATTTTAATGCTTTAGGTAGCCAACTGGCTACCATTTTGGACACAAGCCCCAGATTGTTCGCCTTGAGTCTTCCCTACCCCCCACCAATTCCCCACCCTCACCTCTGTTTCTCCACCTCCCGCCATTCTCCCCTTCTCACTCTGCCCCACCACACTGATCTCCAGGCTACTCTTCAAGCCATCTGAGTGTGCCTCTGTTTTCCTCTGGCCCTTCCCTTTGTCTGGAACGCTCTTCCTATACCTCCTACAAGCCTTTGCTTAAACCTCACCTTTACAGTGAGTTTTGCCCTGACCCACTATTTAAAAGTACAACCTGCCCCTCCATCACACAAACACATTAGAGTCCCCTTACCTTGTTCTATCCTCTTTTCCTCCCCTGCATTCATGACATTCAAACACAGTATATCGTTCACTTATTTGTATGTTATTTCTGACTGTCCTGCTAGAAGGAAAGTACTACAAGGGCACAGAATTTTGTTTCGTTCACTGATGAGTCTAAGTGTCCAGAATAAGGCCCAGCCCATAGCAGGTGCTCAAAAAAAAAAAAAAACCTTGTTGAAACAGAGTAAAAAGAAAAAGAAAACTGCCCATCCCCTTCTTTCCCTCCTCCCTCTGGGTGGAAATGCAGACACAGTGATGGGAGCTGGTGCAGACCTTGGACATGAAGTTTGACAATGTATCAGAATGGCAGGAAAATAAGATTGAAGGAGGTGTGGGCCTCCATTACTGCAGATCTCTGTACTACTTATGCCCAGCAGAAGAAACATCCACCTCATCTAAGCCACCGTTATATTTGAAGTTTAGTTATAGCAGCCAGAAAGAGCCTGCACCTAATTAATTGGGTTAGGTCCCAGTGGAGACTTTTCTCTGAGTATGCGTCTTCATCTCCAAAATGGGGGCTGGGCGCAGTGGCTTACGCCTGTAATCTCAACACTTTGGGAGGCCGAGGCAGGCGGATTATTTGAGCCCAGAAGTTAAAGACCACCCTGGCCAACACAGCAAAACCCTATCTCTACAAAACAATTTTAAAAATTAGCAGGGCAGGGCCGGGCATGGTGGCTCACGCCTGTAATCCAAGCATTTTGGGAGGCCGAGGCAGGCAGATCACTTGAGGTCAGGAGTTCAAAACCAGCCTGGCCAACATGGTGAAACCTTGTCTCTACTAAAAATACAAAAAAAAATTAGCTGGGCGTGGTGATGGACAACTGTAATCTCAGCTACTCAAGAGGCTAAGGCAGGAGAATCACTTGTACCTGGGAGGTAGAGGTTGCAGTGAGCCAAGATCTCACCACTGCACTCCAGCCTAGGCGACAGAGCAAGACTCCGTCTCCAAAAAAAAAAAAGTAGCAGGGAACAGTGGTGCACACCTGTGGTCCCAGCTACTCGGGAGTCTGAGGTAGGAGGATCACTAGAGCCCTGGAGGTTGAGGCTACAGTGAGCCATGATTATGCCACTGCACTCCAGCCTGAGCAACAGAGTGAGACCCTGTCTTAAAAATAAAAATCTCCAAAATGGAGCTAACACCCACCTCATGAGGTTTTCAGTAGGAAGAAATGGCATCGTACATCTAGCACCATAGAAGACTCAACCCAGGACAGGCTACTCAGAGCTGTTGGACAGAATGTACTCTGGGCGTGGAAGGGTCAGGCCTCTGAATTCCATGGAGATGAGATGGTGTTTGGCATGGGTAAGGTGGCTGGCTGTGCTGTGAATGTGTAACTCAGAGGCTGGGCACTCAGGTGTCAGAGCACAGAAGGTGGGGGCACGCCATCTGCAGCACAGCCTGCAGCCCATCAGGTCTAGAGGAAGTCCTACTTCTCTCAGCACCTCTAGGGATACGGCCAAGGAGCAGGGAAGCTTCCATTTAGTGAGAGGTGGAGGAGAAAGAGCCTGCAAAAGCCAGGGCATTGTCAGTTAGTCCAGAAAGTAGGTAGAATTGGAACCACTGTGCCCATACCCTACCCATGACTAGAAAGTTCCTCTTCCTCCAGCGAGGACCCCCCTCCTCTTTTCCCAGACCAAGCTCTCAGGGGACAACTCAGAAGCACAAAAGTCACCACTAGGAGCAAAGGGGACCAAAGAGCAACAAACAGACATGTTTGGGATTTCAAAAGTTTATCTGAATCTCCTCATTCCCAGACTTCCAGGTGGGAGGCAGGCCGGGCAGTAATGTGAACATCTCAAGGACACCACAGTCACTGCGACCAAGCCAGTCTGTGTCCTCATTTACACAATGAAGGCGATGGACCACATAGTCCCTGATGTCCCACTGCACCCTGACAGCTGACAAATCTGTTTGTCCTCAAAGACAGGTCTGAGAGGGAGGAAAACTGATGGGGATGATGAGTTAGAGCTCTGGGCTCCCTGGGGCTGGAGGCTCATCCATCAGCTGCCGGAGGTGAGAGGCTGCCTTGTCCAGTTTTGACAATTCCAGCTGGAGGGAAGAAAGCTGGACAAGGAGAAAAGGAGGTGAGGATCCAGGAATGAGGCCCCCCTTGGCCCACATGCCCTCAGGGGTCGAGCCTTCTGGGGGCCTCCCTCAGCCTTACCTTTTGTTGCCTCTGAGTCCCTGCCTCCCCTTCTGATGGGGTCCTGGCTGTGAGGCCATCAAGCTGCTTCTGCAACTTGTACCTTCGGGCAGCTAACAGAGGTAGCTGGATCTGCGGGTCCACCAGGCCCTGGGGAAGAACAGGGAGAAAAGGCTCAGACATCCACCTGCTGCCAGGTCTCCATCCTCCATTAGAAGGTACCTTCCCCCACTTTATAGAGCCCAGCCCCTCCCTTCCTCCCAGCATGCTTCCCAAGCCTGCCCTAACCCTCCCCATCCCCTCTGGTCACCTGCAGCTCCATGTAGACCTGAGCCATGTCACTGAGTGGAGCCTGGGCCCAGCCAGAGGGAGCTGCTGCGCCTGGGGGTAACAGGCCCACAGCCCCACAGTAGCCCAAGGTGCCCAGGGGCTCCAAGAAGGCCTCGAAGAGGCCCTGGTCCCCAGGCTCTGAGCTCTGCAGCAGCACTGGAAAGAAAGAAACTGTCGGGGCAAGGCCTCAGCTCCTGCCTCCCTTCCTACCCTGCACCTCCTAATGGGGGGTCTGCCCTTCAGGCTCTCCTCTTTTCCCCATCAGCCCCCTTTTCCTGCAGGGATCCGAGCCCAGGATCCGCCTTGCCTCACCTCGCGGCCGGGCTTTGGTGAGCTGGTACGTGGCTCGGAGAGACCTTAGCACCTGCACGACCTCTTGGACCCGGGAGAAGCGCCGCTCCAGCTCTGGCTGGCGCCAGTGCTCCTGGCAATGGGGGGGACCCAGAGTTGGCAAAGGGGCTCCTGGGAGACTCAGCACCAACCCTTCTGGCTCTCTTTTCAACCCATCCACCCCATCTCCTTAGGGCAATGAGATCGGTCTTCGGCACCACAGAAAATCCACTATCTCAAGGAATATGACAAAAAGTGAGGCATCATTTAAGAGGTTTTAGATGATCAGTGTTTGATGTCTGTTTAGTTGCTCTGATTGAAATGGCCAACCAAAAGTAAATTAGAATTTAAAATGAATTAGTCAAAACTCAAAACCAAATAAGTATAAATTTAAATAGTTAAATTTTAAAATAATTTTTGGGTGAGTTCATAGCATTTATCCTTCTGAAGTTATTAAAGCTGCACTGAGATTTTGGGGACACCCTATTACTAACTTACCCAACCCTCATCACAACCATAACATATACTATTACTGTTCCTAGTTTAAACATGGGGAAACTGAGGCTCGATCACACAGCTCAAAAATAGCAGTCTAGCAACAGAGTCCTGCTCTTCAGCACTACACTAATACTGTCCCTCAAGACCCTAGGGTCATCGCAGCAACCCTGCAGGAACAATCTATCCTCTCCAGGTCTCCACAGTAAAGTACGAACCATTCCTGCAGATGAGCCCCCTGCAGCAAACCCCTTCAGAAGGTACTCCCCCCCTTCACCCGTGGGCCCACTCCGAGGTGCTTGGGACTCACCAAGCTGCAGGCGCTGGGGTAGGGGGCAACCGAGATACTGGGGGCAGGGGGGCAACCAGGCCTGGGGGGCAGCCTCTGCCAGAGCTCTTCAGCCAGGAAGGGCATCAGTGGGGCCAGGAGGCGGAGGCCGAGGTCAGCGCAGGAGAACAGGACCTGAGGGGGCCCCAGGGGGCGGGGCAAGTGCCACAGCACGGGCTTCACAGCCTCCTGGAGAGAAAGCCAATGGTCAGAGGACAGGTCCAGGGCCACAGCCCTCCTCCCTACAGCCACTGCCCTACCCGCCAGCGGGGCAGGCCATGGGTCCTGGGAGAAAGGGACAGGCAGAAGCACTTAGCACTTCTGATATGATCCACAGTCCTAGGACACGCTCAGCACAAAGAAGGGGAATCCACGACAGCAATTCTCTGCAGTACATGGGGACAGGATTTCCAGGGAAACATGTAGTTTAGGGAAAAAAATCATTGAGTTTTTTGCTTATCAACAGGGGACAGAGGTTTTTAAAAGGCTGAGCTAGGGCAGTGGTCCACAGCCAGCAGCAGCAGCGCCACGTGGGACAAGAAATGAATATTCATAACACCACCCACCCCCACCCCAACCTGCTAAAGGAGCCACTCTGGGGTGGCAGGGGGATCCATGGTCAACAAGCCCTCCAGGTGCTTTGGACATAGGACAGCGTGAGAACTCCTGGTCTAAAGATGGCTGCTAGTCCCTCCCAGGCCTCTCTCAGCACGCAGCCTGCCTATGGGCCAAACTCAGCAACTACAGGGACCGAAAAAATTCCCCTCTGCCTTCTGACACCGACTTGTCCTCTTCCTCCTCCTCCTCCTCCTCCTCCTCCTCCTCCTCCTCCTCCTCCTTCTCCTCTCCCCGGGTGACAGGCACGCAACAGTGCCTGGGCTGCACTGCCAAAACAAGTCCCAGGAAGAGGGGAACTGAGACTCCTTCGTCTCCTCTCCTCTCCTTTCCTGAGGGGACAATTGGGAACTTATTAACTCCAGAGCTCTCTGCCTTGGAATCGGATTTCCAGAGGAATTCGAAGCAGGCATGGGAATACCAAGCCTCCCCCAGCCTCACTCACCAAGTAGACATCACAGAGGTTGTGAAGCCAGAAGTGGTGCAGGGCGTGAGTGACGAGCGAGAGCTCTCGGGTGAGGAAGCCCCGCTCACACTCCCGGGCGGCCAGGGCAAGGTGGCTCAGGATCCAGGCATCCATCGGGGAGGAGGGAGACAGCTGCAGGCAGAGAGGGCAGGATGGCCTGACTCCCCCTCCCCTGCCTCCTTTCCTTCCAGATGCCACCTTGGCCCTCTGACACCTGACTACCCTACTCCCAAGCATCTCTGCTTTCTCTTACCTCCTCAGCAGGCTGTGGCACAAATTTCTCCCCTAAAGCATTGAGGATAAAGCGCAGAGCATTCCAGATCTTGTTGCAGAAATGTCGGCAGCTCTGGACCTCAGAGACTGACAGGCGCAAGTCGCCCGCTGGAAGGGGAGAATCGAGGTAGTCTGCATGTAGGTGGCGGCAGCACCGGAAGTCCTGCCCCTGCCCTGCCCCTGCACAGGTGCCCGCTGCCCTCTGCTCACCCCGACACCCCTCGCCCAGGCTTACCCTGAACTCCATGGGAGCAGAGTGTGAATCTCAGGGCATCTGTCCCACACTCAGGGATCCCATGAGGAAAGTCCTTTTTCTGCAACCAGAGGAAGAAGAAGGGTGGCAGATGCCTTTGTGGCTGCAGGGCCAGGACCTGGGTTGCAGAGGAAGCCAGAGGCAGTGAGCTAGAGCTGGGAGGGAGCAGGCAGCGATGACTCACCTGTGCTGCAGCCACAATGGCCAGCTCTGCGGGGTCCAAATTTCCACTTCTCAGCTTTTCCTGCAGCACCTGGGGATGGAAGTGGGTAATTCACGGCCCAGGTCGAAGGCCCTGCCTCTGCAAGGGTCACACCTGCTGGCCTCACTCCTCCCTCAGCCTCCCTTCCTCTCTCCTGCAAACCCTGCAAACCCTGTCCCTCTAGCGGGTGCTTCATCCTCACCTGCATCTCCACACCACTGATGATGTCTCTTGGGTCCAGCACATTCCCCAGGGACTTGCTCATCTTCCGGCCCTGCCTGTCCCGAACCATGGGATGAAGAAGCACCTGGGGGCAGGGAGGGGTTAGCAGAGGGGCGTTTCCTTGGAGGTCCCTTGGGATCTCTGGCCTCCATACTTTTGGGGGTAGGGTAGGAAGTCAATCAGGAAAAAGGAATCAGGAAAGTGGAAAGGACCACATTAGGGGTTAAAAGGGAGGACAAGGTTTGGGGAACACTGGGGTCACAGAAAGCGGCAGGGCACTGAAGGGTTGTTACCTTGCTGAAGGGCAGCTGCCCTGTGAGCTGGGTCCCCAACATGACCATGCGGCCCACCCAGAACAGCAGAAGGTCGCTGCCCGTTTCCAAAAGTGACAGGGGGTAGAAACGAGCAAGGTCTGGGGTCTAGGGGAAGAGGAGCAGTAAGAGGCCCAGGCCCCTGGCCCCCCTCAAGCCTCTGTGGGGGCCCAGCCATCCCTTCCTTATCGTTTCTGCTTCACTTTTGCCCTCTCAACCCGCCTCACCTCTTGGGGCCAGCCTAGGGCAGAAAAGGGGAACAGGGCAGAAGAAAACCATGTGTCTAGGACATCAGGATCTGAGAAACAGAAGAAGAATGGGGACAGTTGGAACCTTGGCTTCTAGGACCTCAGACCACTGCTGCCACCATTCTAGGCCAACCCCCACCCCCAGAGACCAGGGCTGTCCCCTTTGGCTCCATTCCCAACTTTCCTGACCCTACCTTCTGTATCTTGGGATCTGTTCCCCTCAAAGGCCTAGATGCCCAAGCCCCCGCTCCCCTGTACATCCCTCCCCAGCTCAGGCACTCACCCCTCTGCAGGGTCAGCTCTGCCCCTGGCCTCCCTGTCAGTTCTGCTGCTACCTCTCTGGCCTCAGCCTCTGACCGCCCAACCACCCAACAGTCCTCTTCTCCCTGCAAAAGTAGGAAGGGGTCGGGGAGAGTGAGGAAGAACAGCTGACAGGTGTAAATGTCACTTGGTTTTCACATCCTCTCATGTGGTCTTAGAGTGGCCAGGTTCCTCCAGGGGTGAGATAAAGAAATGCCACTTCAGGGATCCTTGATCACGCAGAAGGTTACATGAGTATGAGCATGAAGCACATTACCAGGCAGGAGCGGGACTTGGCCCTGCGCAGCTCTGGCTCCTGGCCTAGGTGCTCTGGGCCACACTCGGCCCTCCGGGTGCTTCTTCCTACCCACCTGCGCGTGGTCCTCTACAACCAGGTAGGCTGGAATCTGATGGCCCCACCACAGCTGCCGGGAGACACACCAGTCCCTGCCAGGAGGACATCCGTGAAGTCTTAGAATAACCAGTCAGTTCCCCCCTCCCCATCTCCACGAGAGCTCCCCTTACCCTACCCTTACCCAATATGGGAAAACCAGTGCTGCCAGTTCTTCTGGTGGAAGGAGGGACTGAGCTCCAGGGCCCCCGACTCCACAGCCTGGAGGGAAAGGGGCCTTTAGACAGTGTTGCCCTTCCTGCAGGGCCGCACCTCCACAGGTAGGACGAGTGGCCTCTGAGGTCATTTTAAAACTCGGAAAGGACCTCCCAAGCCTCTTGCCAGATTCTAGGCTTGAGTAAGGATATGAGCCAGCCCTTGCTGGGCCGCCTAGCCTGCATCCCACACATCCTCTCAGTTACCACAGCTGGAGCGGTCTTCAGGGCAGGAGGTCTCCTGCTCCCCATTTCTTCATTCCAATTCTCAGGGAGCTCCCCCAACCCCTGGCCCCAGTCCTTCCTACACTGCAGCCTCACCTTGGCAGCTCGGGCCCCCATTTCCTGGCAGCGGACAAACCACTGGCTCTTCAGCAGGTATTCTATCACGTCCCCAGAACGGCTGAAAGGGAGACAGGGTGAGTCCACTGCTCTTCCGGCCCTGTGACTTCTCCCAGGGGCACCAGACCCCACGCCATGCCAGGCCCTTGGTACTGAGGATACAATAGTGAATAAAACCGACACGGAGCTCATATTCTAACGGAGGGGTGCAGAGCCCATCCTATTGTCACCCTTAAGCTTCATACATTCCCTTTTGGGGGTAGCCCTTCGTAAAGGAGTTAAAATGAGGTTACCTGCAGATGGGCAGTACCATGGGGTGGTTCTGGAGGCCCCGGAACAGGCCCCGTTCACTCAGTACAGACACTATCTTTTCGCGGGCCACAAACCGGTGAAGTCCCTGAAGAAAAAGCGGCAAGAGTAAAGATTGAAGGCCTCTAGAGAAATAAGAAACTAGGAGGAGGAGTAGGGGGACAGAGTGCCCCCAAAGGATGGGGTAACATAGGGTGGTACCACCTGCAGCCAGTCCCCGCAGAGGGAGGTCATGGTCCCATCCTCCGCAATGACATTCAGAGGGCTCAAGCCATGTCGGGCCCCCATCTCAGCATCGGCAGGACTGTGAGCTGGAGTCACCTTCACTGCCCCTTGGGGAGCACAGCCATGGTGAGTACTGAAACTGACCTTGGCTTTTGCTTTTCCAGATGTATCATCATCACCCACACCGCCCCATCACCTGCACCGCCCCAGCCCCTGTGACTTTCTCTGTCTGTGCCTCCCTCCCATTCCCCACTCAGACCACCCTATATGAGGATCTCCCACTCCCACCTTCCTCTTCCTCCTGGTTCCCTCTCCTCTCCTCCAGGACCCCCAACTTTCTCTCCCTCCCCTGACTTCCACTCACCTGTGCCCACATGTGGCTGAACAGCATAGTCTGTGATGAGGGGAAGAGCCTGCCCCATCAAGGGGTGACGAAGCTGTCGCCCGTGTAGATGCTGAAGGGAAGGGAGAGGGATTGGGGACAGGCACCTGTGAGGGTTGGAAGGGTCCGGGCTGGGGCGTGAGAACCCCAGGAATAAGAAGATAGAAAGTGGAAGGTAGCGAGCTAGAGCAAGGTCAGCACACTCTTAAGGGGCCAGAACGTAGATATTTTAGGCTTTTGGGCCTAGAGACAAATTCAATCTCTGCAAAATTACTCTATTCTGCCACTGCAGCAGAGCTGGAGAGGGTATATAATAGCAGCCATAGATAATATAAAGGCCGCAAGCAGCCAGGCGCGGTGGCTCACGCCTGTAATCCCAACACTTTGGGAGGTCGAGGTGGGCAGATCATGAGGTCAGGAGATCGAGACTATCCTGGCTAACACAGTGACACCCAGTCTCTACTGAATAACATTACTTAAAAATTACATTACTTAAAAAAAAATTAATTACTAATTTTTGTAAAAATACAAAAAATTAGCCGGGCGTGGTGGCAAGTGCCGGGCATGGTGCCACACTCCCAGCTACTCAGGAGGCTGAGGCAGGAGAATTGCTTGAACCCGGGAGGTGGAGGTTGCAGTGAGCCAAGATCGCGCCACTGCCCTCCAGCCTTGGTAACAGAGTGAGACTCCGTCTCAAAAAAAAAAAGGCCGCAAGCTGGATTAGGACCATGGGCCAGTTTGTCAACCCCTGAACTACAGAAAAAGTATAAGAAGAGGAGGGAGTCGAATCAGAACCACTGACAGAAGTCTCAGGAAAAGGAAGTAGAAGCAAGAGAGAAAGAGGCACCATTTAAAACCCAAGAGAAGAGAAGGCCATAGGTGGGGCGAGCCAGAGTGCAGGAGCGCACTGGGTATTACTGTGTATCGCGAGTCGTCTGGATGAACAGCCACAGCCACATCTCCAGGCAGCGTCTCTGGCCTCGTGGTTCCTACCACAACCTCTGCATCTGAAGACGAACATTTAAACACTTACAGCTGGTCGTCATCCTCACCCCTCACTGCCAACATAGCTAAAGGCAGTAGAACTGGAAAGGGGAAGGGGCAGGGAGTAGTCAAGGTGGAAGAGGCCCCCAGGAGTGACTAGAAAAAAGTAGCAGTGTTTACAGGAACCCAGGGTTTCCCATAAACTGATGACCAGAGGTCTGAGAAGGTGTCTGGTGCTAAGGAATTCCCTGATCATTTGCATGGAAGAAATGGGGGCAGCATTAATTAAAGCAACTATAATAGAATTCTTGCTGGGTGCCCAGAGGACACTGGGGATTCTCAGTGTCCTAATCACAAACGCTGTACATTCTTCAGGGGGAGCACCAGCTCCTCCTACAAGAAGCTTCCTCTGACAATTCCAGCTCATCTGTCTTCCCTTTCTCTGAGCTCTTCAGAACATTTACCGTAAAAACCACACCTTAGAGGTCAGGTTCGGTGGCTCACACCTGTAATCCCAGCACTTTGGGAGGCCGAGGCGGGTGGATCACGAGGTCAGGAGTTCGAGACCAACCTGACCAACATGGTGAAACCCCGTCTCTACTAAAAATACAAAAATCAGCCGGGCCTGGTGGCACGCGCCTGTAATCCCAGCTACTCAGGAGGCTGAGACAGGAGAATCGCTTGAACCTGGGAAGCAGAGGTTGCAGGAGCCGAGACGGTGCCATTGCACTGCAGCCTGGGTGACAGAGTGAGACTCCGTCTCAAAACAAACAAACAAACAAACAAAACAAACGAAAAAAAACCCATGCCTTAGAACTGATCTCTTTCCTGGGTAGCGCACTCCTGAAGAATCACACCACACTCTCAAAGGGCAGTGACCACATGCACTTTTTGTACATCCCCCAGAAGACCCTGGGTAAGTGCCCACGCTGAGGCGAACACTACCAAGGTTCATGTGAGAGATGGACTGATGGGTTCCTAGCAGCCCAACATAGGCTCCAGAAAACAGGAAAAATGGAGGTAAATGGGTGACCTTGCAGAGTACTATGCTCACCAGGCTCTCCATCCACGGGGAAGGCAACAGAAAACAGGAGGCCAAAAGACACGGGGGTGGGGCAGCCAGGCAGTCGAAGCTGTGTGTGGCCAGGCAGGGCCCGGTTCTCCACCTGGAGGCGCCGAGAAAGCTGGGTCAGTGGGCAGCCTTTCTGCAAGGCTCATGCCCAGGCTTCACTCTGCCACTCATCCATCTGCCCAGCCTCCCTGCAATCCATCTAAAAGCCATTTGGAGGATTCGGGAGCTACCTCCCTTTGCCCTCACCCAATGCTTGTGCAGTCACACTTCTAATAAATATTCACTGATCACTTAAGCCATGGCCAGGTATCTTGCTAAGTACCTATGTGAATTCTCATTTAATTTTTACAACACCCCCACGATACAAGCATTCCATCATCTCTAATTTACAGACTGAAGAAGCTGAGGCTTAAAGAGACTAAACGGCCTGCCAAAAGCCACACAGCTGTCACAGGCAGGCCTCAGATTTGAATCCAGGCACCCTGGCTCCAGAGTCTGAGCTCTTAACCATTGACCACTCTGCCTCAGAGCTCTCACAAACCTGCTTCCCTCTCTCCGCCTCACCTCGATGTCTGAGATGGCTGATCTTAAAGCACATGACCAGTTGACAAGCTGACGGTTCCGGTACAGCAACCCCGCCTTGTAGAGCCGCACAAAAGCTTCAGTCACAGCCACTGAGGAGCCCTGGAATGACCTGAGTGTCCACCTCTAACAGCCACTTCTCAGCCCATCACTCTGCTCAGGGACCCAGGCATTGCTGCCTCCCTGCCCCACACAGATCCCTAAACATCGCCCAACTCACAACATCCATGGTAAAACACTCTCGATCCCAGTCCAGGGAGGCACCCAGAGCTCGCAGCTGCTCACAGATCTCTCCACCTTTCCTGTGCCCAGAGAGATCCTTGTCAGCAAACACTTCCCAAGCACTTCCTATGTACCAGGCCCAGTGATGCCCCCAGCAATGCCAGGTGTTGGAGGAAAATCAAGTGAGGATGGTATTGATCTAGCCTCTAGAGGCTAATAGAAATGGACTTACAAACCCAGTATGGGGTTTTCTAAGATATTAAAAGAGGCAAAGGGTTCTATAGGAAGAGAGGAGGGATAGCCATATTGTGGGAAATAAGGATGCTTCACAGAGATGGCATGAGATAACAGACCCAGAAGAATGAGGGTAATTCCATGGGAATTGAAAGGTGGGAATGGGCGAGTGGAAGAAGGTGAGATTTAGACAAGAGAAATTGGGGTAAGTAAAGAGAAAGAAAATATATATATATATAAAAATACACACACACACACACGAATATTCTCATGCATATATAATATCCACACACATAAGGCTTGGAAACTCCACCAAACATTAAGGGGCTCCAGAGCTTCCATCTCTGAGGAAGTCAGAGCTGTGTTGGGAAGAGCCAAGGATTACAAGTCAGGAGTGATAGTGGTGGGAGGCAAGAAACCAAATCTGCCATCTGGGACCCCCGAGCCCTGCCCATCATACTCACGCCTCCTTCCACTGCCACACCTCCCTAAGGAAGGCCTCCCGGCTCAGCTCATGTCTCCTCACTCCCCGTTCCTTCCACAGTTGTTTCTCCACCACAGCCTGCAGTTAGATTCAGGGCAAATGAACAGAGTCAGGTTGCTTTGGGGGAAGAAATTGCTTTCACCCAAGAAAACGAACATGTAACAAAAGACATACTTGTGTAGCAATTCCTGCGTGATCTGAACCAGGGACCCACAGCACTTGATCCCCACGCATCCGGTGCCTGCAACAAAAATGCCCTCCTGTGAGCCCCTGAGCTTAAATGTTTATCCTCACTCATTCCTGCCCTTCCTATTTCCCTTCCAAGAACTCAAGCAGCCCCCACTCCCCTCTCACCACCGCACGAGGGCATCCTGTATGGCCACCGTGAGTGCATGGCCAATGTGCAGGGAGCCAGTGACATTGGGAGGTGGGATACACATGGAAAAGGTCTCCCCTGTAGCTTGGGGCAGCCGGGCCTAGAGGAAGAAAAAAAGTCAAAGGGGCAAGAGAGAATTGGATTGGGGAAAGAGCACCCTCTACTGTCTCCAGAACAGAAAGAACTTCAAGGAAGAATTGTCCTACAAATAACAAAGGAGAGTGGAGAGGAGGGAATTGGCCAGGGGGAATCTGCCAAGAGAAATCTTTGGAGACACCAGAGCCAGAAAGAAGACAAGGTCTACATTGTGAGTTCGACTCTGAGGTCCAGTTGTATTCAAGGGCCACTCTGTCCTGGAGACCATTTAGGACCCCTCCCTGCCAGATACTAACCTGATATTCTGGCTTGAAGAAGCCCTCTCGTACCCACCACGGGTACCAGGCAGCCTCAACATATCGGGGGCTGTATGCAGGAGGCAGGGGCCCAGAGACATCTGTGAAGGCAGAGAAGAGCTCCACTAACCACTGAACTTGTCCCCAGGCTGCATTTCGGCAGGCCAAATGCGTAACACATATGGGAAAGAAAAGGCCTTCTTACTTATTCTACTTACCTTTCTTTTCACCGGGTTTCGTAGGGATTTCATACAATACTACCTCCTTAGGTCTCCAGGCCTTAATGGATTCTGCAGGTGACTGAGAAGAGAAAGCAGAAGAGGCTGGGATCCAGTATACCCCAGACTGCATTTCAGCCCGTCTCCTCCACCCCCTCCCAAGTCTCAGAAAATCTAAGGACAAGCTGTCTGACCACTAACCTTGCTCTCCCCTGCTATCTCAGCCTCCAGAGTTGCCTGCTTCTCTCGCAGGCGCTTCTGTTTGGCTTCACGGTTCCTCTGGGAGATGGGAGATCCATGGGGCTCCGACTGTGTAGAAACGGAATGAAACCTGGGGAGGCCCCGTGAGTGCCTCAGCCCCCAAAATGGTGGTCGAAAAGAGGCGAGAGGCAAATGAGGCATCAGGAGTGTTTGGAAAGGGGCCGAGATCTGTTCCGGATAGAGAGAGTGCACATTAGGATATGGGGGTGGAGGAGGGTCACTCCCCTTACTCGATCTTCCCCGTCTCTAATTAGCACAGGTCTGTTGTTCCAAGTCTCTATTCCCTCCCACACAACCTTTCCTCCTTTAGAGCTAGAGTGCATGATATCCACAGACAGCGCCATGGAGCCACGGAGACCAGGGCTCTTCCGGAACAGGGCCGGAGTGTCTGGATTTGGCGGTGACCACTGACACTTGAGAGATAGGGCTCAGAAACTCAGGGAGATGATGGGCATCAGCGCGCCCAGGAGCCAGCAAGGAGTCCCGCCAGGGCCGCCGCGATCTCCACCTGCCCAGGGGCCTCCTGCAGTGCTCACAGCCCGGCGCGGCCAGGCCTTCCCGCCCATCCCAAGGCCTGGGCCCAGGATCCGCAGCTTCTCCCACTTCCCGGAGGCCGCCCCGGCGCGCGCTCACCGGGAGGCCCCGCCGCTATCCCAGGGCGCCCCGCGGCGGCAGGGACTGGGGGCTCCACCAAACCCGACCCTGGAACGTGGCCCCGGAGCCGCGCGGCGCATGGTGGCGAGGCCCCGGCCGGCGCATGCGCAGCAGCTGGCTTCGGCCCCACCCTCTCCCTCCCGGTCCAATGGCTGTCGACGAGAGGAGCGAGTCCGCAGCGAAGGCAAACCCCACGGGGAGGCGCCCGGGACCGCAGTGCTAGCTATCACAACTTTATTAGACAAGAAAAGCCCTGACGCGTAAATAAAAAACACCTGAGTTCTGAGGCCCCGCCCCGCCCGGTCCCGCCCGCCGAGGTCCGGGTCCAAGTCCCGCGCTCTCAGGAGCTGTGTTTCTGCCGCTTCCAAAAGCGCTTGACGTCGCTGTGCCCGGCCGGGGTCACCACCATGAGCCGCTTGGCCGAGTTCTCGAACACCAGCACGCCCAGCTCCCGCGCGTGGGCCAGCAGCAGCTCAAAGTCCACTTGCGACAGGAACTGGTTATACAGGACACCTGGGGTCGGCAGGACGGGAGGGGCGCGGGGAGAAGAGGAGAAAGTGAAGCTCGGAGCTCCTGCTGGAAATCCCCCCAGCTCCTTCGTGGCGGCCCTGGACGCAATTTTAGAAACTAATTCTCTATGCTTGTCTGCTCAGGGGTTCATCTTAACACCAGTGTGATCCGGCCATATTCAGAAAGGCCTAATACAAATTACTGTGAATTATTCCCTCTCCTAGCCAAATCCAAAGTGCATTGATTTGGGACGATTTGTTTACTACCGACTCACCCCAAAAACAAAAAAAAACTGTCTTGCCAGCTTTTCTCTCCTAGTCCATGAAGTAAAAAATAAAATGCATGAAAAGCTTTTACACTTTATCAAGACTGAATTGTCTGCCCTTTCTCTGGCCAATGACCAAGACTTGGCCACCAGAAGCTACTCACCCTCAGTGAACCGGAGTCTGTCCCTTTCCAGCTCCCAGAGGCGGATCTGGTCGGTGATGGTGGGGGGCAGCACAGGTGTCTGCAAGGAGCAAGGGTTGATCGTAGGGACTCAGAATACTGCCCCAGACAACCCGGCCCTCTGCTCCTTCCCCAGATTTGGATGCCCCCTTTTTTTTTTTTCCCATCATCTTATCACCAGCTGCCAGCTTCTGACATCTTGGAGCCTGTCTGTACCTGTTTGAGCATCACTGGGTGGGCTCTTGTCCTTAGGAAATGGATTATCTAGGAAAACAGACAAGAATGGCATGAGGGCTCCAGCAAGAAGGCAGGAAAGCCATCTGAGCTGTCACCTAATGTCACTGGAACATCAGCTTATTCTAAAAACTCGTAACTCCTGTCATCAACTCCACCCATCCCAGTTCAGCTGTTATCTCACACTGCTGCTCCCAGCAACGTGGGATATTCCTTTTCTGGCACATTCGCCCTTTCCAGTAATGTTTTGTTTTTCTTTCTTTAAAATAGCAGCAGCTACTGTTTTTTTTTTTGTTTTTTTTTTAGCACTTATTGCATGGCAGGTGCTGAGCTCAATGCTTTGCCCCTATTCTTCCAGTGAATTATCCCAGCAACCCTGAGGTAAGAACTGTCATTTACTAGATGAGGAAACTGAGGCTCACAGAGGCAAAACAACTATGTCTAGTTTACGCAGTTAGGATGTGGCAGTGCCGAGGCACAAATCCAGAGCTATACCTCCTCCCTCCATGTTTTTTTCCCCTCAAGGGTCTACCTATTCTCACACCCAAAGCCTTCATTTCTCTTCAAACACAGACAACTCACCACCACCTGTTATAACAGACTCAGAGCTAGCCTTCCATAATGTGACCCTCTGTCCCCCACAGCCCAAGTGCAGCCTGTCTTCCTGCTCCACCTCTCCCAAGTGGGAATACCTGCTGGGCTGTGATGCCACTGGCTATTGCCTGCTGCACACTCTCCCGGGTCACCTGCGCCACCACCATGTTGGGGAACCGATAGAGCATCTCAGAGAAGAGGGCAATGAGGGCAATCTGCAGCTCCGACTCTGAGCCAGGGATAGAAAGAGGATGAGGAGGCCACCCCCACACCCAGACTCCCTCAAGCCCTTCTTTCAAGTGTCATGAGAAATCTCAGAGAGCTCTGTAGACTGCCAGGTAAACATGAACATAAACTGGCATTCCCTCACCCCCAACCTTCTCTTCCAGGGGCCCTCTGTCCCGCCTCACCCGTGTAGGCATACAGTCGGTAATTGGTTTCCACGACAATGAAACCTGGCTGATGCACAGTGCCCCCAGCTCCAGAGACACCTGATGAGAGATTGATGGCCAGGCGTGTGGGGTAGTAACGCCGAGATTTCCTCTGAAAAGAATAGGTAGATGCCTTGTCTCAGAAGTCACAGCCTTACATCTTCCTGCCTGAAATATCAGATCCCTCCCAAGATGCAGAACTTCAACCCCCAACTTCTCTCCCCCGAGAGACCCAAGTATTCAGTTCTGGCAACTGCTTCCTGCTACTGCCCCAAGACCCCACTCCTTTTTAAAGGCGAAGGCAACACACCACCGTTTCTTCCCTGGAAGCCACTTATCTAGGCGCTCATACCTTCCTCTGGAAAACAAGCCCAAACTCACGCAGATGTTGCAGGAAGTTCAACAGAGAATCACTCATACCTTCCACAGAGTAATCCTGAGGAACAGAGGTTTCCAGCTGGGGTCCAAAACACAACCCATCCACCCCCAACCCCATACATTCATTCTGTCTTTCTCCATCTCTGTTCATTCTGTGTTCATTCTTATCTTCTCACTCTACTCTACTGCCCCACAACTTGCTTTCCCCTTCCCATCTCTATACCTTCCAGCCCCCTGCTTACCTTGCCCAGAGTAGAGAAGCTGAGCTGGAAGAGGAAGGAGAGAATCTCTACTAGGTCCATGCCCCGGCTCTAGGGAGAAAGAGGCAGAGACAAAGGAGGAGGGATGGGAGGGAGACAATGGGAAGAAAGGGACAGAGAAGAGAAAATCAGGGAACAGTCTGTAGGCAGGAGTCTCTCAGTGAGACCTGAGAGGAGCAGAGCATGCTGGCAAGTGGCCCCGGCCTCCTCACCTGGGCTGTCTGCAAATACTGCAACATAAAGTACCAGAGCTGAGCTGGGGTGTCCAGCAACAGGAACTGGAAGCCAGCGGAAGTAATGCAGGGCGGCTCTCCAGGTTCAGTACTAGAGACAAAGACCGGGACAATGATGGTGATATGCAGAGAAAGACTACTATCCCCACTTGTCCGCTCACGTTTTTCTTGGTATCTCTGGCTATATTCTACTCAGCTTGCCTTTTCCAGCTAATGTCCTCTGATCTTGACTAGCCCCAGATGCCATTTCTTAGGGACCCAAGGAGATGGCACAGCAGAGAGCTGCTATACCTCCGGCTTCCTCACCTCTTCATGAGCCCAGCCTGGCTGAGGAGCTGAGCCAAGTCCTGGCTGACAGCTGCACTGGGGGAGCCCACCATGAAGTGCAAGACCACCTGAAGAACAGAAGAGAACAGGGAGAGCATGCCCCAAGGGCCATGGGAAGTAGAAGCACAAGCAGAGACACACACAGTCCCAAGTGCTTACCTCCCATCGCTCCTCAGCATACTTGTCAAGGGAGGGAACGTCCCGGGCATGCTTGTCTGGTCCCAGCTGACTTGTGTCATCAGACCAGGCCTTCCCCCTATGGCCAGGATGGGCCAAGAGTAAGGAACCTTGGCCAGGCGCGGTGGCTCACACCTGTAATCCCTGTACTTTGGGAGGCTGAGATGGGCGGATCACTTGAGGTCAGGAGATCAAGACCAGCCTGGCCAACCAGGTGAAATCCCATCTCTACTAAAAATACAAAAAATTAGCCTGGCGTCATGGTGGGTGCCTGTAATTCCAGCTACTCGGGAGGCTGAGGCAGGAGAATCACTTGAACCCAGGAGGTAGAGGCTGCAGTGAGTCAAGATCACACCACTGCACTCTGGCCTTGGTGACAGAGTGAGACTCTGTCTCAAAAACAAACAAAACAGAACAAAAAAAAAGAATAAGGAACCCTGTCTGTGTTCCTTGCCACCCTTCTGCCATCTTTCCACCCTTATCCTCAGGGCCATGAGTGGGGGACATTTCCTACACCACACACTACATCTGGTCCAACTTACTCCTAAAGGAGTTTCCAATGTGGAGACCACAAGGTTCCAGGGAGGCCCCCAAGAGCTCCCCCTCCCAAAGTTTAATAAACAGCAGTTCCCCTGCCCTAGCTTAGGAAGAGAAAGAAGTGACATACCCACCCAGAAGAGCAATGCGGAGGTTCTGGCGGAAAATGGGGTTGAGGATGAGGCCCTGGAGCCCGCCTGGGAGCAGCTGGGTGTGCCAGATCCGGAGGCCGCTCAGCAGCCCTGTACTTTCCTCCTGAGCCCTGGAACAGAAGCAGAGAGGTGAGTAGGGTATTTGGAGAACAAAAAGGAGGCCCATAAAAGCCACCATCTCTGCCCATTCTGAACTTGCTGATCCTTGGAACACTGTTCCACAGAGTAAAATTAGTATCTTCTTAAGATAAATTCTTTACTGCATTACCTATCAGAGCCTCATTACAGATATCACACATAACTCTTTAAGAGGGAAGATATATTTGAAAGCAAGAGGTCAGCTGGGAAATAAATAAAAGGGAAAAGGCAGTAGCAGAGTTTCCCAAATGTATTTATTTTTAAGTTTTGTGATATACCTATTAACACTTCCTGGAAGTGCTCCAAGGAACAGCAGTTTGGGAATGTAGCTGTTGAGAAATTTGTATCTAGCTGAGACTTACTTGCTGAATTCCTTCTTTACCCACAGGGCTACAGCAGCTTGTGGCAAAGGCTGCTCCAGAAAGAGCATCCGCATCACCCAGTTCTTAGCCAAGGATGGGAGCTCCCTGTACAGGGATAGAAGTCAAAGGTTAATATGAGAAGCTGCATTGTATCTGCATCTCTGCTCTCAATTACCTCTCAAACATCTCATCTCACTCCACAACAACTTTACCAGTCCTGCTGTTTTGGTCCCCACATTTTGGAGCAATTTCCAACCCTCGCCCCCAGTCCCCAGCCCCACTCCAGACTGCTAAGCTTTTACCTATGATATTTCATTCCAGTCCGCAGACCCCATTACATTTCCCTGCCATGAAAGGGCTCCTCACCTGAAGACAGCCAGACAAGTGGCAGGGTGCCCATACAATCGGTCCAATACCCCAGGGCTCAGGCCCCCTAAGAATTCCTGCAGATTCCTGCATTGTAGGTGTACTCGGTTCAGCCCCCTTGAAGGGGTGCTCTCCATCACCTGAGGAATGCAAACGTCAGAAGTGCACCCCCACCATCCATGCCAGTGTCACCCCTGACCTTTCTAACTGATTCCAGATCCATCAGTCCCCACAATAACCCCACCTTTTCTGTGGCCTCCTTTCCCATGTCACTCATCTCCTCTGCTTTCTCCCAAACCTGACCAATCTCCCACCCTTTCTTGCCTCCTCACCCTATTTCTGCCCTTCAACTCCAGTCTTCCTTCAATTAACAAGTGACAGAATTGTTAACTGTCCTGTGTTTGCAAGATCATTTTGTATTTCAATGACTTGTCTCATCTTTGGCTAAACAGGGACAATGAAAATTGAGCCCACACCTCTCTCTTCCATCCCTCCTGGTCAGATCAGTCTATAAGCTCCAAATCTGCCCATCCTTCCTATCTTCTATCTCTTAGCCCACTTCTGCTAAGTACGGCGGTAACCTCTCCCCTCCACGCTTCCCAAATCTAAAGCCACCTCTTTTCCCTTCCCAAGTCTACTTCACGTCATTCACCCTGACCCACGCCTTCCGATCTCCTAGCTTCTCCCTGCCTTCCTCTCACTCCTCGCCTCTCACTCACCTCTCTCTCTCTCATACCTCTGCCACTCCCGCCCTCCTAGGTCCCCTCACCACTCTGTCGATCCTCCTCGCGCACCCCGAGTCTCGGGCCGTCGCTTAATCGGAGCCAAAGTCTCGCATTGGCTCCTGGAGATTGAGGGAAATATGGCGAAAAAATGCGAGGGAAAGATGGGGAAAGCGACGAAAGATTTCACAGGCAAGAGCGCAGAATAGAGAATTCAGAAGAGAAGGGAGGTAAGGGGAAGAGTGAAAAGTAAAGAGGATGAGAATACACGCAGCACTCTCCCGGCGCGGGGGATGCTGGGAATTGGAGTCTTGTCTTTGCTCTCCTTAGAGCCGGCTGAAGCGCCTCTGACTACAAATCCCGAAAGGCACCGTGGGGAAGCCGAAAGGCGAGGAGCCGGCTTTTAATTCAGCGAGCGGGAGACACCAGAAGCCGGACCAGTTGGTTCCGCGAAGGCAGAACCAGCTCCGCCCACGCTGCTAACGGCGCGTGTAACCGGCTGGAGCGGGAGGCGGGTCCGGGAAAGTAGAAGTGCCTGGAGGGCTTCCTTGCGGAGGCGTGCTATGGAGACTTGGTGGTGAGCCGAGTGAGCACAATTACTCCCCGTAAAATTGGGATAATACACACTCCGGGCCGGGCGCGGTGACTCACGCCTGTAATCCCAGCACTTTGGGAGGCCGAGGCGGGCGAATCACCCGAGGTCAGGAGTTTGAGACCAGCCTGGCCAAAATGGTGAAACCCCGCTTTTACTAAAAATACAAAAATTAGCCGGGCGTGGTGGCGGGTACCTGTAATCCCAGCTACTCGGGAGGCTGAGGCAGGTGAATCGCTTGAACCCTGGAGGCGGAGGTTGCAGTGAGCCAAGACCATGCCATTGCACGCCAGCCTGGGCGACAAGAGCGAAACTCCGTCTCAAAAAAAAGAAAAGAAAAGAAAAAGGAGAGGAGAGGGCAGGGGAGGGGAGGGGAGGAAGGGGATTCACACTCCGGACGGTTTCCACGAGTTAACGATTAACACGATCCAGTGCACCTTACTTGGCCCTAAGTACACAGTAAATCTTAATTTCTGCCTCCACCACTCCTCAAACCGTTTACTTAGAAGACCCAGATAAATACAGTTTTTAAGACACCAACTATTTGCTCTGATTTGATTTATGAACCTACTACAGAGAAAGGCAGAGGTCTTCACCCAAACCCAGAACTCCACGTTTCCCCAAATTCCTATAAGCAGATTTTGTTATTCCCATTTTATAGACTGGAAGACGGGAGCCTGGCGAGATTAAAAAATTTGCCTGCAGCTTGGCGAGGTGGCTCAGAGCTGTGACCCCAGCTACTTGGGAGACTGAGGCAGGAGGATCACTTGAGACTAGGAGTTTGAGGCTACAGTGAGCTATGATTGTGCCAGCCTGGGTGACAGAGTGAGACCCCCATCTCTCTCTCTTTTTTTTTTTTTTTGAAACAGAGTCTCTCACTCTGTCACCCAGGCTGGAGTGCAGTGGCATGATCTCAGCTCATGGCAACCTCAGCCTCCCGGGTTCAAGCTATTCTCTTACCTCAGCCTCCCAAGTAGCTGGGACTACAGGTGTGCACCACCACGCCCAGCTAATTCTGGTATTTTTAGTAGAGATAGGGTTTCACCATGTTGGCCAGGCTGGTCTCAGGGTTTCACCATGTTGGCCAGGCTAGTCTCAAACTCCTGACCTCGGGTGACCCACCTGCCTCAGCTTCCCAAAGTGTTGGGATTATAGGCGTGAGCCACTGCGTCCAGCCTGAGACCCCCATCTCTAAAAAAAAAAAAAAAGAAAAAGAAAAAAAAATTAAAAAAAAAATCCCTACAATCAGACAGCAAGTGCCCAAGCTGGGATTTGAAGCACATTTGCAAGAGACCAGGGATCAAAATGGTAATGACTATGTAAGACTTCATCATACTTTGTAGCCCACCCATGTTTTCTGTTGTCCCTGTTTTTTTAGCAATTAATGTTTTAAAATCTTCAAAGAACAGCTAAAAATTGACAAAGCTTCTTTATGGCAAACTTTAGGTAAGGTTGAAAGACAATTTACAATCTAGGAAGAAATGGTTGATGAAATAAACAAAATACAAAAAGCTGTTACAAAGCAATAAGAAAAAGAAACATAATAGAAAGATTGGGACAGACCACTGCTTACTAGTTAGCCCTGCTCAGCAAGGAGCAGCTTAAAAAAAAAAAGAAGAAAGAAAAGAAAAAGAAAAGAAAGAGGCCTGGTGGGGTGGCTCAGGCCTGTAATCCCAACACTTTGGGAGGCCAAAGAAGGTGGATCATTTTAGCTCAGGAGTTCCAGACCAGCCTGGGCATCATACAGAAACTCCATCTCTACAAAAACAAAACAAAAATTAGCTAGGTGTAGTGGTGTGCTCCTGCAGTCCCAGCTGCTCGAAAGGCTGAGGTAGAAGGATCACTTGGGCCCAGGAGATTGAGGCTGCAGTGAGCAATCATAGCACCACTGCACTCCAGCCCAAGCAACAGTGTGAGACCCTGTCCCAAAAGGAGAGGGGAAGAGAGGAGAGGACAGGGGAGAATTGGGGAGGAGAGAACTGGGGAGGGGAGAGGAAGGGAGGGGGAGGGAGGGGGAAAGAAGGAAAGAGAAAGATTGGCCAAAGCAAAAAGAAAGTTAAACAGAATATCAGAAATGTTTTAAAAATCAAAAAATTGGCTGGGCACGGTGGCTCACGCCTGTAATCCCAACACTTTGGGAGGCTGAGGCGGGTGGATCACCCGAGATCAGGAGTTCGAGACCAGCCTGGCCAACATGGTGAAACCCGTCTCTATTAAAAATAAAAAAATTAGCCGGGCGTGGTGGCAGGTGCCTATAATCCCAGCTACTCGGGGGGCTGAGGCAGGAGAATCGCTTGAACCCGGGAGGTGGATTTTGCAGTGAGCCGAGATCGCGCCATTGCACTCCAGCCTGGGGGACAAGAGCGAGACTTCGTCTCAAAAAAAAAAAAAAAAAAAAAAGAAGAAAAAAAAGAAAAAAGAAAGAAAGAAAAAAAGAAAAGAGAAAAAGAAATTAGCTGGGTATGCACACACCTGTAGTCCTAGCTACTCAGGAGGCTGAGGTAGGAAGATCGCTTGAGTCCAGCAGTTCAAGGCTGTAGTGAGCTACAATTACACCACTGCACTCCAGCCTGGCCGCAGAATTAGACTCTCTCTTAAAAATAAATATATAGGCCAGGCGCCGTGGCTCACGCCTGTAATGCCAGCACTTTGGGAGGCCAAGGCAGGTGGATCACCTGAGGTCAGAAGTTCCAGACTAGCCTGGTCAACATTTTAGTAGAAACCTTGTCTCTACTAAAAACACAAAAATTAGCTGGCGTGGTGACAGGCGCCTGTAATCCCAGCTACTTGGGAGGCTGAGGCAGGAGAATCGCTTGAACCCAGTAGGCTGAGGTTGCAGCAAGCCAAGATCACATCACTGCACTCCAGCATGGGCAACAGAGCAAGACTCTATCTAAAAATAAATACATAAATAAAATTAAAATATAAAAGTTTAGCAAAAAAGAAATTAAGAATTGACAACCTCAATGTTGGCCAGGGTATAGGAGCATACTCATACACTTTTGCTGAAAATTGAGGCCAGGTCCAGTAGCTCATGCCTATAATCTCAGCACTTTGAAGGGAGGCCAAGCCAGGCAGATCGCTTGAGCCCCGAAGTTTGAGACCAGCCTGGGCAACATGGTGAAACCCTGTCTCTACAAAAAATACAAAAATTAGCTGGGCATGAGGGTGCATGCCTGTAGGCCCAGCTACTTGGGAGGCTGAGGCAGGAGGGTTGTTTGAGCCCTGGAGATGGAGGTTGCAGCGAGCTGAGATCACACCATTGCACTCCAGACTGGGCAACAAAATGATACTCTGTCTCAAATTAAAAAAAAAAAAAAAAAAAAACTGAAATAGGCACACCTCTTTTGGAGGGGGTGAGGGGACAGAGTCTTACAGTGTCACCCAGGCCAAATGCAGTGGCATGATCTTGGCTCACTGCAATCTCTGTCTCCCAGATTCAAGCGATTCTTGTGCCTCAGCCTTCCGAGTAGTTGGGATTACAGGCATGAACCACCATGCCCGGCTTTACTGTTGACTGACTGTGCTACTGTGGGCAAGTTGCTTAACCTAACAGAATTGTCTTCTCTGTGAAATAATTTTAACTACTTCATATATTGTATTAAGTAAGATATGTAGTAATTTCAATACCTGGTATACAGTGGGTGCTCAGTAATATATTATCATCATTATTGTAACTTTCACTTATTAATCCTAGTTCTAGTTCTGTAACTACATAGAATCTATGTTAGTCCATCAGATATTTGATACAATTCTTTCTTTCAACCAATATTGAGCCCTGTGTTCCAAGATTTTGCCCTCGTGCAACTTATAGTTTAGTGGGAGGGGCAAGTATAAAAAGACATGTAAAATTACACACAAATACATGTAAAAACTACGCACAAATACATGTAAAATTACACACGTAATAAGTGCTACAAAGAAGAGATTCATGTGCTCTGAGATTATCAGTAGGGGATTTGACCTGGTTGGGGAAGTCAGGAAAGACTGCTGAAGGGCAAGCAGGAGTTAACAAGGCGCAGACTGCAGGGAACATTGTTCCAGGTGAGGGAACGGCATGCCCCGAAGGCCACGTGGCAGGAAGTACTGTGGCCCATTGGGTGAATCTGAAAGAAGGCCAGTGGCGCACAGAGGAGAGCAAGCGGGTGGGGGAGGATGCTAGAGAGGTATGTGGGGGCCAACCTTGGCCAGAAGGATCTTGTTCTTCATTTTAAGAGTAATGAAAAGCCACTGCTTGATTTGAAATGAAAGATTAGGGTCAGATTTGTGTGTTTTAAAGATAACTGTGGTTGCAGGGCGGAAAACAACCCAGAGAGGAGCAGAGGCAGATCTGGGTGACAGCTGGGAGACCACTACAGGAGTCCAGGCAAGATGGAGGCAGCATGTGCCAGGAGGGCGATGGAGACAGAGATGACAAGTTCCAGGGAGATTTGGGAGGCACAATCAACAGCGCTTTGTGCTAGACTGGACTTGGGAGGTGGAAGGTAAGGGAGAAGGAGCTCGGGGATGCCACCTTGTGTGGCTTGTGCAGCTAAGTGGATGATGCTGCCATTCACTGAGTCAGTAGACTGTGGAGGAGAAGCAGGTTTGGACAAGCAGGGCCTGACTTTTAAATTAACTGCAGGTGGGGCTGGGCGCGGTGGCTCACGCCTGTAATCCCAGCACCTTGGGAGGCTGAGGTGGGCGGATCATGAGCTCAGGAGTTTGAGACCAGCCTGGCCAATACGGTGAGACCCCGTCTCTACTAAAAATACAAAAACATTAGCCGGGCATGGTGGTGCACACCTGTAATCCCAGCTACTTGGGAGGCTGAGGCAGAAGAATCGCTTGAACCCAGGAGGCGGAAGTTGCAGTGAGCTGAGATTGCGCCATGGCACTCCAGCCTGGGCAAGAGAGCGAGACCCAGTCTCAAAAAAAAAAAATTAACTCCAGGTATTTCTGCTTGAAAGACAGTTCTGGGCTCAGAGGTTTGGGTTATCAGGCTCACTGCCGTGGCTTCCATTGCTCATTATTCTGGGATCTGGCCTCTAAACTCTAACCTATCGGTGCACAATTTAAATCATAGTGCACAGTGGTTTGACCTGTGTAGGTTTTAGCAGGACTGTTAGATTCATGACCAAGGGCCTATTAATTCAACTTCACATTGATTTATCTTTATTGTGATCCTCATTATCCAATTGGCTCATTTTGTGAATATCATCAACCAAAACCCCAGGGTCTTTATGTCACATGAATGGCCATCAAGATGGGTCTGCCTTGTCCCATCCCTGCAACTGACTTTTTTTTTAATTTTCTTTTTATTTTGTGACAGGGTCTTGCTCTGTCACCCAGGCTGGAGTGAAGTGATGCAATCATGGCTCACTGCAGCCTCAACCTCCTAGGCTCAAGTTATCTTCCCACACTGGCCTCCCGAGTTGCTGGTGCACACCACTAAGCCTAGCTAATTTTATATATATATGTATAAATGGGGGCCAGAGTGGGCTCACTATTTTGCCCAGGCTGGTTCGAAACTCCTGGGCTCAAGAAATCCTCCCACCTCAGCTTTCCATACTGTTGAGATTACATGGCATGAGCCACCCCACTGGCCGATTTTTTCTTTCCAAACAAATTTGAACCCTTTAATTGTTCACTTGGTGGTTGCAGCTCATCCTTCCAAGCCTCTGAGATAACTGAGGCTCTTGATTCTGGTTTCTGGTTCTGGTTTCCATTCTAACAACCCATCCTCCACCCCCAGTGGGGCATTTGCACACTTCATCCGCATAACCCAGGGATTCTCCCCTGGGATTTCCAGACCCTGGGGAGCCAGATGGGTTCTAGAATTTGGGCAAGAAAAAGAAACTACACCTTTTACTAACCTCTAATAGAAACTTAGCATTTCCTCCAATTATGAATATGGGTAAAACCACCAGTAGTATTAGCAGTATCTGTGACTTGTCACTAATTGACACCACAGCTACTTTTATGTCTCACTGTGATTGTTGTAGAAATCTCAAATATGGCTTATGCTCATTAGTATTTGGAAAATGTCAGTAGTTTATTACACCTGTTTTTAGATCTTGTTATTAAATACATTAAAAAGAAGCACATTAGTTTCATAATTTTTTAGCATTTTGGTAAACTGTTTCCATTGGTTTCCCTTATAATCCTATACATTTGATCGGTTTTGTTGTTGTTGTTGTTTTGTTTTTGAGACAGTCTCACTCTGTTGCCCAGGCTGGAGCACAGTGGTGTGATCTCAGCTCACTGTAACCCCCACCTCCCGGGTTCTAAGCAATTCTCCTGCCTCGGCCTCCTGAGTAGCTGAGATTACAGGCACATGCCACCACGCCCTGCTAATTTTTGTATCTTTAGTAAAGATGGGGTTTTGCTGTGTTGGCCAGGTTGGTCTCGAACTCCTGGCCTCAAGTGATCTACCCACCCCAGCCTCCCAAAGCGCTGGGATTACAGGGGTGAGCCACTGCGCCTGGCCCATTTTATAAGTTTTAAAACCTAATTCTGAGGACTCAGTAGACCTCTACAGACTGCTAAAGGGGTTTATGGCACAAAAAAGGTTCAGCACCCCTGGCCTGACTGCATTCCTTCCAGGCCTCCGCCAGAGCACCCCTCTGAGTTGAGAAGGGTCATGCACTCAGACATTCATGCATCTCCTGAGGTCCCACAGGCAAAGGCTTGGATTATGCAGAAACAGAAACAATGCTGGGCACAATAGGTGATGGCAAATGGAATGGGGAGAGGGAGGAAAAAAGGAAGATGGGAAGTGGGTTCAGAGGGAGGTGCAGGAGGCAGAGTTGCCAAATTCCCAAGGAACCCACTCACACAGTTGTGGAAAACTCAACCTTTATTATTACCTGCCTAGTGCAGGGGATTAAAATTGCCTCAAGCTAGGTCCATATATTAGTGTAAAAATCTGTGTCTCTCCCCCCAAAAATGTACAAACCCCAAGTGATTATAGAAAAATCAATGTGGCAGCTACACTAGAAATGTCCAACCCCAAGGCTATGGGCCATTGCTCCCTCTTTCCCCCTAATCCCAATATTTACTCCACAGAAACGTACAGGCTTAGAGAAGTTCTAGCTACAAGACTGCAGGTGGGAAGTGGGGGTGACTGAGGGCTGGGGCGGGGCTACCCCCAGGTCCAGTGTTTCAGGTGATGGAGGAAGAAGCCCAAGCTGAGGACAAGTCCAGGAGCAGGCACAAGGAAACATTTTCCTCTCCTCCTTGTCCTCCTCACCCCCAGATTCTCAGCCAGTGGGGTCCAGTGTGTGACAGGGAGAGGAAGCTGGGGGTGCAGCCACCTCTCCAGGAATCAGTGTTGTCCAGTGGGGCCCAGGTGCTCCAATGGGCCATGTCCAGTGTCTATCCTATATTTCCCCCCACCCTTCCCCAAGGGATGGCTAGAGGTTGGAGAGGATCCCATCCACAGGGCCAGCTGGGTGGGCGACAGGGGCTTCTGGGAAGGAAGAACAGGAAGGGGACATGAGAATGTGTCCAGGAAGGGGAGAAGGGGCATCAGCTCCCTGGGTGGGCCCAGCCCACCTGCAGTCTCACTGCCTCTATTAGAGGTGATGGGCTGTCGGGAGGGGAAGGGCAGAGGTGCCATTGGGTCCTCTTGTTTTAGTGTCACTGGCTTCCCCTGGATCGCTCCCTGAGGGAGGGGCAGCTGGATGTGTGATTCACACCGTGTTGAGTGCATCCTCTGCCAGGAACCGATGCAGCTGGGAAAAGGGTGGTCGCTGCTCAGACTCCCGACTCCAGCACCGAAGCATCAGCTCATATAGGCCCTGTGGGCAGGCAGGCGGCCGGGACAGGTACACCTGCATTGTGGCAGTATGGATGAGAGTCAGGGAACAAATATTCTTTAGTCTCCAAGATGACAACTCTGCCCCTTCTGTCCCCCGCCTCAGACCCATCTTCCCTCTCCTCCACTCTGACCTGCCGGCCCTGGTCCCGGAAGAACTCCCCCGCATTCTCGATGACCTGCTCGTCGGTGAGCTGCCCAAAGGGCTGGGCCCTGCAGAGCATCAGCACCTCCCACAGGGTCACGCCAAAGGCCCACACGTCACTCGCAGTCGTGAACTTCCCCTGGGATGCAGAGAAGGCAGCAAAAACAGACAGGGACATCAGGCAACATAGACCCTCCTCCCTTCCTGTGGGAAGCCCCAGATCCACTCTGGGCTCCACTCAGGCCTGATCCCTCCTGACGCCAGGCTCTCCACTCTCCTCCACTGGCCACCTTTTCCAACTCCTCTCCCTGGGGCTCTGCCTTTCCTCTCCATGCTCTGGTCTTCTCTCCAGGGCCCTGGCCCACCTCTTCTTTCTGCTCCTCCTTCCTCTCCATCCACCCCCACTTTCTGGTCCTGACCCTCAGTCTCCCTACCCAACCCCTTCTATCTCCAGCTTCCTCCCCCAACCTCGTCTCTTGAGCTCTCTACCACCCTGTCTCCATCCCCAGTACCCACTTTTGGCTCCTAGACTCTTGCCCATCACACTGCAGCTCCTGCTTTCCCCAGTCCCTTGGGCCAGGAGAACCTCATTTTACAGATGAGATTCTGTAAAATGCAACCCAGAGAAAGTGTGTGACTGATGAAGACCAGGGCTGCTAGTGGCGGCCAGTGTTCTCCCACCTGCCCTGCCCCAACCTGGCTGTCCTCGGGCTGCTCACCATGAGGATGCACTCCCAGGCCATCCAGCGGATGGGCAGCACTGCCCGGCCCTGCACACGGTAATAGTCCCCGGCATAGAGGTTCCGGCTCATGCCAAAGTCTGCGATTTTGATCGTGAAATTTTCCCCAACTAGGCAGTTCCGCGTGGCCAGGTCCCGATGTACAAAGTTCAGTGTGGCCAGATAGCGCATGCCGGAGGCGATCTGGGCTGCCACATGCAACAGCATTGGGTAGCTGAGAAGGGAACCGACAGAAGGTCACTGGGGGCAGCTTCGCAGATTCCCATCCAGGAGACGAGAGAGAGCCCACTTCCCGGGCCTGGTCACTCCGGCTCCCCATGCGGAGGTGGAACGCCCACGGGAGGCCAAGGGCCACTTCCCTCTCAATCTCCCAGGCCTGGCCAACACTAGGGGGCTCTTCTTTTATTGTGCTCCCCAGTCTGGACTCAGAGGGGAGCGAGGGTGAGAGAAAGCAGAAGGGACGTCATGGCAGGGCCCAAGTCCCTTCACCACTCTTGCGTAGTCACCTCCAGCCTTTCTGTCCATGTTCCTGGGTTAACTTGTCACACATTCCTTATCCCAGGCCCTCCTGGAATCTCTCCCTCCCTTCCCACCCCCGTGCTCCCCTCTTTTCCTCCAGGCGGAAGCGAGGGGAGAGGAGGAGATCCCCTTGGGGAATTCTCAGCAAAGCCCAGCCTGGGTAAGCAGGTACCTGATGGTGGGCCCCTGCGCAGCCTGCCCGTCCCCAGGGGCCCCCTCAGCTGCCTTGTCCTCCAGCTGGTGGGCGCTGAGGAACTGGTTGAGGTCACCGTTCTCCATGTAGTCAGTAATCATGCAGAGGGGGTCATCCTGCACACACACGCCCAGCAGCCGGATGATGTTTGGGTCCTTGAGCCTCGACATGATCTTCACCTCTTTCAGGAAATCATTCCTGGAGAACAAGGAGAAGGTGAAGAGGAATGCCGAGTGGGCCGCCTGCACCTTCCCCCGCGCCCCCACCACACCCCCTGCCCCGCCTCAGGCAGACCAGGCGTCCCCACCCCCAGCATACATGCAAATCCCCTCCCAGAGACGCCACCCCTCTGTTGGGCTCTGCCATTATTCTCTCTAGGTGGCTCCCCACTCTTCACGGCCTCCCCTCCCTTCTTCCACATGCCATCCCTGGTCCTCACCTGGCATTCTTGGTGGCATCTGGCCGTAAGATCTTGACAGCTACCAGCAAGGGGTGTCCCTTACGCACATTAAGGGGGAAATCAAGACTGACCAGATCTTGAGGGCTGTCGACCTCACACAGGTGCACCTGGAGAAAGAAGATCGTTTGCTAGGCGGTCACAGGGTCAAACAGATTAACACAGTCACAAATGACTAAGGTTCCTGGCCAGGGGGATGTGCAGGCATGGCATCAGAGCAACCCAATAGGGCCAGACACTACTGATGGCTGGGGAGGCACCCTCCTTACCTCCCCAAACTGGCCCTCGCCAAGCTTCTCCTTGAAGCGGAGCCTCGATCGAGGGAAATCCACTCTGGGGGGCCCATCCCCGACTGCCCCTGGGGGCAGTGCAGGCACAGCATAGGTGTTGCCCCCGGTGACGCCCTGCAGGGTAACAATGTCAGCCTCGGCATAATGGGGGACGCTGTTCTGGGGAGGCGGGGGCAGAAGCGGGGTGCCTGGCTTCTCAGGCTCCATATAGTCCCCACTGTAGGCTGCAGGGGTGAGGGGAAAGAAGACAGGACGAGGCATCAGGAACAGCCCGAGAGCTATAGTTCCTCATACCTCAGCCTCCCAGAGGGCCCTGTGTCTCCCGGTCGAGTGAGAGACTGGGTCTATGCTGTATCTTCCCAGTATTCCATGCACCGACCTCAAACCAGGAAGACACTGGCAAGGGATGAGAGTTAGCTATTCCAGAGGTTTTCAAGGCAATGAATGTGGCTGAGCAAAACTGTTATAAAGTCTTACTCTTTAGGAACTCCCTAAGGTCTCTCAAGAGACTGTGAGATAAATCTTGGCTGGAAGAAGAATTCCTCCCCAGAAATTCTCCCACCTCAGGATGGTCCCAGCATCCAGGCACCCTCCACCTTCTAAACCCTTGTCCCGTTCACCACAGCTCCCTCCCCTTCACTTAGCTGCTCTCCCGTCACTTTCAGCCTGGCTCCCCCGGGGCCAAGCCCTCCCAACCCTTTCAACCCAACACACCAAGCTCAACGACAAGCAGAGATAGAGGCACACAGAGAGGAGGGAGGGTAACAGCTGCTCACAGCCCCAACACAAGTTGTCTACAGACAAGAGAGGAAGCAGAGCTGTCCCCTCTTAGCCCTGGGGTAGGGGCCACAATGAGAAGGCAACACTGAGGAGAGGAGGGGCAGATGGAAAGGGTTGGGGCGTGAGCCTTCACCTCTGGGACTGCAGAGAGAGGACACGTTGGGGAGAGGGCAAACACCCAGGGTGAGAGCCCTCCTCCTCACAGCTCTAGAGAGAGTGGAGAATAAAGGAGGAGTTACAATAGTCTGGGGCCACCACAGCAACCTCTTGTCTAGCTCTGGAGAGCTGAAGAGATGGCGTGGAAGAGGAGGAGGGAGAAGAGTTGGGGACCAGTAAGCTTTCTACTCCTCAGCTCAAGGGGGGGACCTTTAAAAAGAGCAAGCAGCAGCAGAGATGAGCTAAGGGCACAAGAGCTTCCTCCTTGGGAGCTCAGGAGAGCAAAATAGGCCACAGTGGGGAGAGGAGGAAGTGCAAGGTGTGAGGGCTTTTCCCTGCCCCAGTAGAGGTATGGGGAGCCTGGCGGAGCCCAGGGGCAGAGGGGCTTACCCTGGGTGTTGGTGGGTTTGGCCCAGGCGGGTGTGGGGGGGCCCGGGCCTCGAGGGGGACGGGCGTAAGTGGCCAGAAGGAGGCGGTAGGCTGGATTGGAGAGCAGCAACGCTGTCGGGAGAAGGAGGAGGGGAAACACGGGGAAGGGATGAGACTCAAGGCTAGACAGACAGGGAGACCTTGAATAGGGCAAGACCAGGGCTGATGGGATGATTGCATTAAGAGACAGACAGGATAAAACAAGGATCTGCAGAGTGATGGACGGCTGGCTGGATAATGAATGCACGGACAGATGGGACGTATGAATAGATGGATGGATGGTAAACAGATGTTTTGTTGGATGGATGGATAATAGATGGAAAGATGGATGTATGAATATAGATGGATAGATGAATGATGGATATGGGTGGGTGGATGGATGGATGAATAGATTTATGAATATAGATAGAAGGATAGATGATGGAAGATTGATGGATGGATGAATAGATTTATGAATATAGATAGAAGGATAGATGATGGAAGATTGATGGATGGATGCAAGGATGTATGACTATGGATGGAAGAATGGGTGATGGAGGATGGATGGATAGAAGGAACAAACATGGTGAGTCTAATACAAAGCGGAGGTGCCAGGGAGACACAATGAGAGGGTACAACAAAGATAGAGAGATGTCTGTGGGACACAGACAAGATAGGACCACAGGGGACTATGGGCAATACATGGGGAACTCTTGAGAGAGACTGCATGGTAGGGACAAAGAGTGATATAGACAGTAACCAGGGGCACAGAAAGAAGAAAACAAGTGGAAACTGGGGAAGACAGGAAAAAAAGAGAATGGGAAAGGGATACAATAAGAAAACAGCAGAGAGGACAGAGGTGCGACTGGAACAAGGCAGGTCTTACCAGAGCCATTGGGGACACAGGGAGCGGAGTGGGGCGGATTCCCACGAGGCCGGGGCTCCTGGTACGGGGGTGGCTCTCTAGGACCTGGGCGGTTGTTGATAAGGATAGTGTCCCCAGGGACAGAGAGGTGAACCGTCAGCTCCTCTTCCAACACCCTCCGTTCAGCCTTGTCATGGGGATGGGAGGCGTCACCCGTGTTGCTCAGCACACACGACCTGGCCCTCTGCTGTGTCCATCCTTGCGTTCCCTCCCTTAGCCCTCACAAGAGCCCTACAGCTGTAGATACTATCAGCACCATCTTACAGGTAGAGAAGGGGAAGCTCAAGAGCATGGAGGTGACTTCCCTGTCCCACAGTGAGATTCCAACCCTCATCTGCCCAGTCCATAACTATCAACCATTGTTTTTGTTTTTGGTTTTTTTTTTTTGAGATGGAATTTTGCTCGTCGCCCAGGCTGAAGTGAAATGGCACGATCTCAGCTCACTGTAACCTTCGCCTCCCAGGTTCAAGAGATTCAAGCCTCAGCCTCCCGAGTAGCTGGGATTACAGGCATGAGCCACCATGCCTGGCTAATTTTGTATTCTTAGTAGAGATGGGATTTCACCATGTTAGTCAGGCTGGTCTCGAACTCTTGACCTCAGGTGATCCTCCCCCCTCGGCCTCCCAAAGTGCTAGGATTACAGGCATGAGCCACCGTGTCCAGTCATCAACCTTAATGTATATTACTGCCATTGGACTCCAGCCGGAAGACATGGCTTGGGGTGTGCCAGACGTCTTCCCTTTGCCCCTCCAACCCCACTCTCTGCCTGTCTCCACCCTGCTTCTGCCCCAAGGCTGACCAGTGTAGACTGCACCAACAGGCCTGGTTTGGGTTGGCCAGAGAGGAGCCTGGCAGGAGTTTGGGGCAGAAAGTGAGGTCAGGGCATCTATTCTCCCAGGCTCTCCCTGAGTGCTAGACATGGGCCAGCTGCATCCCAGGACCAAAGTCTCCTGCCCCTGTCAAGGTGCCCTCTCCACAGACTCTCTCCTCTGGGTCATGGTATTTGCTCCTCTCGGCTGAGCAGACCCGGAGCTGGGGAGCAGCCCTCCTTGTGAGCCCCATACCCTCTTTGACATGGTGTAAGTGGTCTCTTTACTAAGCCCTCCTCTTGGGATGCTAGTGGGCTGTGCCCTGCAGGTCCCACTGGACCCTGGCTCGTGCCGGGGCCTGGCCTCCCCCCGCCACTCCACATGCCGCGGCTGTGCCCACCTTGCTGAGGAGCCTGCGCCAGTGCAGCCGCCAGAGCATGAGGGCAATGATGAGCAGCAGGAGCAGGATGATGGCCACCAGGCAGCCGATGAGGATGGCGGTCGGGCTCCCCTCAGCCTTGGCCACGGGCTGCTGGCCTCTGGGCTCCAGCTCTAGTGGAGGCAGCAGGGTCAGCACCACAGGAGGGTCCCACCCTAGCCGAGGGGGAGGCCCAGGGAGAAGGGTGCAGAGGGTCCACACGCCCACCCAAGACTGCTCACCCAAGCTGCTGAAGTTGGTGGGAGGTGGGCCAGGCGGCCACCAGGGGGCTGGCGGAAAGGTGCCTCCCAGTGCCGGAGAGGAATTGTTCACCACATCTGGGAAGAAGGAACAAAAAGAAAGGAGGGAGGTAAATGAGGAGGAGACCCAAGGGAGGCAGTGGATTGCTGTGCAAAGGAGCAGAAGCATGGGTGATTCTCAACAGACAACCACTGACCAGTGGGGGCTGGGGGAGCAGGGTCCTGGAAGTCCCCAGCTGTGGTGGGTGTTAACCCTATAGTTGCTGGATTGTGGGGAGCGGAGGACAGGTATCTGGAGGCTTAGAGAAGAGGCTATTTCTCAACAAATACAGAAGTATTTCAATATTTTAACAACCAGTACTGTCACAGTGGCTCAATAATAGTCATGGGCAAGGGGCTTACAAAGGAAAAGACGGATACGCAGAGAACAAGAGGCAGAAAGGGGCTCAAGTTATTTGGGGCACCCCTAATTGAGAAGTTTCGGTGGGTGATGGGTAGATATGATGCAAGGAATGAATATTTTAGGGACACTGCAGGGTTAGGAATGAAATCAGTTGTCAATTTCAGGGACTGGGGACTGAGCTACTCCAGGGCTTACCAGAGATGAAGGAGATTTCACTGAAGAGTAACCAGGGTCCTGCGAAGAGGAAGCGGCACTGCAGAAAGCGAGCCACACGGCCGCCAAGGGGCACTGAGACAGCCCGGGCTCTGGGGTCCCCCAGGTTGCCCCCTAGGTTGTGGCGGATGGGCTCCCCCTCCCAGGCCATGGCAGGGCCACGCCGGAAGCGACATTCCACCCCGCCAGGCAGACGGGCTCCCAGCGTGTGCATGTTGTTACAGTGGACCTGGGGGGAAGGGAAGAGGGCACAGGGTCAAGGCTAGGCGTGCTGGGGGCACCCCAACGGTACCCCACATGGCTTCAGAGCCCTCCTCGAGAGCCGGACTCACTCACCTGCATAGCCTGGAAGGCCCTCAGCCGGTCAAACTCAAACTCCATCTCCACGTAGCCACTGGAGAAGCTGTGGTTGCTCCATCCCACATAGTCATAGCCTGGCCAGACCCGCAGCTCCTGACTCTTCCTAAAGTCATCCAGCCCCACCACACCATCTGCCAGCTGGCCCAGACCCCCATACTGCAGTCTGGAGAAGAGGGGACCAAGGAAGAGGAGGTTGGAAGGGAAGAGGGTCTTGACATCCAGGCACTCTGCCCCACCAGCCTCCGGCACAGTGGCCTGGCCAGCCTGGCTCCTGTCCACTAGTCCCATTCCCACCCCACCTCACACTCATGCAGCTGGCCCTTCTCTTCTCTCCACCCCTACCCCAGCACTATCACAGGTACTTTGCAGGTCACATCCAGTACAAAGGCACCACCTCTAAGGGGCACCATTTCAATCTATGATGTGCATATTTATTGCAGCAATTTCCAACAATGTGTGTTAGCAAAGGGGTGCCTTTTTTGTACAGTGTCATATGGGCTAGTGGTCACCCTAGTCCTACCCTTTGAGGCCCCACCTAACCCATCCCTCTTCTCAGTTCTTCCACCTCACTCCCCACCCTACTTACCAGCCCCCCTACACACACACACACACACACACACACACACACACACACACACACAGAGTCCTGCCTCCCACCCCAAACTCCATATCCTGCAGGGGCCTTTCTTACCCGCCCACAGTATGTCCGTCATAGGTGGAGTCATTGAGGTACACGGCCTCAGATAAGTACATTGTCTGCCCCACAGGGGCGGTGTAAGACAGGAGTCCATCTGGGGCAGGGTGAGAGGACGGGGGTCAGAGGCATGAAGGCTCCATCCCCCATCCCTGCATCAGGCCTGGGCAGGTTTCAGGTCCCTTCTCGTATCCCTCCACTGGCTCATTGGCATGGAGGAGACGATGCTGGCTAGCCCCCTCCTCAGAGTGACAGCTTCCCAGCAGGAGAAAGGGGATCCTGGATGCCCATTCTCCACACTCCCCACCCTCCAGTCCCCCGCTCAGGAAACAGATTCCCAGGGAGCTGAGCCACTCACCCCTCCAGAGGCAGCCATAGAGCTCTACCCGCAGACAGACACTCATGACCCGGTCAGCCCGGGGATAGAAGCGAACCAGTCGGGCAACCATGGGGGGCCCAAGGTCCTTCAGCACCACTCCCTCAGGGTCCTCATTGCCTGAGATCACCTGTGGGCCAGGAAACAGGGGGTGGGTGGGACAGGGGCCAGGTCAGATCTTACTTCCCAGTCACCAGCTGCTCCCTGGCCCAGTCCACAGTGGCCACTTAGAGACCCATGAGGGGTGGCACCGAGCACACAGCACTGTGGGGCACAGCCAGGCATGGGTGAAATGAAGATCTGCAGCTGAGACCTCTGGCCCTCTCGCAGCTCTGATGTTCCATCCTCAGACTCCAGGCTCAGCTGCCCTCTTCTCCTTGCCTGGCTCCATCCATTTGTCTCCAAGCCTATCATCCCATTGTGCCCAGATTCTCCCCAATCCTCACAGCCCTGTACCCCTGCCTCAGCTTCCCCTTCATTTCAGCCCATTCCCTCTGTTCATTCAGCAGAAGTTGGCTGAGTGCCTGCTCTGTGCCAGGCACGTTCTCAGTGGTGAACGTCACTCCCCACCCTTGCAGGACTGAGATCCTAGCAGGGGAAACAGCTGCGAAGAACAAGAGGCAGGGAGTATGGACAAAGCAGTGCAGTGGGTGGCCAGAAAAGGCCCTCTGAGGAGGTGACACCTGGCAGAGAACTGAATGGAGTGAGGGAGAGCCTGTGGTTATTTCGGGGAGGAGCTTTGCAGGCACAGAGAAAATGTCCGGAAGCTGTGGGAATGAGCCCTGGCTTGTTCCGGCAACAAGAAAGGCAGCCTGGCCAAGGAGGCGCAAGAAACAAGTGATGCAGGCAGGAGCCAGGTCAGGCTGAGCATCCTGCACCAGCTAGGGGCTCAGCTTTTGTTCTGGCAGAGTGGAAAGCCAGCACGGGGGTGTCAGCTAGGTGTGACGTATCTGATTTACATGCTCTAAGGTCCACTGGATGCCGCCCCCCGGGTAGAGATTTGACTCCAGGCAGAAAAGGGCAGAAGCAGGGAGACGCATTTGGCATCTACTGCACTCATCTAAGCTGGAGATGGCGGGCAGGTGGCCTAGGGCAGTAGAAGTGGAGTGGTGAGGAGTGACTGCACTCAGGAACACTATGGAGGTAGAACAGACTGGGCTGCTGATGCTTTGGAAGGAGGTGAGAGAAAAAGAGGAATCAAGGATATCATCTTAGCTTATAGCCTAGGCAACCAGGCAATGGTGATACCACTTGCTGAGCTGGAGAATGCCAGGGGAGGAGCAGGTTTAGGTTGTGAATGGGAATCAAATTCAGCTTGGGAAGTTAAACGTACGTTTGAGATGACCATTAGACATCTAGTTGGCTGGCTACAGTGCTTGTAATCCCAGCACTTTGGGAGGCTAAGGTGGGAGGATCACTGAGCCCAGGAGTTCAAGACCAGCCTGGGCAACATAGCAAGACCCCATCTGTTAAAAAAAAAAAAAAAAGACATCTAGGTGGAGAAGTCCAAAAGGTGGCCAGGTTTACAATATTGTTTGGAGCTCAGCTGAGAGGCTTAGGCTGGAGATGATATAAACTGGAGAGTCGTCAGCATATAGGTGGTGTTTAAAGTACAGCTGGAAGTGAGGAGAGCCAACCTCCTCTGGGTGCTGCCCCTGCCAGCCTCACCTCCTGACCCCAGCGGTCCTTCCAGTCCATCCAGCGGCGACCATCCCGGGAGTAACGCAGCCGGTAGCTCCGGGAGAACTCCTTGCCCAAGCCCCCGGCATGCCGTCCCTGGGTGCCCACCAGAGCTACCAGGTGCAGTCGTTGTAGATCCACCTGCAAGTACTCCTCCTCCTTGGGAAACACCGACCCTGCAGGGCACCAGGCCCCATCCCCATCACTGCTCTCCAACCTGAGGGTGAAGAGGGGCACAGAGAACATCTGGCCCCAGGTCTGCCTCCATCTCCAGTACTTAAACCCCACTTCATTCACCTCCTCAGACTGCAGGGGTTTCACTGGCATGGGCAGAGGGCTTGGAGGGGAAGTAGAGGTCCCAAGAGCTCCCCTCGGGGCAGCTACAGGTGTGCCAGGTGTGCCAAGTACCTGCTGTGGCGGGCGGCAGTGGAATCTGACCAGGAGCTGGAAGCAGAGATGTCACTGTCTGGGATGGTCCGGTCCTGCATGCCCAGGGCATAGCGGCACTTGGCTGAGTAAAAAGCAGGCATGTAACAGGTCAAGGCCCCCAACTCTCTACCTCCCAAGCCCTGGCCCTCAGGGACCCATGATTCAGTCTCCTCACCAGGATCAAAATGTCCCTTCATGTCAGCATCTCCACTTGCCACCAAGAGCAGCAGCAGTAAAGATGACAGGGCCTCTGGCCCCATAGCTCCTGATCCCTCAGGCCTAAGGGGGTGGGGGCAGCATCTCTGCAGGGGATAAAATGGGTGGTGGGTAAGTTAATCAGGGGACTGAGTCATAGCTGACAGCAACAGACAGAATGGGCCACTTTGGGGATAATAACAGTAAAACAACAACAATGGTCATTGTTTAACAGCATCAGCTATATTTTTAGAATGCTTCCCCTGTGCCAGACACTGGCCTAAACCCTTAAACAGAATCCATAATTTTATCTTCACAGTCACTTCATAAGGTAGATACTATTACTATCCATATTTAACACATGAAGAAACTAGGGCAGCGATCAGTTAAATAACTTCCTAAAGCCCCATTTCTCCAATCAGGAATGGGCAAAATATCCCCATAAACAATGGCTTAGAACAAAAAACAAGTGTGCAAAAAATGTTTATAACACATACAACAGGAAAAGGTTTAATAACTACAATAAACTAAGGCCCCTTAGGAACTGACAAGAAAAAATATATAAGTAACCCAATAAAGAAACAGCCAAAGAATGTGAATAGTCATTTCACAGAAAAGCAAAGCCGAATTGCCAACAAACATTTTTTTTAATGGTCAAATTCACTGGCCTCAGGGAAATACCAAGCAGATTGACAAGATATTTTTTTAAGGCTGTAACATATAAAGGTGGTGGAAAGTGATGAAAAGGGAGGTACCATGCTCGATGGCAGAAATGAGTATTATCCTCTATTTGGAAAGCAATCTAGCAATGTCTATTATAATTAAAAATGCACATTCTCTTCAACTCAGCATTCCCTCTCCTAACAATCTACCCAAATGCAGAGAGAGAAGCACCAGGAAGTAAGAACATATGTGCAGGGCTTGGTCTGGTGGCTCATGCCTGTAACCCCAGCACTTTGGGAGGCCGAGATGGAGGATCACTTGAGGCCAGGAGTTAGAGACCAGCCTGGTCAACATAGTGAGACCCCATCTCTTTAAAAAAAGTGAAAAATAAAAATAAAAAAGAAGATCCTCAAAAATGTTTATTATGGCACCTTTTGTAAGACATAAATCTGTAAGATATGTGAATGCCCACAGGGGACAGGCTGGAATTTAAAAAAAAAGGTTTATTGACTACTATGCAGCTATGAAAAGTAACAAAGAGGCAATAAATTCCTAACTTTGTGTAATTTCCGTGTATATCTGTTGAATATGAAAAGCAAGCTACAGAAGTATAAAAAATTATCCCACCTTTTGAAAACAGAATAAACAAGCACCCATGTTTGTATATATACCTGTGTGTATGTCTAGAAGGAAAGAATATATAATAGAATATAACAAGAGTGAACATGAATGGGGCAAAAGAAAGCAAATTTAAAAAGACAGGTTGATTGTACTATTTTTCTAAATCCTGTAACATAAATGCATTTATGTAAAATCATATGATATGTAAAAGAATATGAAAATCATTTTGACTTTTAAAAAATAAATATGTCCCAGGAAAGGTTGGGCAATTCCTTGTTGAGCATATGATAGAATTAAACATCAGATAAGCCTGGACCAGCTCACCCTGCTGCCCTCCCACACAGGAGTCCAGAATTCTAAGAGAAGGGCAAAGGGGACCCCAGCACCTTCTAGTCTTACTGTCCGCTATAGCCCTCTAGGCCCAGGGTGGTCCCTGGACCATCAGCAATACCTGGAAGCATGGAAGAAATCAGAATCTCAGGCTCACCCTTGACCTGCTGAATCAGAATCTGCATTTTAACACAATTCCCAGGTGACCTGTGCCCATTAAAGTTTGAAAATCCCTACTCTGTTCCTCAGGCCCAGGAAGCTTACCCCACATAAAACAATTCTAAATGGCATCTCCTTACAAACCCAAGTAACTACTCTCCCGTCCCCTGCTGCAGGAAAAGCTATCCTAACCTGTACTGGTCCCAGAGCCCTGCACTGAAGTCTCCAGGCCCTAGAGTCCTGAGGGACTCGACTGCCACCTCTTATCAGATTCAGGGCATCTTGGGCCCAGTTATCCCTGCTCTGCCTTCCTGAGACCCAGACATCCAGTCCCCCCAGTTCCCACTTCCAGAAGGTGGCTGCCTCTGAGGGACTGAGGAAAGGCTGAGTTGCCTTGGAGACGAGGGCGGGTCTAAAGACAAGGAAGGCAGGTCACCCCAGGAGGTAGGAGGAGTGGGGGATACTCCCCCATCCCTTTGTCCTCCTCCAGCTGCTCCCACAATGCACTAGGGCAGGAATGTAAGAGGCAGCTGAGACCCCAGAGCTCTGAAGCAGCAGCTGAGGGGGACGACTGAGTTGTGGGGGGCACTCAGTTATCAAGGAGAGGCTAGAACCAGAAGGCATCATGCCTGGTCCCTTAGGGTCCAGCGCCGGGCAGCAGGCTGCCAGAGTCCCAGGAGACTGGCTCGGAATTCCTGGGTGCCACTGTCCACCCCCACCTCTCTCGGGAACAGCGGGGCTCTTGTTCCCCTGAGTAACCTTCATGCCTATCCCAGATGAGTCATCAGAGCCACACAGAGCCGAGAGGAGCCCGGGGCAGAGATACAAAGGCAGGCAGAGGATAGGAGGCAGGCGGAGACAGAGCGAGAGCCACAATGCAAGAGGTAAATAGAGCAGGCTCAGAAACACAGGGCGCAGAGCCAAGCAGAGGAGCACAGACAAGCACAGAGACATCTGGGCTGTCTGTTCTCCAACACCCCCAGTCACCTCATCTCTCTCCACTGGGTCTTCAGCCCATAGTCAGAGACACAGAGGGCAAGAGAGGACAGGCCCAGAAGACCTTCCCCAATCCCACACCCTTCCACCCCATTACAACCAAAGACAAACCAGGGGCCAGGCCACCCTGCCTCAAGCCCTTCACGCTTCTCTCCCAACCCCCACGTCCCACTCAGACAACACCCACACAGCTCTGTACACACACATACACGGTGAGACACACAAACTTACTGAACTGGCCGTAAACAGTGAGGCTAAATGTGGCATGCACACACCCCCCTCTCAGTGTCTCTGACAACCCTCACAGAGTTTCTGAGACAGAGCAAACACAGAAGCTCATGCATACATCAACCCGTCCACACCTTGGCATTCCTTCAAGTCCAACCCCATCGCTCAGTGAATAGCCATCTTCAGACACCTGTGAACATGAAATGACAGACACCACATGCTCCTGTGACCAGAAGACAGCATGAGACACACACACCCGGGCCCTTGGGCACAAGATCCCCAGAGAACTGGGGCCCAGCCTCTAACACACATGGGTGACCAAGCCAGAGCGACGTCGAGGGGGCAGGGAACACGTGGGCGCTGGGTGGGAAGAGTGGCAATAAGGACAACAGCCTTTCCCTGTCTTTCCACTCACTCTCCTTTCACCTGTCTCCACCACACCACTCAGTCCTGGACACACCTACAGGCCCTCAGCAACAGCCAGCGAGCTTGGGCGCCTGCCTCTGGCTGCTGGAAGTGCTGGGAAGAAATGTTCAGCCAAGAGCCAGGCGTGGGGGGTGGGACCCTGAGACTGGCGTTCACCGGCAGTGACATTCTCTCATGCCAGAGCCAATTGACCATCCAGCCGGGAAGAGTGGTGTCACTGGTGGGTTAGAGTGGCAGTCTCTCTTTTTGCTGGACTGTGACCAGACTGACCAACTGGGTGTTGGCTGAGCGGAGGCTTAGCAGTTAGTAGATGCCCGCAGGGACTGGCCAGGTGGAGGGCAGGCCCGGCTCTCCAGGCGATAGATGAGCTGACTCAGTGGGGCTGCACAGGAGCACCTCCTCCCGGGGCTCAGTTCCTTCACACTGAGTGACGGGGGACTTGCCTCGATGCTGGAGGCTCAAAACTCTTTCTGGGAGGTCAGGGGCTTCACCTCCCCCCAGTCCCCGCCCCTGGTTTTCAGATGGTAAGCCAGAGCATCGGGGAGGCTGGCAGGGAGGCTTAGAAGAGCTGGACGACCAAGCGTGGCCCGGGACGTCCTGCCTCCCCCGCCCCTCGCCCTGCAGGAGCCGCCGCGCGCCCCCACCCCAAGAGCCCCAGGCCTCCGCCCGCGGGGTCCACCGCCGCTCTCCCTACCTCTCATCGCTCTTCCCGACAGACCCAGGCGTCCGACCCGGGAGCGGGGCCTCTTCGGCGGCGGGGCGAGGGGCGGGGGAGGCGGAGGGAGCCAGGAGCCAGGAGCCGGGAGCGGGAGGCGCCGGCGGGGCTCGGGTGTCGGGAGGCGGCTCCCGCGAGCAGCTGTCGGGGGCCTGTTCCGGGGAGAGGAGCCAGGGCTGGGGCGGCTCGGGCCCAGGCGCCGCCTCCCCCTCGCCTCGGCTCCCTCCCTTCCTCCTCCCGCTCCTCGCTCCGCTCCCTCCCCTCGGCCTTCTCGCCGCGCGTTCGGGCTCGCAGCCCTCCCTTCCCCCTCCCGGACCCAGTAGTCCCGGGGCTCCCACGCCCGGCGCCGCGCTCCAGGCCCCGCGCCCGCCACGCCCACCCCGCGCACCAGCGCCCGGCCTGGCCTCCCCGGGGTAACCCGCCCGCCAAGCCCGCCTGGGCACTCCCAGGCCGCCCAGCCGCCCGTGCCGCTGCCCCCGGCCGGCTCCGCGCCCAGCCCCCTCCACCCACTCGCAGCCCACCCCCGCTTCCCCAAACGAGAACCTCCAAAGCTGGCGCCCCAGGGGGCTGGCTGCAGTCCCGCTCAGGGCCCACGAGGGGAAGACGCCCCTCCTACTTCTGGGCTCGGTTCCTGGTGGGAGAGGCAAAGGGGAGCAGCCCCAGGGCACAGAGGAAGAAGCAGGTTCCCACAGGCTCGGCCCAGCCCAGCTGCGGGAGTTAGCCCAGAGAAGGGAGCAGAGCTCAGGCCTCAGGACTCACCTGTCCAGCCAGGCCCCAGACCGCTCTTCTCACTCCACCAACCTTTGCTCCTCTGTCGCAGCCTGTGCGCTCCCGCCCCTACGACCCAACCTGGAAGGCCCCAGACCCTGAGGGCGGGCCCACTCTCTTCTAACCCTCTCCTCTCAGTTCCTCTGCAGGGCCTTCTAAGGGACCCTGGGGTCCAGACGCCCAGGCCCTGATTCCCCTGGGCTCCCAACGGAGTGGAGTGGGAGGGGGACTCAGGAGTCCTCAGGCCAAGCTCCCTCAGGCCCAGCCAGCTCTGGCCCTAGTGGGCCGGAGGGTCTGATCACTGGCCAGAAGAGGCCAAAAATGAGGCCAGGACAAAGTTGGGTGGTCGGGAGGAGGAAGAAGAGGAGCAGGAGAAGGATGGAGGCACAGTGAAAATCACACACAGTGAAAACGAAGGGGACCAAGAGACCCAGGGAAGATGACACAGTGAGACTGAGTAGGCAAAGCAACTGAGAGAGCTGCTGGGCAGAGGGTGGAGTGGGACAGAACAGCTTGTGGTGGGAGGTGCTTTTTCCCCACTCAGCACGACCTCAGCCCCTCACCTGTCTCCACACCCCCACACCTGCTCACCACCTAGACAATGTCACGGTCACAGGAAGGTCTCGCTCCACTGCACATCTCCGCCCCAGGAACCTCACAGTAGATAAAAACATACCCTGCTTGCAGTCCCAGACAACAATCCCAAGAAAGAAACAAGAAGTCCCAACCAGACAAGTACACAAAAGCACTACCAGGAAGAAGCTGGCCCTTGGGAAAGGCCGAGGCACACATGGGCACTAGTTCAGAAGCCCAAGGACATTCCAACGGCTGAGGGACCTGCTAACAGACAGCCCCAGGGTCACTCGAAGAGCAGCTTCTTCCCGCCTTCCTGTCCCACCAAGCCCCCAGGGATTCCCCCAGAACACCTACCCCTCCAGAGACGGCAGCTGGGGAATCTAGGCCCAGGAGACGCTGGACTGGGGGTGGGGCCAGCCTGGGGGTGGGGCCAAGTCTTCCCAAGTCACCTCACCTGGCAGCCTGCAGCCCCTCCTTCCAGGAGCTGTGCTCTGGGAAAGCCCCAACAGGCCTGCCAGGCAAGCTACAGCCCGTCATACCCTGGTGGGACATTCCACACCCCAGGCCCACGCTGACCCCAGCTAAGTGGTATGGCAGTGCCAGACAGAGGGGTCCACTGGGGAGAGCAGAAGGAGCTAGAGAGTCCTGAAACCTTTGTCCCCTCTTCTCACTGCCTCAGGAGAAATTCCTAGTGGTGATGCCCCCTCGCCCCAGCTCCAGGCTGGAGGAGTGGGAGGGATGCAAGGCTGGGGCCCAGTGGAGTCAAGTGACAACGGAAAGGGAGCTGGAGCCAGCTGGAATGCGGGACTCGGAGCCGAGATTCCCAGGGGCCTGAGAGGGAAATCCCAGCCATCCTGGGGCCCAGAGAGCAGCACCAAAGGCCAAGAGGGCCTGATTACCCATCCGTGGTCCCCAGAGCCCATTCCACAAATCCTGCATCACTCCGAACCCCAGAGGCCCCCTGTGTCCCCCAGAACCCCCAAATGACCCTCTACCATCCCCTCCCATCCTGGGCTTCCCTCCCCTTCAAGCCAGTGGCAGCCTGCTGCCCAAGAAGGAGAGAATGGGAAACAGCTGAAAAAAATGTGAGGCGAGGCACGTAGGAGAGGGGAGAAGGCAGCTTCAGAGCTGCAGACCACCTGGCCACAGGAGGGAAGCCCAGCACGACCAGCGAGCAAGAGGACGGACCAGATGGGCCCCTACACATACACTAGCTGCGGTCCCCTTCCAGGAGCTGCAGCTGCCTCTGGAGGAGCAGGCTGGGTCAGCAGCTGGGGAGAGTAAGTAGCGACGGGTGGGGGGCAGGGTGAAGGAGTGTACAAGGCTTTGGGTTTGAGTCAGACCTGATGCCACTGAATACAAACTGGAAACTGAGGCCAGGGAGCGAAGGAGGAGATTGAGATGATGTAGCTCTGGGAGAGAGATGAAACAGCTCAGCTATGGTTGGGGAAGAAAGGGGTGAGGGACCAGAAGAGGGAGAGGAGGCTGATGGTCAGATGGGGACAGTGGTGAGGGAATTCCCAGAGAGACAGGAGATGGACTGAGGTCAAGGCCGAGGAGACAGGTCTGAGGGAGGAAAAGGAGGGTGAAGACAGGGCCCACACAGCAAAAGGTGGGGAGCCCCAGGGGCTCAGAGGGGGAGACTGAAGTTTGGGAAGAAAAGGGCTGAACTGGATAAAGGAACTGAAGTGGATGCGGGAAGGAAACAGTGTTGGAAACAAACTCCTAAGAGAGGAAGGCAGGGAACTGAGGAGGCCTGAGAGCTGGGCAGACAGACCAAGGGGACAAGAAGCAAGGACAAGGGAAGAAGGGGCTGGAGTGAAACAGAGAGTGGAGGGAAAGAGGAGGGAGACTGGGACGCAGAGTGTGAAGCTAAGGGACACGGGGAGATGAGAAGTATAAAAGGCTGAGAAAGGAAGAGGCACCTGCGGGACAGACGGGGACACGAGGCCCAAAGAATCGAACCTGTTTCTGGACAACGGTCCCCCATCAGGGACACCGTAGCCCCTCAGCCCATTTGCCACACCATGGCACCCAGCTCTATTCCCTGTCTTTCCCCTCCTCCCTGCCAAGCTCTGGGCCGCTCCCCTCCTCCCAACACACTTCCAGCCTCCAGCCGGGGACCGCCTGGTCCCTGCCCACAAGGGGAGGGCCCAGCTCCAGTGCCCACTCCTGCCCTCCCAGTTCATCTCTGGCTTCCCCCCCTCTCACCTCCAGCTCAGGATTCTCTTAGGTCCCAGTCACCCCAGTCTCAGGCCTTTGGGGTCGGGTCTGGGGCTGCCAACGCTGCCTGGCTTTGTCCGAGCGTCCAGGGCCCCGGGCCCAGGAGGAGCAGCTGCCCGGGCCAGCTGCGGCTGGCTTCGATGTGACCATGGCAACCAAGTCCCGTTCCCCTCACCGAGCCTCTAGGCCCCCGCAGAGAGGGACTGAGCAGCATGGCTGTGGAGAAAGGGAGGGGAGGCTGAGAACTGTGAAACAGAACCAAAGGGATACCCCAGACAAAGAAACCTCAGACAAAAGGAGATGAAGGGAGGCAGAGGAAGCAGAAAGCAGCGTTGGGGGTGGTGGCCAGGAGCTCAGGCCCTCCAGAGGGCGAGAATCTAGGAGAGACGGAGAAAGAGGCAGAAGCAGGGGCTGATTTGTGTGGGAGACGAGAGATTAGAATTGACTGGCAGAGGTCCTTTAGAGACTCCTTCTGGGCCCCTGAGAATTCACTTCCTTCTCCCAGGATTTTGCACCCTGGAGACAACCAGAATCCCAGTTTCTTAGTTGGCTGCCTCGAAAATATTATATATGGCGAGAGCTTCCCTCCAATTACACCAATGGCCATAGGAAATATCTGAGAACAAAAGGCACTCTCAGTTTTCACAAACAACCCCAATTTCAAAGCCTAAACCATCACCTCTTAAATACTAATGGCAATGGCGCCAGTTGCGGTGGCTCATGCCTATAATCCCAGCACTTTGGGAGGCCAAGGAGGGAGGATCGCTTGAGCCAAGAAGTTCGAGACCAGCTTAGACAACATGGCACAACCCCATCGCTACAAAAAATACCAAAATTAGCTGGGCGTAGTGATGCGCACCAGGAGGCTGGGTGGGAGGATCACCTGAGCACGGGAGATCAAGGCTGCAGTGTGCCATGATTGCACCACTGCACTCCAGCCTGGGCAACAGAGCAAGACCCTGCCTAAAAAAAAAAAAAAAAAAAGGCATTGTCAGACAATGTTCAGACAATCCTTGGTTTGGAAACTATGATTCCAAAGCCAAAGGTGATGAATTAGGCTTGGAGGGACTGGAGGAGGGAAGAGGAGTAACGAGGCCGCCTCTCACAGCATGCAAGAGGAAGCAGAGTATCAAATGGGAGGGGAGAAAGCAGGGCTCTGCATCTGAGAGGGAGGGTTAAGGTTCCGACTCACCATCTGGCTTCTCTTGGCTGAGTCTACATCAGTAAGAGGGAGATAATGGTCACTGGCCCAGAGTCTGTTTAGAAGATAATGAGATAGCATCTGTAAGGTACAGGCCCACTGATAAAAGCGACCATCCAAACTCCACTAACATGATCTCTCTCTGTGGACTTCTCATGTGTCACTTGGGATCTCTGAGTGCCACCTCCCAAGTCATTCCACAACAGTTGTTATTAAGAGTTTGCTTTGAGAGGCCGAGGTAGGTGGATCACCTGAGGTCAGGAGTTCGAGATCAGCCTGGCCAACGTGGTGAAACCCCATCTCTACTAAAAATAGAAAAAAATTAGCTGGGTATGGTGGTGCGCGTCTGTAACCCCAGCTACTTGGGAGGCTGAAGCAGGAGAATCGCTTGCACCTGAGAGGTGGAGGTTGCAGTGAGCCGAGATCACACCACTGCACTCCAGCCTGGGTGACAGAGGGAGACTCTGTCTCAAAAAATAAGAATAATAAAATAAGAGTTTGCATAGGGCACCAGGTGCAGTGGCTCATGACTATCATCCCAGCACTTTGGGAGGCCGAGTCAGGCAGATCACCTGAGGTCAGGAGTTCAAGACCAGCCTGACCAACATGGTGAAACCCTGTCTCTACTAAAAATACAAAAAAATCAGGCAGGCATGGTGGCGGGTACCTGTAATCCCAGCTACTTGGGGAGCTGAGGCAGAAGAATCGCTTGAACCCGAGAGGTGGAGGTTGCAGTGAGCCGAGAAAGTGCCATTGCACTCCAGCCTGGGAGACAAGAGTGAAAGTCCCTCTCAAAAAAAAAAAAAAAAGAGTTTGCATAGGGCAGGGCTCTGACAGCGAGAGCTATGAAAGATGCATTCAGTAATGGAACCCACTCCCCATCTTCCAGGCCTTTACAATCTAGAGAGTGTTAGGCGTATATATGTATGTAGTCACAGAAGACAGAACACCGTGCTACAGGCAGAGCTGGAAAGGGTCGTGGGAACCCAGGGAAGGAGGAGGCCAGGTCCTCCGGAGTGGGACGGGAGACAAGACTCAGGAAGACCTCAGGGAGGAGCTGGAGCTTGAACTGGGCCTTAAGTCATGCTAAGATTTGCAGAGATGAGGCAAGGCCATTCCTGGCCAGAGAAGCAGAGGAGCCAAGGCAGGGAGGTGTGAATATGGCTATGTCCAAATGCAGCCTCGCCTGGAAGAAGGGTTCGTCCCATGAGTGAAACCAGAAAGGCAGATTTGGAACCTATCATTGAGTAGTTTGGCTTATTCTGAAGGTGAGGAGAAAGAATCTTGGGGTTTTGAGCTGGGAAATGACATGTTTAGATTTGTGTTCTTTTAAAGGTGGTTTTTGGCAGCAGCATGTGGGATGCAGAGTTCAGAGTAATGTCTGAGGGGAGGGAGGAGTTAATCCCACTTTATCCTGTGCACGTCCCATGGTGCTCCCCCTAAGCCTCCAGCCAGGACAGCAGTGCACATGCTAGGTGTTTTACTAGCATTTTCAACCGTCCTGTGTTTGCCTCCTCAGGGCCCTCTGACATGAGTGGGGCAGGGCTCTCATAAAAAGAAAACCTTGTAATCTCAGCTACCCAGAAGCTGAGGCAGGAGGATGGCTTGAGCCCCAGAGTTCGAGGTAACAGTAACTATGATTTACCTTGAATTGCAGTGGCAATTTAATTGCCACTTAATGGCAAGTGGCTGCTTCCTACCCAGAACTTCCCCTGGATTCCTCCATCTCAGTCTTCCAAAATGGAAAGGGGGGTGTAGAATGGCTCCCTGGGCCTCCAGACTGGACCGACCCTGGACCGACCGCTAAGCCTGCTGAGTCCTGCCTCTGCGGAAGCCCCGCCTTGGTAAACTTATCGGAATATTCTTTAGGCCTTATGGTCCGGGCAGTGAACAGGAAGGCCACTTGGGGGCGCTTGCTGCACAGGTGACCAACCCCAATTACTGGAAAATGGAAGGAAAGTGAAAGCGGCCGGGAAAGAGATTCAGGCTTGGGCAGGGAATGGCGGGAAGAACCCCAAAGCAGCAGACCCAAGAGAGAGGTCAGAAAGGCTGACTGGAAGCCCAGGGCAGCTGCGGGGCTATTTAGGGTACAGTGACCTAATTTGCACATATAGGAGATGTTTGTCATTTATAGGCAGAATGTTAGAATATTCACTTTCTCTTTTCTATTGCCCTTTGCTAAAAAGCCTGTGGAATTCCCAGCAGCCTCTTAGGATCCCTGAGCCTTGCTGTGAGCCAGGCTCTGCTCTCAGCGCTTTCCAGAGCCATCTCATCTGGCCCACACAGCAGTTCTGTGATGTGGCATTTTGAAACATGCCCACTTAGGGTAGAAACTGAGAGAAAACTTGCACTCCATCCCCATCCTCCATACACACACAGTAAATGGCGGATCTAGAATTCAGATCTCAGTTGTTTATTTGTTTTATAGAGACAAGCTCTCACTCTGTCACCCAGGCTGGAGTGCAGGGGTACAATTATAACTCAATGCAACCTCTCAAGCCATCCTCCCACCTCAGCCTCCCAAATAGCTGGGGTCAGGCACCATCATGTCCTGTTATTTTTTATTATTATTATTTTTTTGAGACAGAGTCTCGCCCTGTTGCCCAGGCGGGAGTGCAATGGCATGATCTCGGCTCACTGCAACCTCCGCCTCCCGGGTTCAAACGATTCTCCTGCCTCAGCCTTGAGAGTAGCTGGGATTATACGTGCCCACCACCACACCCAGCTAATTTTTGTATTTTTAGTAGAGACAGGATTTCACCATGTTGGCCAGGCTGATATTGAACTCCTGACCTCATGATCCGCCCGCCTCTGCCTCCCAAAGTGCTGGGATTACAGGCATGAGCCACCACGCCCAGCCATTTGTTTGTTTGTTTGTTTGTAGAGATTGGTAGAGATAGGGTCTCACCATGTTACGCAGGCTAGTCTCAAACTCCTGGCCTCAAGCGCTCCTTCTGCCACAGCCTCCCAGTGTAATGAGATTACAGGGGTGTGCCACAATGCTTGGCCCAAATCTGTCATTTTGACTCCAGAGCCAAAGCTAGGCTAGAGGATCTCAGCCACCATTGTTTTTCCAACTCTAGAGGTCTATAATACGTTCTTATCCTTTCTCTCTAGTCCTTGAGTTCATCTTGGAACATTGTCATTAACTCCTCTAACTTCTTTTATCTCCCAAGAACACTGGTGGCCCAAATTATTCTTGTTTGTGTACAAAAAACGTACAGAGATCCAAAAATGGTAAATGCTTACCTCAAGGTCACACTGGAAGTCAAGGTCAGTGCTAGGATAGTGTTCTCAAACTGAGGTCTCTGGACTCCTGAGGACCCATGAATACCTGTGAAAACTATTAAGTTCTATGTCTAACTTTCCTTAGTAGCACTTGAAAAGTGTTATAAGCATGTTTTGGGTCATTTGTAACTGATCCTGGCCCTGCTTGTGAGTACCTGCATTTGCATTTACCTATTTATAGCTTTAATTGTGTTGGTCGCATTTGTATCAAGTGAAGGCCAGGAGACAAGTTCTAACAAAGATTTCTTAGTAATTTGAATAGACATGAGAAGGGGAAGAATTGAGTCATCGCCAGGCACACAGTGGAATATTGTGCCAAGTGCGGAAGAACCGTCATCAGGCAGTACATGGTCTGTTGCCAACAGCAACTTCATTTCAGAAAAACACTATTTATTACATTAATATTAAACTTGTCTTTATACTTTTATTTGTACCTATGGCTACTTTGCTTTGGTTTTATAACTGCTTAACTACTGAAGCATAAGGAATTCATAGTTAGTTGTGTTTCCACACATTTAAATTATAAAAATAATTTAAGTCCATGAAAATTGTTTTCCTTCCAAAAGGGTCCATCCATACATTACTCAAGTTCTTGCTCTCACAGTAGGTATAAACTAAACCTGGGCCATCAAGAGTCTCCAAGGAAAACTTGCAATGATGGAGTCCCTGTTAAAGGTCAAAAATCTCCCCCACCGTCAAGATCCAGTGCAAGTGAAGCAGCCAGTTGTCTGGGGTAAATATCCGGGGTTTGCCATCCCATGCCAGGAAAATGTAGGACACGGACACACGCGAGGAGTTTAAGAGGGAAGGTTTAATAGGCAAAAGAAAGAGAAAGGAAAACAGCTCTCTCTCCAGTGAGAGAGGGGACTTCGGAGAGAAAAAGGGCAGCTGGAGGCAGATGAGCCGGATTTATAGTCCAGCTTGGAGAGGCGGCATCTGATTTACTTAGGACTCACAGGTTGGTTTGATCAGGTGTTTGTTTACATAGCTGGGAAGGCGGGCCGCCCCACCCTAAACTTATTATGCAAATGAACTTTCTCCTTGGCCGGTGCCATTTTGTCGCTCCTTACTGCACCTGTGGCTGGCAGAGAAGGGATGATGGGGCCGCCATTTTGAACACGATTGGCACAACTGCCGGCATCTATGTCTGCAGCCCGATTTTACAGGCTGCTCTTTGTTAGAAGGAAAAATGATTTGGGCCTGCTTTCCATTAAAAGGGAAACCTTATCAAGGACTTCGGTAACCTCACTGTCTACCTAAGTAATTTCTTCTTAACTCCTGTGTCACAAGGAAGTTAGAACCTGGGGCTTCTGGGCTACTGAGAGAGGAAGATGTGAAGGACTAATTCACAAAGTGAAGAAGTCAGAGGGCAGTGACCTGGGGAAAACTCCAAGGACAGTTTACAGGATAGAATCAAGAATTGGCCAGGTGAGGCCGGACGCCCTGGCTCACACCTGTAATCCCAGCACTTTGGGAGGCTGGGGTGGGCGGATCACGAGGCCAGGAGATCAAGACCATCCTGGCTAACACGGTGAAACCTCGTCTCTACTAAAAATACAAAAAAATGAGCCGGGTGTGGTGGCGGGCGCCTGTAGTCCCAGCTACTTGGGAGGCTGAGGCGGGAGGATGGCGTGAACCTGGGAGGCAGAGCTTGCAGTGAGCCGAGATCGCACTACTGCACTCCAGCCTGGGCGACAGAGCAAGACTCCATCTCAAAAAAAAAAAAAAAAAGAATTGGCCAAGGTGAGGTGGCTCACGGCTGTAATCCTGTTACAGGAGAGGAGTCTCAATCCAGACCCCAAGAGAGAGTTGTTGGATTTCGCACAAGAAAGAATTCTGGGTGAGTCCTCAGTGCAAAGTAAAAGCAAGTTTATAAAGAAAGTAAAGGATTAAAAGAACGGCTGCTCCATAGACAGAGCAGCCCCGAGGGCTGCTGGTTGCCCATTTTTGTGGTTATTTCTTGATGATATGCTAAACAAGGGCTGGATTATTCATGCCTCCCCTTTTTATTTTTTATTTTATTTATTTATTTCTGAGATGGAGTTTCACTCTTGCTGCCCAGGCTGGAGTGCAGTGGTGAGATCTCGGCTTACTGCCACCTCCGCCTCCCGGGTTCAAGCGATTCTCCTGCCTCAGCCCCCTGAGTAGCTGGAATTACAGGTGCACACCACCAGGCCTGGCTAATTTTTGTATTTTTTTTTAATAGAGACGAGGTTTCACCATGTTGGCCAGGCTGGTCTCAAACTCCTGGCCTCAAGTGATTTGCCCACCTCGGCCTCCCAAAGTGCTGGGATTACAGACGTGAGCCAGGACACCCAGCCCCCCTTTTTAGACCATATAAGGGTAACTTGCTGACATTGCCATGGCATTTGTAAACTGTCATGGCGCTGATGGGAGTGTAGCAGTGAGGACGACCAGAGGTCACTCTCATCACCATTTTGGTTTTGGTGGGTTTTGGCTGGCTCCTTTACTGCAAACTGTTTTATCAGCAAGGTCTTTATGACCTATATTTTGTGCTGGCCTCCTATCTCATCCTGTGACTTAGAATGCCTTAACCATCTGGGAATGCAGCCCAGTAGGTTTCAGCCTCATTTTACCCAGCTCTTATTTAAGATGGAATTGCTGTGGTTCACACACCTCTGACAATCCTAGCATTTTGGGAGGCCAAGGGAGGCAAATCACTTGAGGCCAGGAGTTTGAGAACAGCCTGGGCAACATGGTGAAGCCCTGTCTCTACAAAAAAATACAAAAATTAGCCAGGTATGGTGGTGCACATCTGTGATCCCAGCTACTCAGGAGTCTGAGATGGGAGGATCGTTTGAGCCCAGGAGATGGAGGTTGCAGTGAGCCACACCACTGCACTCCAGGCTGGACCACAGAGTGAGACTGTGTCTCAAAAATGAGTAAATAAATACATAAATAAATAAATAAATAAATAAGAAAAGGAAAGGAAAGTAGTTAAATGTCCATTAATAGGTATGAATAGCCACAAAAATTATTGTTTTATTTTAGGTTTCTCCAAAAGCACATACTGGGACAAGTACTTGGATATGAGTAGCTTATTTGGGAGGGGCACCAAGTGAAGGGCTGGGAAGAGTGAGACAGGGAAGGGAGAAGAGCCAATAAAGCATGTGTTAATAAGCAGATTACTGTTGGGAGAACTGGAACTTAGAACTGTTGGGACTGTAACTGTCCAATGGGTTCTTCTTGCCTACTGCCCAGATAGAGCCAATTTATAAAGGCAGGGGCATTGCAGTAGAGAAAGAGTTTTTCACATGTAGAGCTGGCTAAAGAGAAGACTGGAGTCTTATTAGTACTCAAATCAGCCTCTTAGAAAACACTCTGAGACTAGGGTTTTTCAAGGATAGTTTGGGGGAAGAAGGGGAGTAGCTAGGCAATGGGTGCTTGCTGCTGATTGGTTGCAATCATAGGGGTGTGGGAAATGGTCCTCATACATGCTGAGTCGCTTCTGGGTGGGGCCACAGGAGCAGTTGGAGGATCCAGTTGGAGCCATAAGTCATCAGACATGGAAAAAAATCTGAAAAGATATCTCAAAAGCCCAGACATTTATTCACACTAATGGTGAAAAGCACACCCCACAGTGTCAGTGGAGGCAACATGGGGTCCTGGATTTCCTCTCCACCCTCAGTGGTAGTGAGGTGTTCCTCTCACTCCTTCTGAGTAGAGAAAGTCAAGAGGAAAGCTGGAACTTGTACCATCATCCAGTGGTGATAAAGCCTCTGTCCCTCCACCTTACCCCCAGGTATTTGTAGCAACCACACGGCTAGTGGTACCCCTCCCCCTCCTATCCAGGATGATATCAGCAGAGGCCTAGAGAGGAGCCCAAAAGCTCAGCTGCACCCAGCAGGACTGAGGTTTCCTACCCCCACCAATGGAAGCCAAGTGAGGAACCTAAGCCTTCACCTCTCACTCAGCAGGAACCAGACAACACCCCCTAACACACACACACACACACACCCTTCTGTTAGTGTGGTATCAAGGAGGCTTGATAAAATAGAATATTTAAATAGGATCCAGAGGCTGAGTGCAGTGGCTCACACCTGTAATCCCAACACTCTAGGAGGCCAAGGTGGGTGGATCACTTGGGCTCAAGAGTTTGAGAACAGCCTGGGCAACATGGTAAAACCCTGTCTCTACAAAAAAATACAAAAATTAACCAGGTGTGGTGGCACATGCCTGTAGTCCCAGCCACTTGGGGGGCTGAGGCGGAAGGATCACCTGAGCTAGGAGGCAGAGATTTCAGTGAGCCAAGATTGCACTACTGCACTCCTCCAGCCTGGGTGACAGAGCAAGACCTTGTCTCAAAATAAATTAATAAATAAGATCCAGAGTCTCATAACATAATATCCAAATGTCCAGGATGCAATTGAAAATCACTTGCCATACCAAGAACCAGGAAAATCTCAACCAGAATAAGAAGAGACAATCAACAGATGTCAATATCAAGATAACACAGATGTTGGAATTATCTGACAAGGAAGCAGCCATCATAAAAATGTTTCAACAAGTCATTGTAAATATGACTGAAACAATAAAAAAGGGAGAAGTCTCAGAAAAGAAATAGAAGATATAAAGAAGAACCAAATGGAAATTTTAGAACTGAAAAATGCCATAATAAAAATTTAAAATTCACTGTATGGGCACAACAGCAGAATGGAGAGGACAGAGAAGAGACTCATTAAACTTGAAGATAGAACAACAGAATTCATCCAATCTGAACAACAGAGAGAAAATAGATAGGAAAAAAATGGACATAACCTCAGACCAAAATGAACATAACTACGTGACTGTAACAAAAGATCTAGCATTCATGTTATTGGGGTCCCAGAAGGAGAGAAGAAACAGGATGGAAGTGGAAAAGAATTGAAAGGAATAATGGCTAAAACTTTTCCTAAATTTAGGGGGAAAAAAACATAAACTTATAGATTCAAGATGCTAAGCAAATCCCAAACAGAATAAACCCAAAGAAATCCATGTAAAGGCACATCATAATTAAACTTCTGGAAACTAAAAAATCTTGAAACCAATCAGAAATGACACAGTATTTATTTATAGGGGAAAAACAATCCAAATGACAAGAGATTGCTCTTCAGAAACTTTGAAAACCAAAAGGAAATGACATGTTTTTCAAGTGCTGAAGGAAAATAACTGTCAGCCCAGTATCCTGTAGCCATCAAAAATACCCTTCATGAATGAAGGGGAAATCAAGACATTCTTAGAAGAAGGAAAATGAAAAGAATTTGTCATCAGCAGACCTACCCTAAAAGAATGGATAAAAGAAATTCTTTCTTTTCTTTTCCTTTCTTTCTTTGTTTCTTTCTTTCTTTCTTTCTTTCTTTCTTTCTTTCTTTCTTTCTTTCTTTCATGTGTGTGTGTATGTGCGTGTGTGTGCGTGTAGAAACAGGATCTCACCGTGCTGCCCAGGCTACTCTCAAACTCCTGGCCTCAGGTGATCCTCCTGTCTCAGCCTCCCAAAGTGCTGGGACTGCAGGTGTAAGCCACCACACCTAGCCTAAAAGAAACTCTTGAGACAAACAGGAGATGATAAAGAAGAAATCCTGGAGCATCAGGAAGAAAGAAAGAACAATAGAAAGTGCAAAAATGTGGGAAGATTACATTATCTCACTCCTTGGCATCAGATTTGGCTATGTGACCTTTTGTGGCCAATCAAATGTGAGCAGAAGCAACATATATCAGTTCCAGGAAATAGTTTCAAAGGTCAGTGTGTGGTTCTCCATGACTCTTTCTCCTCTCATGACACCTGTCACTGCTCCAGCTCTGCCATCTGGGTCCTGGTGTGAGATGACATGGACAGGGCCATAGCCAACCTGCAATGAATACATATAGCATGAGCAAAAAATAAATCTTGGATGTTGTAAACATCTTAAGATTTTTGGCCGGGCATGGTGGCTGAAGCCTGTAATCCCAGTACTCTGGAAGTCTGAGGCAGGCAGATCACTTGAGGTCAGGGGTTCAAGACTAGCCTGGCCAATATGGTGAAAACCCATCTCTACTAAAACTACAAAAATTAGCTGGGGGTGGTGGCAGGTGCCTGTGATTCCAGCTACTCAGGAGGCTGAGGTAGAAGAATTGCTTGAACCCAGGAGGCAGAAGTTGCAGTGAGCCAAGATCATGCCACTGCACTCCAGTCTGAGAGATAGAGCGAGACTCTGTCTCAAGAAAAAGAAATTAAAGATTTTTTTAACCATGGCAAAACTTGACCTTTTTTTTTTTTTGTGACAGAGTCTCGCTCTGTTGCCAGGCTGGAGTGCAGTGGCGTGATCTCAGCTTACTGCAACCTCCACCTCCCAGGTTCAAGTGATTCTCCTGCCTCAACCTGCTAAGTAGCTGGGATTACAGGCACGTGCCACCACATCTGGCTACTTTTTGTATTTTTAGTAGAGACAGGGTTTCATCGTGTAAGCCAGGATGGTCTCGATCTCCTGACCTCATGATCTGCCTGCCTCAGCCTCCCAAAGCACTGTGATTACAGGCATGAGCCACCAGGCCTGGCAGAACTTTCTTGATTGATATATAATCACAGTGATACATCTGTATAGTTCTTTTGTGTTGCCAAAACCTCACATTATTTACTTTGACCTTCATAAAACCCTGTGAAGTATGAAGACAAATTATCGGGGGAACCAGCCCCCAATATTTCAACATAGGTTCTTTTCTATTTTCCCTAAGTGTCGGCCAGTCTGAGAAATAAAGAGAAAGAGTACAAAGAGAGAAATTTTACAGCTGGGCCTCCAGGGGTGACATCACATATTGGTAGGACTGTGATGACAACCCTGAGCCGCAAAACCAGCAAGTTTTTATTAGGGATTTTAAAGGGGGAGGGGATGTACAAACAAGGAGTAAGTCACAAGGATCATATGCTTCAAAGGGCAATAAAGATCACAAAGCAAAGGCAAAATTAGAATTACTGAGGAGGGTCTATGTCTCACTGTGCACGTATTGTTTTGATAAACATCTTAACAGGAAACAGGGTTCGAGAGCAAAGAACCAGCCTGACTAGAATTTACCAGGCTGGAATTTCCCAATCCTAGTAAGCCTGAGGGTACTGCAGGAGACCAGGGCATATTTCAGTCCTTATCTCAACCACATAAGACAGACACTCTCAGAGCAGCCATCTATAGACCTCCCCTCAGGAATGCATTCCTTCCCCAGGGTTATTCCTTCCTGGGAAAAGCATTCAGCGATATTTCTCCTTGCACATCTGTTTATAGGCTTTCTGCAAGAAGAAAAATATGGCTCTACTCTGCCGGACCCTGCCGGCAGTCAGACCTTATGGTTATCTTTCCTTGTTACCTGAAAATTGCTGTTATTTTGTTCTTTTTCAGGGTGCACTGATTTCATACTGTTCAAACACGTTTTACAATCAGAGTTCATATTGCTCAAACACACATGTTCTACAACCAGTTTGTACAATAGTGGTCCTGAGGTGACATACATTCTCAGCTTACGAAGATAACAACATTAAGAGATTAAAGACAGGCATAAGAAATTATAAGAGCATTATTAGGGAAGTGGTAAATGTCCATGAAATCTTCACAATTTATGTTCAGAGATTGCAGTAAAGACAGGCATAAGAAATTATAAAAGTATTAATTTGGGGAACTGATAAATGTCCATGAAATCTTCACAATTTATGTTCTTCTGCCTTGGCTCCAGCTGGTCCTTCCGCTCAGGGTCCATGACTTCCTGCAACAGCAAATTAATGATATTTTTGTGTCAAAGACTAGCTGAACCCTACATTGTTCCCTGTTACCAAATGACATAAATATGTTTGTAATGAGCCTTAAGAATGGTTCTATGGAGTTGCCCATGTAAGAAGCAGATGGATGGCAAATTAGTTATTGTAATTTGAAGTGCTCACAGTTATAACTTCCTATATAAGGTTCCTACTTGCAATTACTGTTTGTTTTCTATATTCACAATATCTTAAAAGGCATAGAGTATCTTTCCAAGCTTCACATTGTACATCACTTTAATTTGCTCTGGTGTAAAACTGCTAATTTCTTTGAGGTGATACCACAAAACCACTAAATTAGATATGCTGTATGCCACACAGCATATTTTAAGTCATTTTTTAATTTAAAAAAAACCTTAAAATTTAGTGAAAATCCATTGTGTTTGTTATCTATTGCTGCATAATAAATTGCCCCAAAAGTAAATAGCTTCAAACAATAAGAAACATTTATTTTCTCTCTTAAACACATATATACACACACACGTGCACACACACACATGCAGTATTAATTTGTTATTGTTGAAGTTTTAAAAAGTGATTCGTATGTCAAAAACAAACCCCAACCTCCTCTCCTTGCCACCCAAACCAAAGAAGGTCAGCTCCATAACATAAAAGTGCGAGGTGAAGCAGCAAGTGATGATGGAGAAGCTGCAGCAAGTTACCCAGAAGATCTAGCCAAGATAATTGGTGAAGGTGACTATACTAAACAACAGATTTTCCATGTAGAAAAATAGCTTTATATTGGAAGAAGAGGCCATCTAGGACTTTCATAGCTACAGAGGAAAAGTCAATGCCTGGCTTCAAAGTTTCAAAGGACAGTCTGACTCTCTTGTTAGAGGCTAATATAGCTGACGGCTTTAAGTTGAACCTAATCCTCATTTACCACTCTTAAAATCCTCTGGCTCTTAAGAATTATGCTAAATCTACTCTGCCTGTGTTCTATAAATGGAACAACAAAGCTTGAATGACAGCATATCTGTTTACAGTATGGTTTGTTGAATATTTTAAGCCCACTGTTGAGAGACCTACTGCTCAGGAAAAAAAAGATTTCTTTCAAAATATTACTGCTCATTGACAATGCAGTTGGCCACCCAAGAGCTCTGATGGAGAGGTACAAGGAGATAAATGTTGTTTTCATGCTTGCTAACACAGTGTCCATTCTGCAGCCCATGGATCAAGGAGTGATTTCAACTTTCGAGTCTTATTATATAAGAATAAATTTTGTAAGGTTATAGCTGCAATGGATAGTGATTTTTCTGACATATCTGGGCAAAATACATTGAAAATCTTTTGGAAAGCATTCATCATTCTAGATGCCATTAAGAACACTTGTGGGATGAGTGCGGTGGCTCACACCTGTAATCCCAGCACTTTGGGAGGCCGATGTTGGTGGATCACCTGAGGTTAGGAGTTCCAGACCAGCCTGGCCAACATGGTGAAACCCCATCTCTACTAAAAATACAAAATTAGCCAAGCATGGCAACACACTCCTGTAATCCCAGCACTTTGGGAGGCCGAGGCAGGCGGATCACCTGAGGTCAGGAGTTTGAAATCAGCCTGGCCAACATGGTGAAACCCCATTTCTACTAAAAATACAAAAATTAACTAGGCGTGGTGGCAGATGCCTGTAATCCCAGCTACTCGGGAGGCTGAGGCAGGACAATTGCTTGAATCCAGGAGGCAGAGGTTGCAGTGAGCTGAGATTGCACCACTGCACTGCAGCCTGGGCAACAAGAGCAAGACTCCATCTCAAAAAAAGAGAGAGAGAGAGAGAAAAAGAACACTTGTGATTCATGGGAGGAGGTCAAAATATCAACATTTACAAAAGTTTGGAAGAAGTTGGTTCCAACCTTCATGAATGACTTTTGAGGGGTTCCTGACTTCGGTAACTGCAGATGTGGTAGAAAAAGCCAGAGAACTAGAAGTGGAGCCTGAAGATGTGACTGAATTGCTGCAATCTTACGATAAAATTCGAATAGATGAGGAATTGCTTCTTGTGGACGAGCAAAGAAAGTAGTTTCTTGAGATGGAATCTACTCCTGTTGAAGATGCTATAAACATTGTTGAAATGACAACAAAGGACTTAGAATATTACATAAACTTAGTTAATAAAGAAGCAGCGGGGTCTGAGAGAATTGACTCCAATTTCAAAAGAAGTTTTACTATGGGTAACATGCTATCAAACAGCATCACATGCTACAGAGAAATCTCTCACAAAAGGAAGAGTCAATCTATGTGGCAAACTTTGTTGTTGTCTTAATTTAAGAAATTGCCATAGCCACTTAAGCTTCAGCAGCCCCCACTCTGATCAGACAGCAGCCATCCACATCAGGGCAAAACCCTCCACCCGCAAAAGGATTATAACTCTCCGAAGGCTCAGATGATCATTAGCATTTTTTAGCAATAAAGTATTTTAAAATTAAGATATGTACTTCTTTAAGACATAATGCTATTGCACACGTAATAGACCATAGTATAGTGTAAGCATAACTTTTATGTGCACTGGGAAAACAAAAACTTAGTGACTTACTTTACCGAGATATTCCCTTTATTATGATGAACTGGAACTGGGCCCGCAATATCTCCAGGTCATGCCTGTATCTGAGAAAGCAGCACTGAAATGGCAAATAAATAAAATTCGTGAAAGCTTTGTCAGTAAGGAAGTAGAGGATGGCTGTTTTGTGGACACTAAAGGCATCTCCTGCAAAAAACCTTTCGTGAAATCAGACGGCTTTCTTTTTTTTTTTTCCAAGACAGGGTATCACTCGGACACTAAGGCTGGAGTGCAGTGATGTGATCTCAGCTCACTGCAGCCTCAACCTCCTGGGCTCAAGTGATCCCCTCACCTCAGACTCCTCAGTAGCTGGGACTATAGGCATGTACCACAACGCCTGGCTAATTTTTGTTTTGTTTTGTTTTGTTTTGTTTTGTTTGAAAAACAGTGGTCTCTCTTTGTTGCCCTGGCTGGTCTTGAACTCCTAGGCGCAAGCTGAATAGGCCTCCCAAAGTGCTGTGATTACAGGTGTGAGCCACTGAACCCAGCAGACAGGCTTTCTCCAGCAACTTGTCTGCCATGCAAAGAGATTTGGGTCATGAGATTAAGTAGTCTCTGGGAAGCCTTAAAAAAAAAAAAATTGAATCCATGATCAGATTTGCATAGTATTATAAAGGATGATATGAAAGGTGATACGGTTTGAATCCGTGTCCCTGCCCAAATCTCATATTGAAATGTAATCCCCAATGTTGGAGGTGGGTGGGCTCTTGTGGGAGGTGATTGGATCATGGGGGCAGATTTCTCATAAATGGTCTAGTACCATCCCCTTTAGTACTGTACTCACCATAATGAGTGAGTTCCTGTGATATCTGGTCATTTAAAAAGGTGTTGCACTTTTACCATCACTCTCTGTCACTCCTGCTCCCGCCATGTGAGATGCCTGCTCCCCCTTCACCTTCCACCGTGATTGAAAGCTTCCTGGGGCCTCCCCAGAAGCAGATGCTGCTATACTTCCTGTACAGCCTACAGAACTATGAGCCAATTAAACCTCTTTTCTTACAAATTACCCAGTCTCAAGTATTTCTTTATAGCAATGCAAGAATGGCCTAATACAAAGGGAAAGCAAGACTAGGGGAAGGGGTGCCAGTAACAAGGCTATGTATTATGTGCTTCTAATTCTAAATCATATACGTACTGGGAAACCAGAACTTGCAGGTGGATGGATCACCATCATGCCTGTTCCATCCCAGAAGCAGCAAAACTGCCCCCCTTAGAGATCTTCCACCATGAACCTCAGAGCCATTAAGCTATGGGTAAAGCTAACCTAAGCACAAATAGCAGATTTTTAGCGCCTGACTGGGATCCAGAGCCACTTGGTCAGCGGGGAGGGTAGGGGATGGATATTGTGAAGGTTCAGAGGTCAGGGTGGGAGGGGGCTGGCAATGGGTTAATCAAAGAGGCTCTCACACAAATATCCTATTCAAGGCACCAAAAGTGACAACCTGAGACTTCTATTAGCCGATTTTGTTGATGAAACATTCACCTTGGGGGGAGGAGGGAGGTACCCAAGGGATATCTCATGCACCTCTCAGCTAGACTCCAGGGAAACGAGAGTCAAGGACTTCATAATGACCTGCCCCATCTGAGAATGATGGTGATATGCTGACATCATCCTCTGTACTGCCCGAATCCTGCTGTGCATCAAAGACACAATCTGCACCACCACACCACCACGTGATCATCAATTGAGACATGAAGTTCATGTCATGTCTCTGGACCTTGAGAGCTTGTTTGGAGATTCTAGCAGGGGAGCGCATCTACTCATATACCCTTAGCCGAAGACTGCTCCTCCTCTATTGGGGATGGTCCTCCTCTTCAACTGAGCACGCAGCTTCGGGAGGGATGCACATGGAGTGGTGAGGGAGGAAGGGGACACCACCTAGCCAGCCAGATCAGCAGAATCAACAGTGGCAATCACTGGGGTGACAGATGTTGTAGCCAGATCACCCTCACATCCAATGTCTCTGGAAAATAGCGTTCAACTTTCTCCACTTGAGAAGGCACCTGACTACTTGCCTGCTGCCCACACTGGGGGCCAGATATGGTACATTAGTCACCTTCTTAGAGGCATTCTCCAGGCTCAGCAGGAAGCCCCCCTTGATTGGGAAGTTAGGAAAGGGCAGGGATGTACTTTTCTGCAGAGATCTATTTTCTCCACAATGGGATTTAAATCATTAAACTGACTTTATAACGTCAGTTCTAGAGCATCCTGCTTGCAAACGGAGTGAAATTATCCAAATTATAAAGGAATCTCTTACTCGATAAAAGAAACACATGGTCTCAAGTAGCGTTTTAATGTTTTATAGCATATGTTTTCAGATCAATAGACACTTAGCAGAGGGAAGGTGTATTAGTCCTGTAACAGGGTGTATTAGCACTGCTATAAAGAACTACCTGAGACTGGGTAATTTATGAAGAAAGGAAGTTTAATTGGCTCACAGTTCCACAGGCTGTACAAGAATCATGCTTGGGGAGGCCTCAGAAACTTACAATCAGGGCAGAAGGGCAAGGGGAAGCAAGCGCCTTCTTCACACAGTGGAGTGGGAGAGAGGGAAAGTGAAGGCGGAGGTACTACACACTTTGTTTTTTTGTTTTGTTTGTTTGTTTTTTGAGACAGAGTTTCACTCTTGTTGCCCAGGCTGGAGTGCAATGGCGCGATCTCGGCTCACCACAACCTCCAACTCCCAGGTTCAAGTGATTCTCCTACCTCAGCCTCCCAAGTAGCTGGGATTATAGGCATGTGCCACCATGCTGGCTAATTTTGTATTTAGTAGAGACGAGGTTTCTCCATGTTGTTCAGGCTGGTCTCGAACTCCTGATCTGAGGTGATCCACCCACCTCGCCTCCCAAAATGCTGGGATTACAGGCATGAGCCACCATGCCCAGCTCTACTACACACTTTCAAACAACCAGATCTCGTGGGAACTCACTCAGTGTCACGAGAACAGCAAGGGGGAAATCTGCCCCCGTGATCCAATCACCTCCCACCAGGCCTCTCCTCCAACACTTCAACACTGGGAATTACAGTTCAACTTGAGATTTGGATGGCGCCCATATCAGAGGGATTGAAAAGTCCTGTGTTCCAAGTCACAGACCAACAAGAAAGCAAGCAAATTAAAAAGGAAACCTGAAATTCTAGTAGTAAGATAAATTATTAGGCCAGGTGCGGTGGTTCACACCTGTAATCCCAGCACTTTGGGACGCCGAGGCAGGCAGATCACGAGGTCAGTAGTTCCAGACCAGCCTGACCAACATGGTGAAACTCTGTCTCTAATAAAAATGCAAAAATTAGCCGGGCGTGGTGGCGCGCACCTGTAATCCCAGCTACTCAGGAGGCTGAGGCAGAAGAATCGCTTGAACCTGGGAGGCAGAGGTTGCAGTAAGCTGAGATCACACCACTGCACTCTAGCCTGGGTGACAGAGCAAGACTCCATTAAAAAAGAAAAAAAAAAAAAGAGAGAAGTGATTTATGTATTTGGTTTTTCCTGGACAGGAAGCTAAAATTCCAGGCTGGTGTTTAACCCCGGATGACTGTCAGGCGTAGCTGAAGCCTCTGATGGGTTTCTCTGGGCAATTAGCTCCTCACATTGGTCTGCGGGTGTGTCTGTAACTCCAGGCCATAGAGCTGGGAGTGTGCTGGGGGAGGACCGAGGTTAGGACGAGACGCAGGTGAGTGCTCAACAGTACTGTTTGTTCATGGGATGTTCCTCATGAGATCCTGTAGCCTCACATCGGCAAGAAAAGAACACATCTCCTTTATGTGCCAGCTGGGAGCTGCGGAGACTGGTCACACTCACAGAAAACCCAAGGAATGTTAGTAGTCATGGTTTTCAAGACCAAAATCTAAACAGTGTTTGGGGAGGAGCCGGTCCCTCCCACCATGCACAGAGGTGTTTATGTGGTGTCCCTAGGCCAACAAAGAATGTCTCTCCAAGACCTCAGCTCCTCACCACACCTCCCCAACCCTCAACTTTCCCCTTCCCTCTCCATGAATCCACCTCCTTTTTACCTTCTCTCAAAGTTCCCTGCCTTCCCAAGTCCTTGCACTGAGCTGCGCTGACTCTCCCCCAAGATTAGCAAGTCCCTGGCCCCCTTTTATATTTTTGTGCTTGCAGCCTGTCAACTCTCAGGCAAATAGACCCTGACAGACTGCTTTACCAGGCAGAGTGCTACACCTCCTGGCTCCCCTGCTACCAGCTGCTAGGACATAGTGCAGGAGGTTATCACCACTTTGGCCAGCCTCCTCATCACCCTATTCTTTTCTTTTTTTCTTCTTCCTTTTCTTTAAAAAAAAAAGAGAAAGAAAGAGGGCCTCGCTCTGTTGCCTAGGCTGGAGTACAGTGGCACAATCATGGTTCACTGCAACCTTGAACTCCTGGGCTCAAATGATCTTTCCAACTCAGCCTCTGGAACAGCTAGGACTACAGGAACATGCCACCATGCCTGGATAACTTGGTTTTTTGTTTGCTTTTAGAGAGGAAGTCTCCCTATGTTGCCCAAGTAAGTCTCCAACTTCTGGCCTCAAGTGACACTCCTGTCTTGGCCTCCCAGAGTGCTGGGATTATAAACTGATATGGTTTGGCTGTGTCCCCAATCAAATCTCATCTTGAATTGTAGCTCCCATAATTCCCACGTGTTGCAGGAGGGACCCAGTGGGAGATAACTGAATCATGGGCGCGGTTTCCCCTATACTGTTTTCATGGTAGTGAATAAGTCTCATGAGATCTAATGGTTTTATAAGGGGAAACCCCTTTCACTTAGTCTCTCATTCTCTTCTTGTCTGCCACCATGTAAGACATGCCTTTTGCCTTCAATCATGATTGTGAGGCCTCCCCAGCCACGTGGAACTGTGAGTCCATTAAACCTCTTTTTCTTTATAAATTACCCAGTCTCGGGTATGTCTTTATCAGCAGCATGAAAAGGGACTAATACAGTAAATTGATACTGGGAGTGGGGTGCTGCTGTAAAGTAACCCAAAAATGTGGAAGCAACTTTGGAATTGGGTAACAGGTAGCGATTGGAACAGTTTGGAGGGTTCAGAAGACAGGAAAGTGTGGGAAAGTATGGAACTTCCTAGAGACTTGTTGAATGGCTTTGAACAAAATGCTGATAATGATATGGACAATGAAATCCAGGCTGAGGTGGTCTCAAATGGAGATGAGGAACTTGTTGGCAACTGGAGTAAAGGTGACTCTTGCTATGTTTTACCACAAAGACTGGTGGCATTTTGCCCCTGACCTAGAGATTTGCAGAACATTGAACTTGAGGGAGATGATTTAGGGTATCTGGCAGAAGAAATTTCTAAGCAGCAAGCATTCAAGAGGTGATGTAGGTGCTGTTAAAAGCATTCAGTTTTAAAACTGAAACACAGCATAAAAGTTCAGAAAATTTGCAGCCTGACAATGTGATAGAAAATAAAAACCCATTTCTTTTTTGTTTTTGTTTTTCAGATGGAGTCTAGCTCTGTCACCCAGGCTGTAGTGCAGTGGCATGATCTTGGCTCACTACAACCTCTGCCTCCCAGGTTCAAGCAATTCTCCTGCCTCAGCCTCCTAAGTAACTGGAATTACAGGAGCATGCCACCACACCCAGCTAATTTTGTATTTTTAGTAGAGACAGGGTTTCATCATGTTGGCTGACCAGGCTGGTCTTGAACTCCTGACCTCAAGTGATCCACCCGCCTCAGCCTCCCAAAGTGCTGGGATTACAGGCATGAGCTGCCATGGCCAGGCAAAAAATAATCATTTTCTGAGAAGAAATTCGAGCCAGCTGAAGAAGTTTGCATAAGTAATGCGGAGTCAAATGTTAATCACCAAGACAATGGGGCAAATGTCTCCAGGGCATGTCAGAGACCTTTGCAGCAGCCCCTCCCATCACAGACCTGGAGACTAGGGAGAAAAAATGGTTTTGTGGGCCAGGCCTAGGGCACCCCTGCTGTGTGCAGCCTAGAGACTTGGTGCCTGCATCCCAGCCATGGCTAAAAGAGACAAATGTACAGCTTGGGTCATGGCTTCAGAGGGTGCAAGCCCCAAGCCTTGGCAGCTTCCACATGGTGTTGAGCCTGTGGGTGCACAGAAGTCAAGAATTCAGGTTTGGGAACCTCCACCTAGATCTCACCTGGATGTCCAGGCAGAAGTTTGCTGCAGGAGTGGAGCTCTCATGGAAGACCTCTGCTAGGGCACTGCAGGAGGAAAATGGGAGGCTGAAGTCCCCATGCAGAGTCTCCACTGGGGCACTGCCTAGCAGAGCTGTGAGAAGAGGGCCACCATCCTCCAGACCCCAGAATGGTAGATCCACCCACAGCTTCCACTGTATGCCTGGAAAAACAGCAGACACTCAACACTAGCCCATGAAAGCAGCTAGTACAGCCAGTGCAGAAGTGCAGAAGAGGGGCTGTGCCCTGCAAAGCCACAGGGGCAGAGCTACCCAAGGCCATGGGAGCCCATCTCTTGTATCAGTGTTACCTGGATGTGAGACATGGAGTCAATGGAGATCATTTTGGAGCTTTAAGATTTGACTGCCTCACTGGATTTTGGACTTGCATGGGGACTGTAGCCCCTTTGTTTTGGCCAACTTGTCCCATTTGGAATAGCTATATTTACCCAATGCCTGTACCCCCATTGTATCTAGGAAGTAACTAACTTGCTTTTGATTTTGCAGCCTCGTAGTTGGAAGAGACTTGCCTTGTCTCAGATGAGACTTTGGACTGTGGACTTTTGAGTTTGTGCTGAAATGAGTTAAGACTGTTGGGAAGGCATGATTGGTTTTGAAATGTGAGGACGTGAGATTTGGGAGGGGCTGGGGCAGAATGATGTGGTTGGGCTGTGTCCCCACCCAAATCTCATCTTGAGTTGTAGTTCCCATAATTCCCATGTGTTGTGGGAGGGACCCGGTGGGAGATAATTGAATCACAGGGAGTGGTTTCCCCCATACTGTTTTCGTGGTAGTGAGTAAGTCTCACAAGATCAGATAGTTTTATAAGGGGAAACCCCTTTCACTTGGTCTCTCATTCTCTTCTTGTCTGCCACCATGTAAGATGTGCCTTTTGCTTTCTGCCATGCTTGTGAGGCCTCCCCTGCCACATGGAACTGTGAGTCCATTAAACCCCCTTTTCTGACTAATATATAGGCCTTCACCATTCTTTTTTTTTTGAGACAGAGTCTCACTTTGTCACCCAGGCTAGAATGCAGTGGCATAATCTCTTCTCACTGCCACCTCTGCCTCCTGGGTTCAAGTGATTCTCTTGCCTCAGCCTCCTGAGTTGCTGGCACTACAGGTGAGCGCCACCACATCTGGCTCATTTTTGTATTTTTAGTAGATATGAGGTTTCACCATGTTGGCCAGGGTGGTCTCGAACTCCTGACCTCAGATGATCTGCCCACCTCAGCCTCCCAAAGTGCTGGGATTATAGGTGTGAGCCAGCATGCCTGGCCACATCATCCATTTTTGCTGCCAGAATTTTTGCCATCACCCCTGCCATTTGAGGGCAGAACAAAAGGTTGCTCACATCATTTGATTCAGATCATGTTGGCCAAAAGCTAGTCCCACAGCATGGGATACTGGGAAATGTAGTCTTGATTCAGGATGGCCACAAGTCCAGCAAAAATTTGGGCGTCTCATTAATAAGGAAAAAGAGGAAAATGGATATTTGGGGACAACAGCAGTTTCTGCCACAAAACACGCAGTGGGAAATGAGAGATCACTACACACCTCCATTCTCACCAGGAGCAGCTGGCCTGTAAATGGCACAAAGTAAGTGAAGAAGCCTCAAATGTATTTATTTTATTTTTATGTTATGTTTTTGAGACAAGGTCTTGTTCTGTCTCCAAGGCTGGAGTGCAGTGGTATGATCATGGCTCACTGCAGCCTTGACTTCTTGGGCTCCAGTGATCCTCCTTCCTCAGCCTCCCAGTAGCTAGGATTACAGGCGTGTGCCACTATGCCTGGCTAATTTTTGTATTTTTGGTAGAGACGGGGTTTTACCACATTGCCCAAGCTGGTCTTGAACTCCTGAGCTCAAGCAATCATCCGCTTTGGCTTCCCACAGTGCTAGGATTACAGGCATGAGCCACCACGCTCGGCCAGACGCTTCAAATTTACATAAAGTCTGAAGTTTAGAATCCATAGTGTGGAATGGGGAAGGAAGAAAAGCTCTTTAAGAGCCACAATCAGTGTTTTCTTTGGTTGTTAAGAGTGTTGAAACAAATCAGACACTTTAGCACAGTAAGAGTTAACCTCCCTCACTGGGCCCCAGCAGGCAGCCCAGGAGCAGTGGGGTCACAGTGGGTTGACAGGGTCTGTTTGTTTGCCTGAGAGTTGACAAGCTGCACGCACAAAACTCATCCAAGCAGAAGAAGCATCCATGCATGATAAACTTGAACCAATAACAAAGTCTTGGACATTAAATCATAACTGCTTTTTTGTTTGTGTTTGTGTATGTGTATACCGCTTTTTGATCTTGCACCAGACCATAAACTCCATGGGCACAGAGACCACGTTTATCTTGTTTATCATGTTCATCATGTGGCTAGCATGGATAAGGAATTGAGGAAATCTGTGTTGAATAAAAGAGTAAGTGAATGTTGTTTGTCACCACATTTAGTCCAGTCCTGCCTCCATCCGAAGCAAAAAGAAAGCTGAAGGTCAACATAGAAGCTGTGGTTCTACAAGCTCTGCATGATGCTGGAGCGCACCAGCATTGCTTGGGTGGCCCCTTCATGAACAGGAACACAAAAGAGAGGGAAAGGCATTTCCCCACTGGACATAGACACTGCTCTGCCCAATGCAGAATTGATGCCTGAAGGGCTCCAGTTCCCTGGGGGAATGCTCAGCAGGCGATGGAGAGAGAGTTGCTGTTGGCCTGGGTGCCTGGATTTAGGAGCACAAGTGAGATTTCCCTCAGGCCCCCAGAAATACTTGGGCAGAGAAGGAAGCACTGAAATGTTATTACCTTAAGGTGGCCCCATTTGCACATTCCCGTAGGTGAGCAAGACCCAGGGATGCTCAGGTTACTTATTTGGAACCTATTGTTGAAATCCTATGAATTCTGCATCACAGACTAATTACTACTACTGGGATGAGAGCCCCTGGCCTTTTGGGATGGTGGCAGTGGCACTGGTGGAGCCCAGCTGCCTGTGGCCTCAGGTTGAGGTGGGCTGAAAGTTCAAACAGAAAGAGAATGTGAAGGCAGCTTCACTAGATCTTCCGAGGATGTTAATTCCTCTGCAGCTATAGAAGAGATGAGGCACATGGTAGAGGCAGAGGAGGCTGGGATCTGGCAAACAGTGGCTCTTACTCAAAACAGTGAGCTTCTAAAAAGGTTGAATCTCCTCTTAAATGGAAGAGAGGGGGAAAAAAATGAGATGGGCCAGAGTCTTTAGGTAGCAGAGCACCTCTCCAGTCCCCAGCCTGGGAGTGTCCCCATGAAGTGGGGGCTATCGAGTGGAACAGGAAAGGGGAAGATCTTCAATTACTTGAGGAAATTGAATTCAGTGAGGATATTTCTTCGAGCCCCAGGAAAGGGTCTTCGGTGGTACCTGTCAGAGAGCTGAATATATGTTCCTGCAATTTGGAGGACAGGGTGAGCAGCTAGCTGGTTCATTTCTGGAAATGGAAAAACACATATACACACAAAGACACACACACAACAAAAAAGAACACCAGGAGTCTGGCTACCTGCCCTGATGGTGGAACAAGGGAGGTAGCTGGGTTTCAGGGCTGCCAGCCTTCCGCAATTGCCGGGGGCACTGGATTCATGTTTCCTGTGGACCACAGGTGGGGCCAGCATAAGAGAGAGATGGCAGGGGATGGCATTAGACTCTGTCTAAAAGTGTCACCTGAAGGGGTTTGGTGATCCTAATAGAGGGATGAATCACCAGACTCTTAGAAGCTGCAGAAAGAAATATAGTTGACCAGCCTAAGGAAGGGCATTTGTCCACCTCAAGGAATTAGGTGATGAGAAATTGTAGCAAAGGGAAGGTGTTAGCTCAGAAAAATCCACGGACGTGCCTGATGCAAGGAAGAATCAGCTATGCCTAATGACCCAGGCAGTGCTTCTGCCATCTCACAGTAATTCTAGTGCAATGAAACCTCCTGGCCTCTCCCTCTCACCACTGGAACCCTGGAGAGGTCCAGGGTCCAAGTTAGCAAGATGAGGGAGGAGGGATAGAAGCATGCATACACAATGAACCTGTGTAGGTAGCATCCAGGTTCAGCGGCTGAGAGAAAAACTGTATGTCGAAGGACAAAGCGTGTCTCTCATTAATAGTTCCAACATCAGGAGTCTTGGGCTGGATAGAGTGACTCCGTGGTGTTGGGGACCCCAGCTCCTTCTGTCTTGCTGCTCTGCCATTGCCTCGAGGGCTGCTCTCTCTTGAAAGGTTGAAATGGCTCTCCACATCTGCTGGGTCAGCATTCCAGCCAGGGAAAGAGGGAAAGGGGAAACTAATGCCACCCATGCTGTTTGAGGGCAGAACAAAAGGTTGCTTATGTCGTTTTGATTCAGACCCGTTGGCCAAAAGTTAGTCTCACAGCCACACCTGGCTGCAAGGGATACTGGAAAATGTAGTCTTGTTTCGGGCTGGCCATAAATCCAGCAAAAATTTGGGAGTCCTACTAATCAGGAAGAAGAGGAGAATGAATATTTGGGGACAACTGCAATTTCTGCCACAAAGCACAAAGTGGGAAATCAGAGGTCACCACACACCTCAATTCCCATTGAGGGTGGCTGGTCTGTAAATAGCATAAAGTAAGGGAAGAAATCTCAAATTTAAATAAAGTTTGAAGTTTCTACTATTACATGAGATTGGACCATTTAATTACTTATTAAACTCCTTGAAGAATTGGAGTAACCCGATGACCTTAGATTACCTACAAAAAACTAGAAAGTTCATGGGGCTTGCTCCAAATTTCATCTCGGGGCAAAAGGAGAAGAAATCCCACAAAATGGATTTAAAGGGACATGGTGAAGTGAAAATAAAGTTGCTTCCTGATCCCCCTTTCTTTAGTTAGATTAGGCTAGGCTGTAATAACAAAAAAACAAAATTTCAATAACTGGCTGGTTGGGACTCTATACCCAATCAGTGATTTTGTCGGAGATGTTTGAATCAGAGCAACTCCATCTTAAATAGCGGCTGGGTAAAACGAGGCTGAGACCTGTTGGGCTGCATTCCCAGGAGGCTGGGAATTCTTAGTCACAGGATGATATAGGAGGTCAGCACAAGATACAGGCCACAAAGACCTCGCTGATAAAATAGGATGCAGTAAAGAAGCCAGCCCAAACCAAGATGGTGACAAAAGTGAACTTTGGTCATCCTCACTGCTCATTACATGCTAATTAAAATGCATTAGCATGCCAAAAGTCACCCCCCACCAGCACCAAGATAGTTTATAAATGTCATGGCAATGTCCCAGAGTTACCCTATATGATCTAAAAGGAAGAAGAAGCGGCAGTTCCAGGAAATCCCCATCCCTTTCCCGGAAAACTCATGGATACCCCACCCCTTGTTTAGCATATGATCAAGAAATAACTGGCTAGGCGCTGTGGTTCATGCCTGTAGTCCCAGCACTTTGGAAGGCCAAGGCAGGCGGATCACTTCAGGTCAGGAGTTGGAGACCAGCCCAACCAACATGGTGAAACCCCATCTCTACTAAAAATACAAAATTAGCCGGGAGTGGTGCATGCCTGTAAACCCAGCTACTCAGGAGGCTGAGGCAGGAGAATCGCTTAAACCCAGGAGGCTGAGGTAGGAGAATCGCTTAAACCCAGGAGGCAGAGGTTGCAATAAGCTGAGATCACGCCATTGCACTCCAACAAAAGCAAAACTCTGTCTCAAAAAAAAAAAAAAAAGGAAAAGAAAGAAAGAATCATAAAAATAGCCAACTAGCAGCCCTCAGGGCCACTCCACCTATGAAGTAACCACTCTTTTATTCCTTTATTTCTTAATAAACTTGCTTTCACTTTATCTGTGGACTTGCCCCAAATTCTTTCTTGCACAACGTCTAAGAACCCTCTCTTGAGGAGTGACTGGATCAGGATCCCTTTCCAGTAATGATTTGTGCACCCAAACTTTGGTTTCCTTAACTTGTGGGCCCATAGATGGTCAGCCCTCAGACTCTTGTCTCTTCTTATTGCAGGTTATACCTGTGACCTGGGCCCAGAGCTATGGGCACAGCTCTGGAACAGCATCTGCAGGCTTTCTACCACTTGGCCATTCTTTAAAAAAAAAAAAATTATTGAGGCATAATTGCACAGACTTAAAGTGTGCACTTTGATCAGTTTTGTCATATTTGTATACTATGAAACCGTCACCACAATCAAGATAGTGAACACATCCATACCTCTCAAAAGTTTTCTCATGCCCGCTGTACTTCCTTCCCTCCTGCCCCTTGGATCACACCTGGGCTTATGCTAAGACAGAACTCAAGATGGGAGGTTGGTCATCAGAAAGATCAACCATATGATAAAAGGATTGGGCCTTAGAGCCAGCCCAACCTCCACGGAGGGTAGGAGGACTAGAGATTGCGTTCAATTCGGTGGCAAATGAGTCAATCAGTTGTGCCTATGTAATGAAAACTCTGGACACCAAAGTTTGGTGGAGCTTCCTGGTTGGTGAACACATCCATGTGCCAGAAGGGTGACACAGCCTGATTCACAGAGAGAAGACACAGAAGCTCTGCATGGGAGACCTGCCCAGACCTCGCCCTACGTGTGTCTTCATTAGTCTGGTCCTCCTGATTTGTATCCTTTGTAACAAGCCTATAATCATAAGTATAACATTCTCCTGAGTTTGGTGAGTTGTTCTAGCAGATTATCAAACCCGAGGGAGTTGTGGGTACCCCCGAGATTTGTAGCCAGTTGGTCAGAGGAGCGAGTAGCCTGGGGACCTCCACACTTGTAGCTGGCGGCGGAAGTGAGGGCAATCTCATTGGGACTGAAATCTGTAGTTAGTGTTGTGCTGCAGTATTCCAGTCCCTTATCCACCTACATTCCTGTCATTTCCTTGTCGGGGCCTTGCTGTGATGTCTCCATTTGGGTGATTTCATAAAGGTTAGAGATGAGGGAGGGCAGATTTACCTGGAGAACAAATTCCTAGGCCTTTTGATACTTTTTTTTTTTTGAGACAGGGTCTCGCTCTGTCACCCAGGCTGGAGTGCAGTGGTGCAATCCAGGCTCACTGCAACATCGTCTCCCAACCCCCACCCCCATGCTCTGGGCTCAAGCGATCCTTTCACATCAGCCTCCAGGGTAACTGGGACCACACGTGCACACCAGCACGCCCAGGTTTTGTTTGTTTGTTTGTTTGTTGTTTTTGTATTTTCAGTAGTGAAAGGGTTGCCCAGGCTGGTCTCGAACTCCTGAGCTCAAGCGATCTGCCCCGCTCAGCCTCTCCAAAGTGCTAGTATTACAGGCATGAGCCATCGCACCCACCCAATATACATTCTTAACAATTTTTTACTTATCAATTCTCTGTTCTGGCTTTGTATCTCTGATTTTACTAGATTATCCCTGTTTTGGCAAACACTAACAATATTTATATAAGTTTAGCCTATATGCCTTAAAGATGTTTTCTCCTACTTCCAGAACTTTTTCAGTTGTGTGTGTGAGTACGCCTGGCTTTTCATCAAAGAGCTTTGCCATCTTGATGCTTCCTTTACTGTGAACACAGCAATAAATGGATTCTGCAGAACAAATGAGTGAGTAAGTTTCTTTTTTTTTGAGACAGAGTCTCGCTCTGTCACCCAGGCTGGAGTGCAGTGGAGCTATCTTGGCTCACTGCAGCCTCTTCCTGCTAGGTTTGAGTAGCTATTGTACAATAGTGACCACTGCTACAAAGTCAAATATACATTGCTTATAATCTCTGAATTGAAGTACAAATTTTACTTTCTCTTTTTTTTTTCCTTTGGAGATGGTGTCTCCCTCTGTCACCCAGGCTGGAGTGCAGTGGCAGGATCTCAGCTCACCGCAAACTCCACCTCCTGGGTTCAAGTGATTCTCCTGCCTCAGCCTCCCGAGTATCTGGGATTACAGGCACGTGCTACCACACCTGGCTAATTTTTTGTATTTTTAGTGGAGACGGGGTTTCACCATGTTGGGCAGGCTTTCTCGAACTCCTGATCTCAGGTGATCGCCTGCCTTGACCTCCCAAAGTGCTGGGATTACAGGCATGAGCCACCACACTTGGCCTTTTTTTTTTTTTTTTTTTAAATAGAAATGGGCTTCCCCACCTACCCCCACCTGGCGTGGTGGCTCATGCCTGTAATCCCAGCACTTTAGGAGGCCGAGGGGGGCGAATCACCTGAGGTCAGGAGTTCGAGACCAGCCTGGCCAACATGGTAAAACCCCATCTCCACTAAAAATACAAAAACAGCCAGTCATGGCGGCACATGCCTGCAATCCCAGCTACTCAGGAGGCTGAGGCAGGAGAATCACTTGAACCCAGGAGGCGGAGGTTGCAGTGAGCCGAGACCATTGCACTCCAGCCTGGGCAACAAGAGCAAAACTCCATCTCAAAAAAAAAAAAAAAAAGAAAAGAAATGGGTTTTCACTATGTTGCCTAGGCTGGTCTGGAACTCCCAGGTTCAAACGATCCTCCCTCCTTGGCCTCCCAAAGTGCTATGATTACATGTGTGACCACCATGCCTAGCTCTAAATATCTTTAATTGTAAGTGTGTAGCATTCCATACAATCCAAGCACAGTTTTATATAATGGGTTGAGCTAGATCAACAAGGTTATAGATGGCTGGTTCATGATCACCAGGCTGGTGGGTAAAATCAGCCATTAATCTCCTATGAAAGGCCAGGCACAGCGGCTCATGCTTGTAATCCCAGCATTTTGGGAGGCCAAGGCAGGTGGATCGTTTGAGCTCAGGAGCTCAAGACCAGCCTGGCCAACATGGTGAGACCCCTGTCTACTAAAATACAAAAAACTGGCCGGGCTTGATGGCGGGCACCTGTAGTCCCAGCTATGTGGGAGGCTAAGGCAAGAGAATTGCTTGAACCTGAGAGGTGGAGGTTGCAGTGAGCCGAGATGGTGCCACACTGCACTCCAACCTAGGCTACAGTGAGGTAGGAGTTATTAAGAAATTATTTTAGGTAGATAGAAAGGAAAAAGGGTCCATGGAAAATTTTTCACAGCTCTTGTCTAGCATGAAAGCCCTGGCTCTTAGACTTGGGCCAGCAACCTTTGATAGGCAAATGCCAGCTGTTAGAAACTGAGTCCACCCAACATGGCTATTCCCACCTTTGTCCTCTTGCCCATGCCCCTACATGTGCCTGGCGGCATGGCTGCCCCCACATATCCCCACATGTGTGGAACATGATGCAGCCCTGCATTTGCATATTAAAAGGCTAGGGTGGGAGGGCCAGCTTTTTCGCCGGCTACGTGAATGACACGCCTGGTCAAACCAATCACCTGAGCCCTACACAGATCAGACACTGCCTCCTCCACCCATCGAATATAGCTGGCTGGTATTACCTAAGTGCAGGGTTCCGTCTCTCGGCTTTGGAGCCCCCCTCCCTCTATCTCTGTACAAGGGAGTTTCTTCTTTCTTACTTCTCCCTTCTTTCTTGCCTATTAAACTCTCTGCTCCTTAAAACCACTCCACGTGTGTTGGTGTCAATCTTACCTAATGCGACGTGAGACAAGAGCCCTGGTGTTCCTCCACTCATCGGAGCCATATCAACAGAGGGTGACTCTGTCTCACAAAAAAAAAAAAAAAAAAATCTCCTCTGAAAAACAGAATTTAAAACTTTAAGTGGACAAACATCATTTTTATTTTTTTAAAAAGTCGACAAATTCTTATAACCAACATTCATGGTCTCAACTAACAAGTTGACAGTTTGAGCAACAGCTGCAGAAGATGAAAAAAAAAATTGAGGTATTTGCAAGAAGCTCTTGCTAGAAGGAATAAGAGGGGCTGAGCATTGAAGCCTGGGCCAGGTGAGCTGTCTTCCTTGCCTCCCCACATTCCATACCCCAGACACCGCTGATGGGGAGCTTAGGAGATGAGGGGTGGAAGGAGGAGGTGAGGCTGGGTTTCCTCCAGCTCAGGGATGTTGTCTTGAATCTCCCCATTGAAGGATAAGGAGGAAAGTGATGTCCCCACCAAGGCTGACAGGCTAAGGAATGGGAAAGCATCTTTAGAGGTCCCCAGGCTGACTACTGAATATCCTGCCCCAGGTGTCCAAGCTTCACAGTGTGGCTGGTGGCTGTGCCCTTGGCACCACTTCCCCCATGTGCTGCGTCTTCTGGGAAGCAGGCAGCACAAATGTGAGGACACGCTAGTGCCTCGGGGACCCTTCACTAAGACCAGCAGCCACCCCTTCCCCAACCCTCTTGTCCCTCTCTTTCAGAGATGGAGCCAATCCAGAACCCGGCTGTGCTGCTGCAAGGTGCGCTCTCTCTCCCTCTCTCTTTCTCTCTTTCCAGCACACCAAATTCCCTACATTCCAGGGAGGGAGTTATCTCAGTCTCCAGCTGCCCCAGAGTGGTGAGCAGCATTCCACACACTCCAAGTATATAAGGAAGAAGGGCAGGAGGCTGGGGACTGGCAGAAGGAGCTCCCTGGGCAGAACAGCTAGGAAGGTAGCTGGGTAGGAAGGTAACCTGCATGAGCCCAGCCCAAGGCACTAGAAAATCAGCCTTCACCAAATAATCACAGAGGCTTCCAAACGTACCCCACCCCTTCAACGCTCCCTTCCCAGAGCGCTGCTGCCCCCTCTCCACTTTCTCTTGGTCTTTTTTCTTCCCACTCTAAGTGTCCTATTTCCAGCTTCTTCCCATCTCTTTGTCTCTTTCTTCCCTCTCGGACCCACCTTTGGCTTTTCTAGGCTTTGATAAAGAGTTTCCTGAGGCTCATCATTGGCAGCCTCTGGCTGAAATCTGGTCTCCGCTTCCTGCCTCTGCTTGTCTCCGTGGACTCCTAGACATGCTCCTTGAGCTTGTGGGCAGGATCTCAGCACAGCTGTGGGATCTGGGGCTCAGAGACCCCCAACTAGCCTGTGCCTAGAACCATATTTCAATAGAATGATTTCTTTTGAATCTTATTGATGCAGAACTTTGTTCCTTAAACCCTAAAACCAGGTTCTTGTCACACAACCAGGAAAAGCTAGGAACGCAGACACATTGAAGGGTGAGGAGAACAGAATTTATTGGGTGAAAAAGGAAAAGAAGAAAAAAAAAACTCTCAGCAAAGCAAGAAGAGTTCCTGCCAACAGCACCCCCACCCCCAGATTGATTCCAGGCCACACACAACAACTGAAGAGGCCAGGCTCCTCCCCAACTGCACATGGCACGAACTTCCCGTGGCTCCATCCCCTTCTCCCAAGTGCATAGGCAGGTCGGAGATTCTCTGGGGACCCTTCCCCTTATCTACCACCTGCATCTATCAATATGGTGAAACCCTGTCTCCACAAAAATTATGAAAGTTAACTGGGCCTGGTGGTGCACGGATGTGGTCCCAGCTACTTGAAAGGCTGAGGTTGGAGAATCACCTGAGCCCAGGATGTTGAGGCTGCAGTGAGCTGTTATTGCACCACTGCACTCCAGCCTGGGTGACAGAGTGAGACTGTGTCTCAAAAATAAATTTAAAAATAAAATAAAAATAAGGAGTTGCAGCCTACAATGTACCATTCTGACTAGTGGGAAGCATAGCCTCTGGCAGAGCCTAGAGAAGGAAGTTTGAGGGAGGGAGAGGAATAAGACAGGAATTTAAGCTGACTGGGTTGGGCAAGTATACATATTCAACAGGTTACAGAAGGAGCTATGAATATTCATGAAAGTGGTCCTGAAGCACATATACTGAATAAACTAGTATATTGCATACGACCCATGTGCACCTTAGGGTGGAGACTTAGCATTTAAATGTATTACAGCTGGCCAGGTGCGGTGGCTCACACCTGTAATCCCAGCACTTTGGGAGGCTGAGTCAGGTGGATCATGAGGTCAGGAGATCGAGGCCATCCTGGCTAACATGGTGAAACCCCGTCTCTACTAAAAATACAAAAAAATTAGCCAGGCATGGTAGCGGGTGCCTGTAGTCCCAGCTACTTGGGAGGCTGAGGCAGAAGAATGACGTGAACTTGGGAGGCAGAGCTTGCAGTGAGCAGAGATCGCACCACTGGACTCCAGCCTGGGCGATAGTGAGACTCCGTCTCAAAAAAAAAAAATTAATTAATTAAAAAATAAATGTATTACAATTAGGTCTTATACATCAAAAGGTCTTTTCAGGACACAAGGGAACTCAAGTATGCAGCATCTGTAAACCAGCCAGAACCAGTCCATGGTCAGTAGTCTTCTTATCAGGAGAAGGTTACTGAAATCAGTCTCGTGTTCAATCCAAGCTGTAGTTTTGGCTGATGGATGATCTGCAAGTTGTTTTAATCTTGCTTATCTCAAGGCCTATGTTTCTTTGGCTGCTAGAGAAAAATTAAAACCTTGTGGCAGAACAGAGTTTTTTCCTTAAGTGCAGGGGTGTGTGACTTAACCCTGGCCTGCCACGGCCTTAAGTCTTGTTTATAGTTTGGTCTTTTATTGGCTCAAACAGCTTGTTCTGTCAGTCTTATGATCTCTGGTTTATTAATGCTGGTCAGTGGTTGTCTAAACCACAAAAGGGATGAGGTATGACAAGGCTCGTCTGACCTCCCATCCTCTCCTGGCTGGAAACTCAGTGTTTAAGGTTTCTCTGGGGTCCCCTTGGCCAGGAGGGGGTCCATTAAGTCAACTGGAGGGCTTAGGATTTTATTTTCAGTTTACAAAATTATCTCACTATAGTCTCTCATAAGGAGTCTGTGTTCTTCCCTGAAAGAAAGCTGACATCCCCTGCCGCTGGGGCGGGTCACACATAAACCAGGCGTCAGAAGGGCTGTGGGCAGAGGCCAGAGCAGCCTGATTAAGGTGAGAAAGTCCAGCGTTGTTCTTGATAATGAACTGAGGTGGAAAGGGAGAAAGGAAGTTGTTTTGTGAATCCACTGGAGACACTGAGCAATGGACAGAAAGCAGATGTCAGGGAGTGGGAACCAGGGAGCTGAGTGGGTCCATCCTAAAAGGGGCAGCTCTGAGGCGTTCCTAACCTTTCAGTGCTGCAGGCCTTGTAGCCAAGCTTTGTGCCCTATCCATGTGTCCTCTAAGGTTACCATTCAGATGGCTCCGCCTTTAAGCCCCTGACACTGTTGAGGACTTACCCTGGTCACAGGAGCACTACCCATGGGTAGGGCAGGCTAGAAATGTCAGTGCCCCGGTGGCAGCCCTCAAGTGAGATGGGATTTGGTGGAGAAATACCCAAGCTCCCTCAAGGGTAGGAAGACTCTGAGGCATGCTCTGTACAGTAGTCTCTGGAAGGTCCCAGTGGGACTGAGCCAAGGAGTTCATTAAGTTCATTGCTCATCGATGCACCCCATGCTGGCTTCTGCCCTTTCCTGTCTACTTTATCAATTATGCCAGGGATTTCCTCTCTAATAACCTCCTTGCTTCAAATCTTTGTCTCCAGATCTGCTTCTGAAGGAAACTAACCTAAAACAGACCCCTTTGGCAATTTGTGAAAGCTGCTGTACTTGTCAGAATAACGGTGGGGTTTTGTTTTTTGTTTGTTTGTTTTGAGACAAGGTTTTGCTGTGTTGCCCAGGATGCAGTGCATTGTCATGATCATAGCTCACTGCAGCCTCCACCTCCTGAGTTCAAGAGATCCTGCTGCCTCAGCTTCCTGAGTAGCTGGGACTACAGGTGCAGGTCACCACACCCAGCAGGATAGTGTTTTAAATGTATAAAATAAAATAGGTAATGATAGATGCAGGAGGCAGACAAAGGGGAGGGTCCCTGGAGAATCACCTGCCTGCACACTGGGAAAATGGGGTGGAGCCACGGGAAGTTCGAACCAAGTGTGCAGTGGTGGGGGAGGAGCCTGGCCTCTTCAGCTACTGTGTGTGGCCTGGAATCAATCTGTGGAGTGGGGACCTGTTGGCAGGAACCCCTCTTGCTCTTTGCTGAGAGGTTTTTCTTTTCTTCTTTTCCTTTTTCACACAAAAAATTCCATTTCCCTCACCCTTCAAAGTGTCTGCCTGCTTAACTTTTCCTGGTCATGTGACAAGAACCCGGTTTTAGCTGAACTGAGGAGCAAAGTTCTGCATCAGTATTGCCAGGCTGGTCTCGAACTCCTGGGCTCAAGCGATCCACCCACCTCAGCCTCCCAAAGTGCTGGGACTGCAGATGTGAGCCACAATGCCCAGCCAGCAGTAACTCTTTAAAAAAATAAAGCTCTCCTTTCCAAATTTATGATTTTTCTTTTCTTTTTTTTCTTTTTCTTTTTTTTTTTTTAAGAGACAGGGTCTCACTCTGTCGCCCTGGCTGGAGTGAACAGCTCCCTGAAGCCTCAAACTACTGGGATCCACCTCAGCCTCCTGAGTAGCTAGGACTACAGGCATGTGCCAGCGCACCTAGCTAATTTTTATTTATTTATTTATTTATTTTGGTAAAGAAAGGGTCTCACTATGTTGCCCAGGCTGGTCTCGAACTCTTAGCCTCAAGCATCCTCCCACCTCCACCTACCAAAGCTCAGGGATCACAGGCAAGAGCCACCGTCTGCCCAGCCTAAAGTTGTGATTTTTAAGTTAACATATAATTGTGAAATTATTTGTGTTTTCTGTTTTTTCCTCACCGAACCCTGCCTCCCTCCCCCTCTTCACACTACCCTGCACTTCCAAGCCAGGAGAAAGGACTTTGTGCTCCTTCACCTCAGAAACCTGAACTCAGAATTTCCTTGTAGACACTTTTCAGGCTTTTGTTTGCTGGAGACTGGAGTTCCCTGAGAGGATTAAGGGTGTGGTGGGGAGTGTCTAAAGGAGCCCAGTGCCTTGAGGTCAGCCAAGAAGACAGAGTCCCTGGACTGGATACTGGCTGAGGTAGGTGGATCCCTCCGGGGTGGAGACCTTCCCCAGCTCCACAGCCCCAGGCATGTCAAGGGCTATCAAGGCCTCAGAGGAGACCAGCTGCCTGGGGCACCTCAGGAAGCTGTACCCTGATACCTGGACTCCAGAGTCCACAAATATCTCTGTACCCAAACCAGTGGGCAAGCAAAGGAGCCCTTGCCTTTGGGAGACCTCAGGATGTTGACAATGAGAACATCATGGATGGGCGCGGTGGCTCACTCCTGTAATCTCAGCACTTTGGGAGGCCAAGGCAGGTGGATCAACTGAGGTCAGGAGTTCGAGACCAGCCTGGCCAACATGGTGAAACACTGTCTCTACTAAAAATACAGAAATTAGCCAGGCACAGTGGCAGGCGCCTGTAATCCCAGCTACTCGGGCGGCTTAAGCAGGAGAATCGCTTGAACCTGGGAGGCAGAGGTTGCAGTGAGCCAAGATCATATCACTGTGCTCCAGCTTGGGCAACAACAGAGAAACTCCATCTCAAAAAAAAAAAAAAAAAATCATGGACTCCAAAGGGCCTGAAGTGGAGAGTCCTGAAGCCGTCTCAGACCACGAGGCCACCTTAAGGGTAGAAGGAATCACACTAAGATGATAGGAACAGAGGACATGAGCCTGGGTCTGTCATGCCAGGGAGCCTCCACACCTGCCCTGGACGTTTCATCTCAGACCTTGTGGACAAAGCAGAGAAATAAATATCTACTTTGTTTAAGCCACTTTATTTTCAATTTTTTGTTTCAAGCAGGCTTTTCATGAAGGTCCCAGTCTGACAGCATTAATTGGTGGGCTAGAATTTGTGGATGGTTTCCGTGTATGTATTCTGCAAAACCATCCATAAGAAAGAGTTGAACAAGTCTTGGGACTAGCTAGAGAAGTGGGCAAAAAAAGAGGAAGTGGCCGGGTGCAGTGGCTCACGCCTGTAATCCCAGCACTTTGGGATGCTCAGGCAGGCAGATCACGAGATCAAGAGATTGAGACCATCCTGGCCAACATGGTGAAACCTCGTCTCTACTGAAAATACAAAAATTAGTCAGGCGTGATGCCGTGCACCTGTAGTCCGAGCTACTCGGGAGGCGGAGGCAGGAGAATCACTTGAACCCAGAAGGCAGAGGTTGCAGTGTGCCAAGATCGTGCCACTGCTCTCCAGCCTGGCGACAGAGCGAGAATTCCATCTCCAAAAAAAAAAAAGAGAGAGAGGAAGTAGCCTTTCCACTGCCCCTGCCATGGGTAGAAGGTTGCCTAGCATAAGAAGAGATTATTTGCATCTCAGACAGCACAATAGGCAGCCTGCTGGGTGGCCAGGGAAACTGTCCAAGACAGGACTGTACCAGAGGCCTTTTCTTGTCCTTTGAATATTTCAACTTCTGTTTAGGAAGGCTTGGGCTTTCCCAGGACAAAATAATTTTTAACGTTTTGTTTGTCTTATTAAATATTAAATAAATATATTTGTAAAAGATACAGAAATGAATAACAATGATACAAAGAATGACAAAGTGACCTTTTAAATTTGAGACCAATTCCATCTAAAAAAATCCAAGCCACCTGTAGCTGTTGGTTTGATTGCAATAACCAATACTGGACCGTGGTTACTTAACCTATCAACCCAAGAAGAAATCTTTCATAACTGTGATGATCACGAAGGAAATATAAACATGGTTAACCTGTGTCATGAAAAATGGGAGCTAATTAAGGTATCTGAAATGAGTGAGGAGACTGAGGATGTTCTGAAGGAAATGCGGGAAGGAGAATTAGCCTAGTGCATCCATGTTGAACTTATACATAAATCTTTCCTTGGTTGGCAAGAGTCCAGAATATGATATCACAGTGTGTGAAGGAGGCTGAGAGGAAACAGACTGTCCCATGCATTGCTGGCAGCAGTGCAGATGGCACAGTTCTGTGGAGCAGACCTGCAATATCTACCAGAACTATACACGCACAAACCCTTTGACCCAGAGATCCCCCTTCTGGGAATCTATCTTACAGATTCACCTACACAAAGGTAAACTTGCTTAGGTATAAGGTTATTCATTGTGGCATTATTTATAATAACAACAGATCAGAAACAGCCCAACAACCCAGCAATAGGAGACTGCACAGCTCTGGTAGATCCACCAATGGAATACTATAGAGCTGTCAAAATGAAAAAGGCAGGAGGGACAGCTTTACGTGGTGATAGGGAAGGATATTTAGTTACGATTTTAAAAGGAAGGAGCAAGATGTATATAACCTGCTTTTTTTGTGTAGTAAAAGAGGAAATAAAAGTATTTTATTTATGTTTGCATAAAGAAATGTTGGGAGAATAAGTAAGGCACTATTATGGTAAAAATGGTTACTGACGGGCAATGTGAGGGGAAAAAGAGAGGGCAGGGATGGGGTAGGAGTGATATTTCTCATGTACTTGTTGATGTCATTTTTATTTGAGCTACATAAATGAAATATCATTTTAAAAACTAGGCCTGGGTGTGGTGGATCACACTTGTAATCCCAGCACTTTAGGAGGCCAAGGTGGGAGGATGGCTGGAGCTCAGGAGTTCAAGATCAGCCTGGCAACATAGCAAGACTTTGTCTCTACTAAAAAAATTTTAAAAATTAGCCAGGCATGGTGCCACACACCTGTAGTCCCAGCTACTCATGAGGCTGAGGTGGGAGGACTGCTTGAGCCCAAGAGTTGAAGGCTTCAGTGAGCCACTGCACTTCAGCGTGTGTGACAGAGCAAAACCCTGTCTCAAAAAACATACATAGAATTTTAAAAATCCATATCTGGACGATTTATTAAAATCAAAGAAATACAGAGGGCAGCTATTTAGTAACCAAGAAATAAGGACATGGATCAAAAATAATTGTGTTTTGTTTTTCTGACCAAGTCCCTCCTCTGGTCCCATGCCCTACTTTTCATAAAAACAAAATTTCCAAACTTGGAGACATTTCAGGGAATCCTTGCCAAGAAAAATGCTGATAAACTGATGGACACAAGAGCCTACAATGCAAAAAAAGAGAAAGCTATAAAATGTTCCAGGTGGCTTGAGAAGTATGTTATTTTTGTCATTTGGGGCTATAAAATATGCATGAAATGTCACATTCCTTACTTTTACTCAATCAAATATAATCTGCTCTGTGTCCCACCTGGAAGACTGGGAGGAAATTCAACCCTAGTCATGAGTGGGGCTGTCTCCTCCCTCCAACACATTACAAAATACCAGGGGCTTAGGCAGTACCAGAAAAGCTGGGAGCAAGGCCAGGTCCTTAGTACTCAGGATAGCCATCTTAGTTCGCTCTAGCTGCTGTGACAGAATACCAAAGACTAGGTGACTTAAATGACAAATATGTTTTTGTTTGTTTGTTTGTTTTTGAGACAGGGTCTCACTGTATCACCCAGGCTGGAGGGCAGTGTTGCAATGTCACCTGACTGCATCCTCGACCTTCCAGGCTCAGGTGATCCTCCTACCTCAGCCTCCCGTGCAGCTGGGACTATGGGTCCACACCACCACATCCGGCTAATTTTTTTTTTTTAGACACAGTCTCGCTCTGTCACCCAGGCTGGAGTGCAGTGGCGCAATCTCGGCTCACTGCAACCTCCGCCTCCGAGGTTCAAGCAATTGTTCTGCCTCAGCCTCCTGAATAGCTGGGACTACAGGTGCCCACCACCATGCCCGGCTAACTCTTTGTATTTTTAGTAGAGATGGGGTTTCACCATGTTGGCCAGGCTGGTTTTGAACTCCTGACCTCAGGTGATCTGCCCTTCTTGGCCTCCCAAAGTGCTGGGATTACAGGCATGAGCCACCATGCCAGCCTAAGTTTTTGTATTTTTGTAGAGATGGGGTTTTCACCATGTTGCCCAGGCTGGTCTCAAACTCCTGGGCTCAAGTAATCTGCCCACCTTAGTCTCCCAAACCTGTACTAGGATTACAGGTGTGAGCCACCACACCCAGCTGAATGAATATGTATTTCTCACAGTTCTGGCGACTAGGAAGTCCAAGATCCAGGTACCAGCAGATTTGATGTCTGCTGAGGCTCTCCTCCTGGTTCTCAGACTGCAGCCTTCTCACTACCGATGGCCAAGAGAGAGAGCTCTGGTCTCTAACTCGTCTTATAAGGGCACTAATCACACATGGGGGCTCCAACCTCATGACCTCAGCTAAACCTAAGTACCTCCAAAAGGCCCCACCTTCAAATATCATCACACTGGGGGTTGGGTTTTCAACGTATTAATTATGGGGGGACAGAGACATTTAGCCCATAGAAGCCACTATTGTTTCTCTAGCTCCCTCTACTTTCAGAGGCTACAGTCAAGTCCTGGAGTGATGTCCTCTGGGTCAGGCCCAGCACTTCCCCTCACATCAACAATGTCCACATCACCCATAGTAGAATCTCCCTGGGGACCCTGGCCTCTGTGCCCCTAGCTGGGAGAAATCATGGCTTCTCTGGGCATTCTCCAGCAATCCTTCAGCCTGGGAATGCTCTGGGCAGAAGTGGGGGTCTCTCCACTCGTGGGGAGAAAACGCCAAATTTCCAGACCCTAGAGAATCTCAACCTCGGCTCAAGACACACCCACAGTCCACTTCTGCCTCTCTTAGCCTAGGTGTTTGCACATAATCCAAATGCCATCACCACCCACCTTCTCCATACTCAAGAAAGAGCCTCAGAATTGGGAACAAAAAGCCCAGTAACTCTCTTGGTGAGGGGAGTATACACAGAGCAACAAGAACAAAACAAAACAATTCCACAGTAAATTACCCTGCCACAAGCCTGGCATGGGAGCTTCGATGAACTGTAATGGAATGAAGAGCTGGGTAATGCTGTAGCCACAACCCGGCAAAGTGAGTTGAAGGAGATAGAGCCTTACAGAACCAAGAAGCTACTCACCCTGGGCATGAAGGCTCTGGTCCAGGTGCACATACAGCTGTTTCAGTTACCTATCACTGAGCAACCACCAGCCCAAATCTAGTGGCTTACAACAGCAGCCACTTCCTTACATAAAAAATTGCGTCTGTCAGTTCAGCAATTCTACTTTGCTTGATGTTAACTGGAGTCACTCAATGGTATCTTTGGCAGCTGGCTGGTCTGGAGTGTTCAAGACAGCTTCCTTCACATTTTTGTCACCTTTGTGGGGACAGCTGGGCTCTGCTAGTGGTTGGCCAGAGTGCCATACTCGGCCACTCCAGCAGGCAGTGGCAGGAAATTTGAACTTCTTCTTTTTGGGGGAAGGAGGGTACAGGGTCTCGCTCTGTCGCCTAGGCTGGTGTGCGGTGGCATGATCATAGTTCACTACAACCTTAAAGGTCTCAAGCAATCCTCCTGCCTCAGCCTCTTGAGTAGCTGGGACTACAGGCATGAGCCACCATTCCCGACGATCTTTTCTTTTTTGTAGATATGGACTCCATTATGTTGACCAGGCTGGTCTGAACTTCTGACCTCAAGTAATCCCCCTGCCTCAGCCTCCCAAAGTGCTAGGATTACAGAGGAACACCACTGTGCCCAGCCTGAATTTGAACTTTTTTTTTTTTTTCCTGAGACGGAGTCTTGCTCTGTCACCCAGAGCTGGAGTGCAATGGTGTGATCTCAGCTCACTGCAACCTACGCCTCTGGGGTTCAAGCAATTCTCCTGCCTCAGCCTCCTGACCACCATGCAAGTAATTTTTTTTTTTTTTTTTTTTTTTTTTTTTTTTGAGACAGATCTCCTCCCCAGGCTGGATTGCAGGCTCCGCCCCCCGGGGTTCACGCCATTCTCCTGCCTCAGCCTCCGGAGTAGCTGGGACTACAGGCGCCCGCCACCTCGCCCGGCTAATTTTTTGTATTTTTTAGTAGAGACGGGGTTTCACTGTGTTAGCCAGGATGGTCTCGATCTCCTGACCTCGTGATCCGCCCGCCTCGGCCTCCCAAAGTACTGGGATTACAGGCGTGAGCCACCGCGCCCAGCCCATGCCCAGCTAATTTTTGTATTTTTAGTAGAGACAGCATTTTACCATGTTGGCCAGGCTGGTCTTGAACTCCTGACCTCATGATCCGCCTGCCTCGGCCTCCCAAAGTGCTGGGATTACAGGTGTGAGCCACCGTGCCCAGCCTGATTGTGAACTTTTTACATGGTGATTCAGGCTCCCAGAGAATGCTCCAGGAGACAAGAGGTGGAAGGTGCTATTGAATCCTGTGCTGGAAGCTGGTTTAGCATCACTTCCAACAATTTGTGTCGCTCAAGCAGCCACACAGCCACCCAGATTTAAGGGGTCCCCACCTCCGAATGGGAGAAGTAGCAAAGGATATGTAGCCAACTTTTAAATCTGCAATGAACAGAAGTAGTCCCCTTCCTCCAGCTGATTGCCAGGTGAGTTGGGGCGATTTACCAATGCTGATGCCCATGCTCAAGAGTTCAGCTAGCATCTTGTGAAGGAGGCAGCAAATAGGGCTGTCAATAACACAAACCCATCTGTATTAGGGTACTCCAGGGAAACAGACCCAATAGGAGAAATCAGGGCCAGGCACGGTGGCTCATGCCTGTAATCCTAGCACTTTGGGAGGCCGAGGTGAGAGGATCGCTTGAGCCCAGGAGTTAGAGACCAGCCTGGGCAACATAGTGAGACCTCATCTGTAAAAAAAAGTTTAAAAATTAGCTGGGCATGGTGATGCGCACCTGTAGTCCTAGCTACTAAGGAGGATGAGGCTGGAGGATTGCTTGAGCCTGGGAAGTCAAGGCTGCAATGAGCTAGGATTGTGCCACTGCACTCCAGCCTAGGCAACAGAGTGAGATCTTGTCTCAAAAAAAAAAAAAAGAGAGAGAGAGAAATCAGTAGACGATACGATAGATAGATAAGTAGACAGATAGATTAGATAGATCAATTGATAGATAGATTGATAGATAGAAAGAATGAGGAATTGGCTCACATTATTATGGAGGCTGTAAAGTCCCACAGTCTCCCATCTGCAAACTGAGACCCAGGAAAGCCAGTGATATAATTCCAGTCTATGTCCACAATCTTGTGGACCAGAGGAACCAGGAGAGTTAATAGTACAAATCTCAGTCCAAGGAGAGAAGAAGACTGATATTCCAGTTCCAGCGCGCAGGCAGGAAGAAACAGTAGTGAATTTCTCTTTCCCCTTTTCGTTCCGTTCAGGCCCTCAGCAGATTAGGTGATGCCCACCACGCTGGCGAAGACAATCTACTGAGTCTACAATGCTAATCTCACCCAGAAACACCCTCAGAGACACACCAAGAAATGTTATTTAATCTGGGCACCCTGTAGTGCAACACACTCAAATTGGCACATAAAATTAACCATCAAATTTTATACCCTAAAAATCACATCATCTAATCCATTTCCATTTTTGCAGCAGATAAAAAATCCATGAGATCAATTCAGGAAGCCATAAAAAGGTGATCAAAAGAAGATGGAGTCAAGGAAGATGTCAAGCAGGAAAGAGCAGAAAGTCCTTTTTTTTTTTTTTTTTTTTAAAGACAGAGTCTCATTTTGTAGCCCAGGCTGGAATGCAGTGGTGTGATCTCAGCTCACCTCCACCTCCCAGCCTCCAGGAAGCTGGGATTACAGGCATGTGCCACCACACCCGGCTAATTTTTGTATTTTTAGTAGAGATGGGGTTTCACCATGTTGGTCAGGCTGGTCTCGAACTCCCAACCTCAGGTGATCCATCCGCCTTGGCCTCCTAAAGTGCTGGGATTATAGGCCTGAGCCACTGCATCCAGCTACTTCCATCTTTTTTAAAAAATGTTTTTATATAAGTAAAACATACACACAGAGAAGTGCATTAATTTCAAATGTACAACTCAAAGAACGTTTGCAAACAGCATAGGCATGCAACTAGTGCCTAGATTAAGGAAAGGGCATTCCCAGGATGCCAGGGGCTCCCTCCTGTGCCTTCTAGTTACTACCCTCCCCAAAGGACAACCTCTCTCCTGACTACTACCATTTTGCCTGGACTTGAGCTTTATATAAATGGAATCATACAATGTGCTCTTTTGCAGCTGGCGTCTTTCACTCGACTTTATGTTTGCAGATTTGCCTGTTATCACATGCAGTTACAGGAACATTCATTTTCAGTGCTGAGAAATACTCACTGCATACATATGCCACAGTTTTCCTCCCCTTTCTCCTGCTGAAGGCTATTTGGGTCATTCCCACTTTAGGCAGTGTGGGCTCCAGTGCTTCTCTGCTGGGAGCAGCTCTGCTCCTCCTGTCCCTCAATGAGTGTCACTCACTGAGGACACCACAGAGAGTGTGACTGGGCACCACACAGTGCCCCCAACTCAGGGGCTCCAGGTCCCCTTTGGCTCAAAGACGAAGCAAGACAGAGCTTTCTGTCTGACCCCACAAACCTGTCTGCCATTTCTGCCACCTCCCCAGGACTCAGCCCAGGGACCCCTTTCTCTAATACCCACAAATGTGCACATCGTTTTTATGGCCCCTCTGCCCCACCAGCACAAGGGAACCCCTTTCTGTTGGAAGGTGAGGGGATGGTTGCTCTTAGTCTCCATTTCTCCTAAATACCTGGCCTATGTCATAAATCCTTTCAGTTCCCATGAGGTCTCATGTTTGAAATTTAGGAGGCAGAAGATGCTGCTTGGCTCTGCTTTCTGCTGACCGCCCACCCTCCTACCCTGACTGCTAGAAGGGCTGGGGAGTGGGAGGGGAGGAGGGAGAGATACAGATGAAATAAATCAGAAGTTGTTTTTTTTTTCTAGAGATGAGGTCTCGCTCTGTCACCCAGGTTGGAGTACAGTGGCAAAATCGCAGCTCACTGCAGCCTGGAACCCCTGGGCTCAAGTGATCCTCCTGCCTCAGCCTCCCAAGTACCTAAAATTACATGCGTGAGCCACCACACCTGGCCAGAGAATATTTCAAAATGTTAGCCCTCCACATTTACAATGGAAAGGATTTGGACCAACCCACTTCTGCCATCTCTCTTGGGCAATGGACACTGATGGTTAGGGATGCCCTTACTTGTTCCCAGCGGGCTTCTCATACTCTAACAAACACACAGACAGGCTTCCAGCTCCGCAGTGTCTCAGTCTGTGTCATTGGTTTGTCTGGGGCTCCAAATGTCCCGCTTCTTCTGGGCATCCATTATCTTCCCTGGAATAGAGTACAAAGGCCCCCTCAGCTCAGTGGTCTTCCCTCAGAGCCTGGAAGCCCCTTCATTAGGGTGGCTGGATACTTTCTTGAGATATTAACATGTGGTTTTTTGTTCTTCCTGTTTTGTCACTGTTCCTACCCCATTCCAGGAAGCGTTTGCACATCCTGGCCCCAGAGGATTTTGCGTAGCCTCACCGAGAGAAGACGTTGGAAAGAAAAAAAAAAGAAGAAGTTGGCAAGGCATCCAGAGGAGACACCCCCAGCACCTGGGTTCTCTGCTGGAGAGAGAGGTGAGCACACTGGAGTGAAGGAGGCAAAAGCTGCTCAAGGGAGTGGGAGGGGAGATTCCCAGATGCTGCGGAAGGGATGTGGTTTGGGGGTCCTTGGAGTAGGGAGGAGAAGCCCTGCTCCCACATAGAACCCCACACACACAACAGTGGGGATGGGGGGAGGTCAGGGATTCCAAAGGAAACTAGCTAAGAACCTTGGCCTTGCTAAGCACAAAGAAAGACCCCCATTCATATCAGCTGTGTCTGAAGGTCAGAGGCCCAGACTCTGAATGTTCTAGGCTGGGTCAGACCCCTGGGATAGTCACTGGACCCCATAGGAGAAGAGATAGGGGAGTCCCTAATAAAACTTCAGTTACATTTCCTGCCTGCGTGGTCAGTGGATACTAAACGCAGATGACTTAGAAAACGAACGAATTGTGAGATGCTGTGGCGTCAACTCAATGCCATCATTAGCATCTTCCTCTTCAGAGTCCTGTATCCCAGCGACGGAGCTCAAGGTTCAGACTAAAGGCTCCCTACCCCTGGCAAGGAGGTCTTTATAGTGGAGGTGAAAGTTTACACACTACACTCTGAGAATTTTTTTAAAGTAGCCTCTATTTTGTATGTCTTCTCATCCTGTTAGAGTAAGTAGCTAGTAAGGGATGAGCAGGACAGGAGAGAGCTCCCCAGACACGCACCCACAGGAATGTCAGGCAAATATCAGGAGAGGGTCAGGCGGTTGTTGATGGGCTCTCTAAAATAATTGGCCACAGCTGGCACCAGAGAACGGCAGTCTCCCAATAGAAACGCCTGAAACCGGTGCTCAGCAGTTTCCCAATAAGATCCCAGTAAGTGACCAAAGAGGCAAGAATTGAGGTTGCTGCAGACCCCTGTAGATTTGCTGCCGCTAACAATCCCTACTACTGCTGGGGAGGAGGTTTTAATAGTATCTATTAATTAAAGATATCCCAGTCTCTTTTCTATCCTCCCTCCCCAAATACTGCTCTGTCCACCTCATGAGATTTTCCTGGGGCTTTCGAGACCCAGGCAATGGGAACAGAAGGCCGTGGAGGTGGACTGAGAATGCTGGGTGTCTAGATTAACTATGCTGCCCTGCGGAAGGCACCTCCAGTAGGATGCACAGCTGTGGCTATCAGAAAATTCCCCTTCCTCCTCTTGCAGGTGCCCTAGAGAACATGGATAGGGCTGCAGGTGGTTAATGGTTCAAAGACTACTCAGTGAAGACACTGCCTGGGGGAGCAGAGTGTGGCCACATCCAAGGAAAGAGGGTACAGGTGAGCAGGAGAGGAGGTAAAGGAGAAGGGAGCAGGTGGGGGTTGCAGAGGGGCTGAGGAGAGTCAGGCAGAGCCAGGGGACCAATCCAGCTCCTTGGAAGGTAGCTCAGTTGACTCCTTACCATGTGGCATTTGTAAAAGGTGGACAGTAGAGGCCTGGGGCCGGAGAGAGGCTGGACCAGACTTCCACTGTAAAGATCTCCTTGCCAAGGTCCGGGTAGGGTGTTCTTAAGTCTGAATCTTGATACCCATCGCTGGGATACAGGACTCTGGAAGAGGAAGATGCTAAATGACTGCATCTGGGGAGGGAAAGACGCTCATTTCTCCCCAGCCCCAAGTTGCCCTGTGTTGCTGCCACACTATGTAACTACAGTCATAAACTATATTTGAAGCATGATGGAACCTGAACCATGGCAGTAGCTTAAGTTGACTACATTAACAGGGAAAGTTGAGTCATGATTCTATACTGATCTAAAAATTAAGTCAGATGTGCGCACTCACATGCACACAAATATTCTGGAAAGCAGAGATCCACAGCCCCAAGATGGGGAAAGGGCTCCCCCTGGTGGGATTGCCAGAGGTTCCCCCATGGAACTGCAAGCCCCAGACCAAGCCAAAGCCCAAGCAAAACAATCTGCTATGTCATGCAGGATTGGAAGACTTTCATTTGCTTCAGGGCCAATTTATGACTCCTGGTATTCTCTGTCCTGAAATGACACCCAGTTCCAGGAAGAACTGGATTCTAGGACCAACTTGTACAGGCGCCCCAGGATACAGTCTGGGCATGCAGGTCAGCCGATGTGTGCCGGGGAAGACTGTCCACATTTGCTCCTCAGTCCCACTGGGCCTGATCACAGGCCACCCCCCATAGCAAAGGGGAGCCAGGGCCCCTGGGCGAGGGTAGATGCTGCCTCTCATGCCCCTGAATTAGCCAAGAAGCGCTCCAGCAGGAAGCCTTGTTCTGCTTATATTGCAAAGGAGGCACCACTTCCTATGCAGTCCCCTGCGCAGAGCACCTTGCCTGTGCTGCTGAGAAATGTCCTGCTGCAGCAGGAGAGGGGGATCGAGCTACAGCCAAGAGTGTGTCCTGCCTTCACCTGTTGACCCAGGTCAGAATGGTGTGGAACACTGGACAGTTTACTCACTGGGTTCTAAAAACACAGCAACACAATGCTCTGGGTGCCTCCTGGCTGTGATGTGCACCATTGTTTTCTGGGGAGATCCCATCACACATGAAACTTCAGATGTTCATCCAGGGATCATGTCAAGCTTCCATTGTTTGCTCTCATATGCTCCCTGGAGCGGGATTCCACCCTGGCTGAAGACCTCTGATGAAGGGCTGGCATGGAGCAGAAACTCCCTTAAGCAGAAACCCCCTTTCCCCCTTGCCACCCACCCCCCACCAGCACCCCATCCTAGGGGTGCCACCCCAGGGCTCCTCTCATGGCAGCACTACTTCCTCAATTCTCAACTTCAGGTTATTGCTACAGAGCCTCGCACCTGATCCAGCCTTGAGAAAGTGATTAGAATGTGACTGGAAAAAATTGTTAGTGATCCCCAAATATGTAGTATAAAGCTATAGTAAATGCTTCTAAACAATAGACACGAGTGAAACAGGCTAGCCCAGGGGCTTTCAATACAGAGCAATGATAGATATAATATTAGAGAAAATTAAAAAGCAGTGCTCCACAAAGGGAGAATATCCCCAAAGATATTCCCAGAAACTGAATATAAATGCAAAAGATGAACAGGGCTACAGCTGTGGCCTGTTGGGTTCTGACTCCAGGTACAGTCAAAGGCAGCTGGGAAGTCAAGTCCTGTTGAGTACTGAGTGATGAGATACAATTAAATTGCCCACTGAGGTAGGGGACCCGTGTCATGGTCACTGTGAAAATATTAGAGACTCAGATTCCCCTCTTGCCCACACTTCCACCCTCTTCAAGAAGACTGAAATAGCTTGCTACTAACTTCGCCTGGGACTGTGGCCTAGGGAGGCCGGTGGTTACCAAACGGCACCACACCTGGGCTTAACTGAGCTACCCACAGCCATGGGGCTGGATGTGAGTCATCCCCGGGGTTATCCCAGGGCAGGAGCCCCAACTGCCATATAAGACCTAGTCCTGAACACCCGCCCCTGGGAAGGGCAACTGCACAGCAGCTAGGCAGGGAGGAGTGAGGAATAAGAGAAGGGAGATAGAGAAAACCTGGAAATGAACGTGGAAGCTGAAATTCCAAAACACACAAAAACTGACACTGAGAAAGGCAGCCAGCAACATCAACACTTGATGCATGCCAGGTGAAGTGAAAAGAATATAGTCATTGGAAAGAGTCTTCAGTATCCTCAAGGAGGCAGTTAAACATATAATGTTCACTTAAAAATCAAGCCACTATGAGATTAAAACCAGGCAGAAACGTGCTGTCATATAACAATGGAACAGAAAAATATTATGCAATAAATGGTTCAGGAGAAATAATTATTAATATTTGGGAAAATACATATAGTAGATGAAAATCCTCACTTCTAACATACCCTGAGCAAATCTAAATATTTTTTAATCTCTGAAAGGGTAGGATGTTCTAATTAGCTGAAAGAAGCCAGGTGTGCTGGTGATGTAATCCCAGCTACTTGAGAGGCTGAGGCAGGAAGATCACTTGTGCCCAGAAATTCGAGACCCGCCTGAGAAACATAGCAAGATTCCCAATCTCTTAAAGAAAAATAAAATAAGATTTTAAGATAAATATCATACGAGAAATATGAAAGTAATAAGTAAAATATGGGAAAAAAGTAAAAAAACAAATTAACTGAAACAATAGGCCAACAAAAGAAAGGAATATATGCATAGATTTCACCACAAAAAGTTTTTAAATTTTTTTTTTTTCTTTTGAGACAAAGTCTCGCTCTGTCACCCAGGCTGGAGCGCAATGGCACGATCTTGGCTCACTGCAAACTCCACCTCCCAGATTCAAGCGATTCTCCTGTCTCAGCCTCTTGAGTACCTGAGTACCTGGAACTACAGGCACAGGCCACCATGTCCAGTGATTTTTTGTATTTTTAGTAGAGACAGGGTTTCACTATGTTGGCCAGGCTGGTCTTGAACTCCTGACCTCAAGTGATCCACCCTCCTCGGCCTCCCAAAGTGCTGGGATTACAGGTGTGAGCCACCGCGCCTGGCTAATTTTTATATTTAATAGAAAAAAATGGAACGCAAATAAATAAGGAAAATGTTGGCAACAGGTTCTGAATCCAGCCTTTCTGGGTATGACTTTGGGCAAGCTACTTGACCTCTCCAGGCTTCTATTTCCTCCATCATATGAGACTAATTATTGTACCATGAGGCAGGATTAACTGAATTACTCCATTTAAAGCTCTTAGAACAGTAACTAGCACCTAGAAAATACCCCACAGCTATTTGTATTTTATATTGTACTGTGTGAGAAATTCAGACACAGACAATTTATAACAGAAACACCATAACTAATTAACAATTATCAATGAACAATTCAACTTCATTAATAATGAAAAAAAATCTAAATTTTTTTTGCCTTTCTAGTTGATAGACTGTTAAAATAACAATAGAGTATTCCTGCCCTAACCCTGGGGTCCTGTTCCTAAAAGCCTCCTTGGATGAAAGCATTGTGATTAAGAAACTCAGGACTTTATGAAAAATTAGGGATAGGGGACACTAAAATCTTTAGAAAACCCATGTTTTTTAAAACTTTTGTGTTTTTTATGTTTTAAAACTATTCCCAGCCAGGCACGGTGGCTCACGCCTCTAATCCCAGCACTCTGGGAGGCCAAGGCAGGCAATCACTTGAGGTCAGGAGTTCGAGACCAGCCTGGCCAACATGGCAAAACCCCGTCTCTACTAAAAATACAAAAATTAGCCAGGCATGGTGGCGGGCACCTGTAATCCCAGCTACTTGGGAGGCTGAGGCAGGAGAATCACTTGAACCTGGGAGGCAGAGGTTGCAGTGAGCAAAGATGGCACCATTGCACTCCAGCCTGGGTGACAAAGCGAGACTCCGCCTCAAAAAAAAAAAAAAGCTATTCCCTATTTTTACTAAAATACACTCATAGAGTATCAATTTTATAAAACTTAGATTGTAACTGCTTACTGAACAATTACTTCCATTAATCTTTCCTTACTGGAGCGTAGCCTTCTAAAACCTCTCCCCTGTGGTTTCAGTGAGATGTCTGCAAATCAGTTAAGTGGGTCTATAAGGAAGAACTGTGGTATTTGTTTGCATATGGTTCCTCATCCAAACACTGTGAGCCTTTTCAGTTATCAGTGGTTGTATGTAATGTGCAATTATAAAACAGAGAAAGAGAAAGTGGTCCAAGCAGAACGTGCTATGGAAGGTTGCACCAGGAAGAGATGCTTGTGCACTGTCTGGAATGAGCCAGTGGTCCCAGCACAGGGATTCTGGCTCACTGGATCTGGGGATGGGCCAGGCATGTGCCGTTTGGAAGGCTCTGCAGGTAGTTCTAATGTGCACCGTGTCATGAACCTGCGGAAGAGGGTTGGATCAGGGAAGGGAGACTTGACCTCTCAGCTTTAACATAAATGAGGGTTTCCATTTTCTGGTTTTTAATCTCCTCCTTTCACTGTAAAATGGAAGAGTTGGGCTAAAGTGGAATCCTCGTTCTATGACAAGGCAGCACAGTATGCGAGAAAGCACACAGGCCTTAGGGTCAGACCACTGGAGCTGGTGTTCTCTCCAGAGTCATTCTTCCTCTCCTTCACCCTTATATCCACCCTTCCTACCCTGAAATCCATCTCCCATCTGTCCCCACTCAGTCCATTAACCACTATCTTTTTTTTTTTTTTTTTTGAGATGGAGTCTCGCACTGTCACCCAGCCTGGAGTGTAATGGCGCCATCTTGGCTCACTGCAACCTCTGCTTCCCGGGTTCAAGTGATTCTCCTGCCTCAGCCTCCCAAGTAGCTGGGATTACAGGCATCTACCATCATGCCCGGCTAATTTGTCTTTTTTTTTTTTTTTAATCAAGCAATCCCCTGAAACTGAATAGGCTCAGAGAGACTCCACCACTAATTCAGATGTTCATCACCTTTCACTGGAGCAATTTCCATAGCTTCCCAACTATTTTTCCCAACACCAGTTTTGTTTTGTTTTTTTTCTTTTTTGAGACAGGATCTTGCTCTGTTGCCCAGGCTGGTATGCAGTGGCATGATTATGGGTCACTGCAGCTTCCATCTCCTGAGCTTGAGTGATCCTCCCACCTCAGCCTCCTGAGTAGTTGGGACTACAGGCATGCACCATCACATCCGGCTAATTGTTTAAAACTTTTGTAGAGATGAGGTCTCACTATGTTGCCTAGGCTGGTCTCAAACTCCTGGCTCAAGCAATTCTCGCATATTGGCCTCCCAAAGTGCTGGGATAACAGATGTGAGCCACCACACCCAACCCCTGATACCAGTTTGGATCCTCTCTAACCCACCCTCTGAACCGCCTTCTGGTATGCATCTTCCACTGCTGCTGGAACCTCTGGCTGATCACAGGAGGGTACGTTTTCTCCACCTCATATGCCAGTCATTTTATTAGATCATCAAAATCCTGGCAGTCACCAGTGAGCGATTTACATTTTTGCAACGTGGTTCCCATTATTCTACTGTCTCTTTCTTTCTTTAGTAAACACTCAATGTTTCTTTGTATACGAAATGGGCTGGGATGGCTGGGCGGGGTGGCTCACACCACTGCACTCCAGCCTGGGCAACAGAGCAAGACTTCATCTCCAAAAAAAAAGAAGAAGAAGGAGAAGGAGGAGAAGAAGAAGAAAGGGAAGAGGAAGAAGAAGGAGAAGGAGAAGGAGAAGAAGAAGGAGAAGCAAAAGAAGAAGAAGAAATGGGCTGGGATGTTATCAAGAAGCTTTGTCATTTTGGTTTATTCTTTTTTTTTTTTTTTTTTTTGAGATGGAGTCTTGCTCTGTCGCTCAGGCTGGGGTGCAGTGGTGCCATTTCGGCTCACCGCAACCTCTGCCTCCTGGGTTCAAGCAATTCTCCGCCTCAGCCTCCCAAGTAGCTGGGATTACAGGCACCTGCCACCATGCCTAGCTAATTTTTGTATTTTTAGTAGAGACGGGGTTTCACCATGTTGACCAGGCTGGTCTTGAACTCCTGATCTCATGAACTGCCTGCCTTGGCCTCTCAAAGTGCTGTGATTACCGGCATGAACCACTACGCCCGGCCTATTTTGGTTTATTCTTTGCAGTCAATAAACTTTTAAAGGGCTTCTGCCTTCACCAGGAGCTGCATCCCACTTCACACATCTGGGCACTGAGTGTTCCCTGGGGCCACAATCAAAGAGCCTCTCATGGCATTCCCATCTTGCCCCTGTGGGACTAAAAACCAAAATTAGAAAGCTCTTTGAAAGTTGGAACTCTGACTTATTTACTTTTTTTCCCCAGCCCCTATACGGTGCCTGGAATGCTTGTTGAATAAACAAATCTATCCACCTAGAACAAATATTAGAAATAGACCTTTAAAATCTCCCAGAGTCAAAAATATGTAGAAGCACAAAACAAGCACTGAATGTTTTTACTTTCTCAGTTCTCTTCTTGTCATAACCCAAACCCCACAAGTTCCAAATCATATTCAAAAGTAACCGAAAGGGACAAGCTAATCCTTAGGGGCCAATGCCACTCATCCTCAGATTCCACAGGACGGTCAGCACTTCTCCTGACAAAATATGATGCGTATTTTAGCCCAGCAATGCTAATATTAGCGACAATCCCTCATCACCTCTTCATCCACTCCGAGATTCAACGGCTCAACAGTAAGAAGTTTACCGCAAAGGAAGGTGTGTGCTAGAAGCAGGTAGAGACACACTCATTTCTAACTCTTAGAACAGACAATTCTAAATGCCAGTTGACGATTTCGATGCGGTTTTCTGGCCATCAGGTACAGACAAATTCCTTTTTGAACCTTAAAATTCCAAAGATAGGTCTCTCCTGCCTGTGTATAAAAAGCCAGCTAGGAGCAAGAATTAGAAATGAGCTTTCTCAGGGGCATTTTCACCATTAATTATCTAGAGGTTTTTTTGTTTTTTCAGAGTAGTAGCCATCCTCTTTTTTTATCTTAATGAGCCCAGTTATGCCATCTGGTGGCCAAAATAAATTGAAAACATGCAACTATGCTGTCAGAAAGTGTGAACGTGTTCTTTTTAGAGTTATTCCCTTTCACCCCTTAGTTTTCTCCCCATTTTCCGTGAACATCTATCACTCTCTACATAAGGAGTACCAGGGCATTGATCTCGATGGTGCCTGTTTCCCTACATGGAAAGGTAAGGAAGTTTGGTCTTGGTATAAGTGAAACTGGTTAAGATCAAAAGAAAAAGAAGGACAAGTTAGGCACAGGACCCTTGCCCATGTCCAAAGGAACAGAATAATGTTTCCAGATGAGAGAGCAAGAGCAGAAGCCAGTGCCCCCAGCTTCTCAGTAAGCAACATGGCATTTGACTAGGAAACAGCAGAACGGCCATTGCTAAGTGGGCATCACCATAACACCTGAAAAAAATAATAATAACAGCAAGAGTAGCTGCTCCAAATGTGTTCAAACCTCCTGGTCTGAATGGATTACATTCCCAAGTACCAAAATAAAAATTAACTGAGAGTATCTCCAAGTCACTATCAATGATCTCTGAGAAATCACAAAGAGGCAGAAAGGTATTGGAAGTTGGAGATTGTGTGGCTCTGATTCCCAAAGATGGAAAAAAGATGAATGTTGAAAAGTACAGATCAGACCAGGTATGGGGGCTCACACCTGTATTCCTAGCACTTTGGGAGGCTGAGGCAGGTGGATCACTTGAGTTCAGGAGTTCGAGACGAGCCTGTGCAAAATCTCATCTCTACAAAAAATACAAAAATTAGCTGGGCACGGTGGCTCACGCCTGTAATCCCAACTTTGGGAGGCTGCGGCAGGCAGATCACCTGAGGTCAGCAGTTCGAGACCAGCCTGACCAACATGGAGAAACCCTGTCTCTACTAAAAATTCAAAATTAGCCAGGCGTGGTGGCGCATGCCTGTAATCCCAGCTACTCGGGAGGCTGAGGCAGGAGAATCGCTTGAACCTGGGAGGTGGAGGTTGCAGTGAGCCGAGATCGTGCCATTACACTGCAGCCTGGGCAACAAGAGCAAAACTCCATCTCAAGAAAAAAAAAAAATTAGCCAGGTGTGGTGGTGCACACCTGTAGTCCCAGCTACCTGGGGGACTGAGGCATGAGGATCACTTGAGCCCAGGAAGTCAAGGCTTGCAGTGAGCCAAGATCAGGCCACTGTACTCCAGCCTGGGTGACAAAGCGAGACTCTGTTTCAAAAATAAAAAAGAAAAGAAAACTACAGATAAGTGGCCTTGGCAATGACTGCAGGCAAAAACCCTCAAATGAGATACAGAAAGATGTTTTGTAAAGTGTTTTGTGAGCCCCAAGAAGAGATGAGTATAGTCACCAAGGGCCCCTGGGGGCTCCACAAGGGCAGGTCATGACAGGCTGTCCTCACTCCGTGCTCTCATATCCGGGTTGCTAGACAGATGGAGCCAGGGAGCATGACAGACCAGGGTTCTGCCTTTGATTAAGGCATTTCCTGGCATTCCAAAATATATACTTCTGGAATAAATGGAGAAATATGGAATAGGTAATGGTACAGTTAGGATAAATTGGAACTAATTAAATTATAGTATCTTAAGGTGCTAGAGGGTTCTCACTTCAATCCTGCTCTGTCCGATACTTTTTTTTTTGTGATGGAGTTTCGCTCTTGTTGCCCAGGCTGGAGTGCAATGGCATGTTCTCGGCTCACTGCAACCTCCGCCTCCCAGGTTCAAGCGATTCTTCTGCCTCAGCCTCCTGAGCAGCTGGGATTACAGGCATGTGCCACCACGCCCGGCTAATTTTGTATTTTTAGTAGAGATAGGGTTTCTCCATGTTGGTCAGGCTGGTCTTGAACTCCCGACCTCAGGTGATCCCCCACCTTGGCCTCCCAAAGTGCCGGGACTACAGGTGTGAGCCACCGAGCCCAGCCTTTCCAATACTTTTATCATATCTTGCACATTATATAGAGGCCACGTTTAGCACTTATATGAATGACATAGTTTGAAGAAATAGCAAGCCCATTGAATTCGAGAATCGGTGCACAAAATCCATCTTGACAGTCCACACAGAATTTTTTTTTTTTTTTTTGAGACAAGGTCTCACTCTGTCATCCAGGCTGGAATGCAGTGGCCAAATCATAGCTCACTGCAGCCTTGAACCCCTAAGCTCAAGTGATCCTTTCACCTTAGCCTCCCAATAGCTAGGACTATAAGTGTGTCACCACGCCCCACTAATTTTTTAACACCTCCTTCCTGTCCCCCGACTCCTGCTCTCAAACTCTTCAAAAGACTTGTTCCCATGATTCTGTTGGAGACCATGTTCTCTGGAAACAGATACTGAGATAAAGTTGGGATGCAAGATGTTAATTAGGAATTAACACCTGTGAATAAGGGCGAGGAAGCAGGAGTGGGCAGAGGGAGAAGTTAAACTGAGCTGCAGGCCCAACCACACCTCTCATAACTCTGCAGAGAGCTTGAGGCAGTATTGTCTATCAAAGCAAAGCAAGTTGAACTGAAAGAGCCAGGCATTTATATCCAGCCCTGCTTAGTCACCACATGGAGCTGCCAGGAGAAAGGCTGTGACCAGGAAGAGGGGCCAGGCGGCTCTTTGCAGCCAGGGGACCCTGAAGGAGCTGATGGCTGGAGGCTGTCTGCTGACTGCTCTCCCATAGCTGGGCAACAAGTCCTTCCTTGGGGGAGATCTGAGCAGCACATCTCGATGTCCACTACGCTCTCCTTACTTCCATTCCCCTCTGGCACCACTGAAATCCACCTTCCATCTTCGCTTTTACTCCACTCACCCCATCCCTTTGCTCCACGCCAAATCCAGTGGGCCCTTCTTGGTTCTTACTTTACAGCTGACCTCTCTCTCATTTGCTGAAGTTATCGATTTCTACAGTAACTTCTCCTCTCTCTCCTTGACCTCTCTACCCACACTTTCCCAGCCTGTTCAGGGGTCCTGTCCTCCATGCACTACCCAAGCGTTGGGACTCCATTGTGAATCCATCCTCCTCTTCCTCCGTACTCTCCCAGGCAATCCCACCCACTATCAGGGTTTTAATTCCTGTTTATATGGCAATGACTTTGAAATGTACTCTCCAGCTATCCTCTCTGCTAGGCTTCCGATTCCCATATCTAATTGGCTGCTGGCTATCTCCATGCTAAGGGCTGTCAGAACTGTGACATTCCACTTCTCTTTTCCCACTGTGTTCCCACCCTAATTCTTCCAGTGCAAGAAACCAGGGACCCTTTGAACCTACTCTGTCAAGTTTCTTTTCTCGGCAGCAACCTGTGCTGGGTCCAGTTTGGGCATGGGTATGGAAGCACTCCGAACAGTATCAAGAACTCTGCATATGGAGATTTGCATCACTGACATATAAATAGCTGATGCTGGTGCCGAAACCAAAAGAATATTCGTCACTGATCACACCCACTACTTGCCCAACCAGATGTGAACCTCTGACTCAGTGGGTCCACAGGAAAGAGTTACTCAGCACTTCCTAGCTATAGGTGATGAGAGATGGTATTCGTTTATTTTACAGCTTGAAGAATCTGTAAAGAAAATCTGAAGAAAAGAGTTATCTGGGCTGGGCACGGTGGCTCACGCCTGTAATCCCAGTACTTTGGGAGGCCAAGGCAGGCGGATCATGAGGTCAGGAGATCAAGACCAGCCTGGCCAACAGGGTGAAACCCCGTCTCTATTAAAACACAAAAATTTAGCCGGGCATGGTGGCGCATGTCTGTAGTCCCAGCTACTCGGGAGGCTGAGGCAGGAGAATCGCTTGAACCCGGGGGACGGAGGTTGCAGTGAGCCGAGATTGCGCCACTGCACTCCAGCCTAGTGACAGAGCGAGACTCCGTCTCAAAACAACAACAACAAAAAAGAGGTCTCTGAGCAGGTAGCTTTTAGCCACACCTTTTATTTCCGGGCCTATACCTGTGTGGCAAAGGCTTAAATAGGAGGTATTTCTCAAGGAAAATTATCTCCAGTTTATTTAAATATACCATGCTTCGTGTATATATGTCCTCTCCTTCCAAACTGGAATTTCCAGCTAAATTCAAGGAATAATTATCAAGTAAATACAACATGACAAGAGCAGGGCTAAGTACAGGACAGTTCCTGCCTTAAGGAATCTAAAGAATGGTGAAAGGATAAGTCTAATGGAAGCGCATTCCAGTTTGCTGATGAGCACAAAAGCCATTGCAGCTAAGTGCCATGGGTTCCAGAGAAAGGAAGTGTCTCCGTCCAAGCTGGCTTCATAAAGGCTTCTGAGATGGGCCTAAAGGATAGATCAGATTTCAGGAAGTAAGCACAAGACAGGAATAAGCAAGAAATAATGATGACACACAAGGAATGGAGAGGAAAGAATGCCATTAGAAGAATATCTTCAGAGAATTGCATAATAAACAGAGAGTAATGGTAAGGAAATGTTCTTATAGCTAAGGCCAAATATTGAGACTACACAAATACCCTGGGAGGCTAGAGCGAGGCAACGTCATGGGGGAAAGATTGGTTTTTTGTTTGTTTGTTTTTTTTGTTGTTGTTGTTGTTAGGTTTTTTTTTTTGGAGAGGGAGTCTCCCTCTGTCACCCAGGCTGGAGGGTAGTGGCGCAATCTTAGCTCACTGCAACCTCCGCCTTCCAGGTTCAAGCGATTTTCCTGCCTCAGCCTCCTGAGTAGCTTGGATTACAGGCACCCACCACCTCACCCGACTGATTTTTGTATTTTTAGTAGAGACAGGGTTTCACCATGTTGGCCAGTCTGGTCTCGAACTCCTGACCTCAGGTGATCCACTCACTTTGGCCTCCCAAAGTGCTGGGATTATAGGTGTGAGCCACGCACCCAGCCAGATTGTTAAAATAATATTATTACAAGGAGATGGGTAGAAAAGGCCAAATCACTGCCCCATTAACTTTTCCTAGGCCCCAGTTCAGACCCAAACTCTTTTTAGACTTCCCTTTTCTACCATCATGGGCAGCACGGGTGTTGTGGCTCCGAGACCCCTCTTCTATCCAGCTCCCTGAAAAGGACAATGCCCACTAAAGGCTTGCTGGGAGTTGATCCGTCACTTCTGGTTTGGTAGAATGTTTCCCTAAGGATCTCTTGAGCCCAGGAATTGAAGACCAGCCTGCGAAACATGGAAAAAACCCGTCTCTACAAGAAATGCAAAAATGAATGGGGTGTGGTGGTGTGCACCTGTAGTCCCTAAGGGCTGTCAGAACTTAGGAGGCTAAGACAGGAGGATTGCTTGAGCCCAGGAAGTCGAGGCTGCAGTGAGCCATGATCACACCACTGTACTCCAGCCTGGGCAACAGAGCAAGACCCTGTCTCAAAAAAAAAGTTTCCCTAATGTTGCCCACATGGGTAACTCCCTCCCACCTATCCCAGTTGTAATTAAATGAGAACACTCTAGTCCTTGTGCTTAAATGAAGGAAGTGAAAATTTGTGAGGACAAGAATGTTCTGGGCCGGGTGACCTCCCAAAGTGAGCTTGGCAGCAAATCTTCCCATTTGCCTTGGGAAAGCCCTAAAAAAAACCAGAGTATGGGATGCTGATAGTGGTTATAATTGCTGACGAGGTTAGAGTTTTAACACATGATGCATGCTAAGTAGTCAAAATTCCCCATTTTACAGAAGGAGAAACTGAAGCTCAAAGATGCTATGTGCAATCCCCGTACATGGAGACACAGGCTGAGTCTAGCTTTTCAAGGCCTTGGCAGGGCCTGAGGGAGTGGGTAACATGGGTATGGCTTGTATACATTTATGAATTTTGTATCTGGGAAGCAATATGGAGAAATAGCCTGTAAGGAAGGAAAAGATGAGACACTATTTACTGCAGCTCCAAACAAAACTACACAGAGGCCAGGCACAGTGGCTCATGTCTGTAATCCCAGCATTTTGGGAGGCCAAGGTGGGTGGATCACCTGAAGTCAGGAGTTCGAGACCAGACTGGCCAACATGGTGAAACCCCATCTCTACTAAAAATACAAAAATTAGCCAGATGTGGTGGCACATGCCTGTAATCCCAGCTACTCGGGAGGCTGAGGCAGAAGAATCACTTGAACCTGGGAGGCAGAGGTTGCAGTGAGCTAAGATCACGCCACACTGCATTCCAGCCTGGCAACAGAGTGAGACTCTGTCTCAAAAAAAAAAAAAGGCCAGTTGCCATGGCTCATCCCTGTAATTCCAGCACTTTGGGAGGCCGAGGAGGGTGGATCACCTGAGGGCAGGAGTTCAAGACCAGCCTAGCCAACATGGTGAAACCCCCATCTCTACTAAAAATACAAACAATTAGCCGGGCATGGTGGTGGGCCCCTATAATCCCAGCTACTCAGGTGGCTGAGGCAGGAGAATCGCTTGAACCTGGAGGGGGGCTGGGTGGGGGATAGAGGTTGCAGTGAACCAAGGTCGCGCCATCGCACTCCAGCCTGGGCAAGAAGAGTGAAACTCCGTCTCAACACATAAATAAATAAATAAAGATTGTGTTTGGTTCTTGAGTAACAAAAACTCAATACAATGGCCTAACTTCATAGGTGTTTACTTTTCCCAGTTATCAAGAAGACTGGAGCAGGCAGTCCAGGGCTGATACAGCTGCTCCAATCACCAGCGATGCAATCTCCTGCTAGATGTCTTCACATGTACCTTTCTATGTCACATGTGCAAGATGGCTGCTCTGCCTTCAGACATCACATCTACATTCCAGGCAGAAAGGAGAAGGAAAGAGCAAAAGATGTGTTCCGAACAAATCCATCTTAAAAACAAACAAACAAGGGGAGGGGTGACAGGAGAAAATTTTTAAAAAGAAGAAAAACAAACAAAAGCAGGAAGGTCGTTGTTTCCCTGAAAGCTCCACCAAGCCGACTTCTACTGATGACTCATTATCCAAACAGTCATGTGGCCACCCCTGGATTCAAGGGAGTCTGGGGAGGTGAGTGCTTCAAAGAGGCACATGGATGCCACAGACAAAATCAAGTTTCCATGGTTGAAAGAGAAGAGGACGATGGAGTTTGGGGAGGCAGCAGGCTACGTCTGCCACAGAAGATATCAAGATACGGAGCCACACAAGAAGTTGGGGGAGGCTGCGAAGAAAGGCCACTGGGTACAGGTGAGGAGCAGGTGACACTGGAGTCGCTCCATCTGAGGAGCCTGCACCTGCAGTGCTTTCTGCTCCTGTTCCTGTGGGTGTAGGCACAAGGCTGATGCTGAGAGAGTGAGTTGTTTCTGTTGGGGTTCAGAACACAATACCCCAAAGTATGGTGCTGAGTACTTAACTAAAGGACATTGGAAGGCCTCAGAAGCAGCCTCAGATCCACGGTCCCTCTGACCTGCTCCTGCCCTCCTGTCTCTGTCGTCCCTCGTTCTCCCCTGAAGTGAGTCATAGAAACCAGAATCTTCTTCCCCAAGGCAGGTCCTAGAAACTAGAACCCTTTTTCCCCGAAGCAAAAGCCATAAAAACTGGAATTATTACTCTAAACTCTCCCTGACTTTTTGTCCAGAAGATGGCCATAAAGAAATTCTCAGCTAGGTGTGGTGGCTCGTATCTGTAATCCCAGCACTTTAAGAGGCCAAGGTGGGAGGATCACTTGAGGCCAGGAGTTTGAGATCGGCCTGGGCAACATAGTAAGACCCCCATCTCTACAAAACTTTTTTTTTTTAAACTTAGCTAAGCGTGGTGATACACCTGTAGTCTCAGCTACTTAGGAGGCTGAAGTGGGAGGGACTCCACTCTGGCTGTGACTGCTTTATCACAGGGAGTGCCTATCTGTGGGCTGCTTTCTACACATCAAAGCATTTTCAGAAAGGGCCAACATCAGCCTTGGAAAAAAGAAGGAAGAGCCACAGAGAGTCTCCCTCTATCTTCCCCTTATCTGTGATGTGAGAGTGCACATGCCCGTGTGCACATACACACACAACACACACACACCTCCACATACACACACACACCACACACACACACCCCACAGGCACACAGGGTCAAGAGCCTGCTGGGCAGAGCTTAAGCCACTGAATGTTTCAGTAGGAATCATGATATCTAAAAATAGGACAGCTGATAAGTTAAGGGGGTTCTTACTACTCACAGTTCCTGGAATTATATGCAATTGCATCTTGGAAACTCAACAAATAAACAGTTAGTATGGAATTAAGGAATCAAAGTTTGGTGAAGTTCAAAGAAGCTGATGTTACTCACAAGAGTAAATAGAGATGGCCGGGCGCGGTGGCTCACGCTTGTAATCCCAGCACTTTGGGAGGCCGAGGCGGGCGGATCACGAGGTCAGGAGATCGAGACCACGGTGAAACCCCGTCTCTACTAAAAATACAAAAAATTAGCCGGGCATGGTGACGGGCGCCTGTAGTCCCAGCTACTCGGAGAGGCTGAGGCAGGAGAATGGCGTGAACCCGGGAGGCAGAGCTTGCAGTGAGCTGAGATTGTGCCACTGCACTCCAGCCTGGGTGACAGAGCGAGACTCCGTCTCAAAAAAAAAAAAAAAAAAAAAAGAGTAAATAGAGAGGAGGCCGGGCCTGGTGGCTTCACGCCTGTAATCCCAGCACTTTGGGAGGCCAAGGCGAGCAGATCACTTGAGGTCGAGAGTTCAAGACCAGCCTGGCCAACATGATGAAACCCTGTTCTCTACTAAATATACAAAAATTAGCTGGGCATGGTGGCAGGCACCTGCAATCCCAGCTACATAGGAGGCTGAGGCAGGAGAATCGCTTGAACCCAGGAGACAGGGGTTGCAGTGAGCCAAGATCACACCACTGCACTCCAGCTTGGGCGACAGAGTGAGACTCCCTCTCAGAAAATTAAAAAAAAAAAAAAAAAAAAGTACATAGAGAGGAAAGCACAGGCCAGGGTAAAGAGCTCCATGTAGGGCTGGGCGCGGTGGCTCACGCCTGTGGTCCCAGCACTTTGGGAGGCTGAGGCGGGCGGATCACAAGGTCAGGAGATCGAGACCATCCTAGCTAACACGGTGAAACCCCGTCTCTACTAAAAATACAAAAATTAGTCGGGAGTGGTGGGCGCCTGTAGTCCCAGCTACTCGGGAGGCTGAGGCAGGAGAATGGTGTGAATCCAGGAGGTGGAGCTTGCAGTGAGCTGAGATCACACCACTGCACTCCAACCTGGGCGACAGAGCAAGACTCCACCTCAAAAAAAAAAAAAAAAAAAAAAAGAGCTCCATGTATGATTCGTGTATAATGCTGCGGGCATTTGGAGTACAGCCAACAGCCCCCTTGCAGAGACCCAGTATTCACTGTCCCATTCCTTCTTCTAGCAGAACCCCAATTTTATTTTGTTTAGCAAAGTTCTATGCTTTAAACTTTTTTTTGCCTCAAACTGCCATGCAGGTAGGAGTGGTGGTGTTGCATAGGGCTGGCCAATGAGACGTTAGCCTAAGTCATGTAAAGGGGACTTTCAGAAAAGTTCTTTTCTAGGACTGACTCAACTGGCATGGGCCCCCTTTGCCTTTTACTCTCCCACTTCTTCCAGCATGAAACAAAACCATGATGGTCTGAACTCCAGCCATCAACTGGAGAGCGCTTAATCATTTATTCAGCAAATACATGCCAGGCACTGTTTTCAGTTCTGGGAACTTACCATAAAGAAAACAGATAAAAATCTCTGCCTTCAAGGAGCTTACAGTCTAGTGAGAGGAAACAAATTATAAGCAAACAGATATATAGTATTTCAGAATATGGTGTTAAGGAAAATAAATTAAGAAATGAGATTCTTATTCTTATTATCTTTAGGGACACTCTCACTCCATCTCCTTCTGTTGCCCACACTGGAGTGCAGTGGTGTGATCATAGCTCACTGTAACCTCAAACACCTGGGCTCAAGTGATCCTCCTGCCTCAGCCTCCTGAGTAGCTGGGACTACAGGCGTATGCCGCTACATCTGGCTAATTTTTTTTTTTTTTTTTTTTTTTGTAGAGACAGAGTCTTGCTACATTCCCCAGGCTGGTCTCAAGCTCCTGGCCTCAAGTGATCTTCCTATCCCAACCTCACAAGGGGCTGGGATTATAGGTGTGAACCACCACGCCACCCAGAAATGAGATTCTTTTTATTTTTATTTATTTGTTTGTTTGTTTGTTTATTTTGAGACAGAGTCTCACTCTGTCACCCAGGGGAGTGCAGAGGCACATTCTTGGCTCACTGCAGCTTCCACCTCCAGGTTCAAGTGATTCTCGTGCCTCAGCCTCCCAAGTAGCTGGAGTTACAGGAATATGCCACTACACCCAGCTATTTTTTTTTTTTTTTTTAGTAGAGATAGGATTTCACTATGTTGGCCAGGCTAGTCTCAAACTCCTGACCTCAAGTGATCCACCAGCCTCGGTCTCCCAAAGTGCTGGGATTACGGGCGTGAGCCACCGTGCCCGGCCTATTTTTTTATTTTTATTTTTAGTAGAGACAGGATTTCACTATGTTGGCCAGGCTAGTCTCAAACTCTTGACCTCAAGTGATCTGCCAACCTCGGCTTCCCAAAGTGTAGGGGTTATAGGTGTGAGCCACTGCACCCAGCCCAGAAATGAGATTCCTGATGCTCGATCAAGTCAGGGTGGTGGCTCAGAAGGCTGGATGGACCTGGAGATTGTAAAGGTAGCCAGGGTTTGTTTTAATCAGGTGTGGCAGGACATGCAGACACAGGAATCACTTTCATGGAGGAAGACATTTACTCACAGTTCCCTAGAAACATGCATGAGGCATGGCATGGCGTGCAGGGGATGCCCCATGGGGAAGCACCTGAGTCAGTCAGGAGGCAGTGGGAGTGAAAGGAAAATGTGGGCAAGAGCCTTTATTGTGGTTTCACTGGCAGGAGTGTGCAGGCAGGTAAGCAAGTTCAGGCTCGGCTAGTTTGAGTAATTTCAGCAGCCTCTGGGGCATAGGGGCTGTCCCTAGCTCTCTAGTACTGGTCCTGGGGTGACTAGGGGAATTGCAGCTAGGGGTGGCAGAGCCTGATGAAGGCGGTGGTTGGGAGGATGGGGTCTAGATTGGTTGATCTACATATGACAGGCGAGTTCTTTGCTTCTAGGAATTAGCTCAACCTGGGAGAGGCAGTCACTCCGAGGTCAGCAAGACCCCAAGATGTGGAAGTATCAGAATATAGAAACTAGAAAGCATGGTTAATTATACTAGGTTCTTGCCAATATTGCTATGCTATTAGGACCCTGCTCTCACCTCTAGATTTATTCTAAATCCAGAAAAATTAAACTCTCAATTTTTTATGCCATTGTTTTTCAGGTTTCTATTACTGGTTAGGTGAATGCCAGGCCTGTACTGACAATGAGCCCAAAGAAGACTCCTCTTTCATACGGCCTAGTAACCGATTCTCAGATCTTATCCACATAAATAGGCTGTTAGTCAAACAAGACAAATAGCAAGATAAGTAACAGATCCTTCATAGAGTAACTACTCTCACCTATGTGCGTGCACGCACACACACATACTAGTGCGAAAATAAAATGATTTTTCACAGACTTTTTCTGAACATTGAGGATTTCAAAACAGTCTGAAAAAAAGTTTCAAAAGTGGTCCTGAAGTTAGCCCTACATCAATGCATTAAATATTAACTTTTTTTTTTTTTTTGAGATGGAGTCTCACTGTGTCACCCAGGCTGGAGTGCAGTGATGCCATCTCGGCTCGTTGCAACCCCTGTCTCCCGGGTTCAAGTGATTCTGCTGCCTCAGCCTCCCAGGTAGCTAGGATTACAGGCATGCGCCACCATGCCTGGCTAATATTTTTGTATTTTTAGTAGAGATGGTGTTTCACCATGTTGGACAGGCTGGTCTTGAACTCCTGACCTCAAGTGATCCACCCGCCTTGGCCTCCCAAAGTGCTGGGATTACAGGCATGAGCCACCGTGCCCGGCCTAAATATTAACCTTATATGAACAAAAAGAGAAACGAGGATATATGGAGAGAGTAAAAGAGAAGTGAGGCACAGTGAGAAATGGGGAAGGGAGACCTGAGCCTTTGTCTATAGCAAAGGTTGAAAACTCAGCCACCTGCAGGGGCAAAGCAGAAAATGCAAATGAGGTAGCAGGCTTGGGATAAGAAAGACCTGGCTCTTGTTCTCTCTTTGTTTTCCCATTTTTCAGTAAAGATATAGGTAGAAACTAAAATTTGTCTGCTAGAGGAAAAAATAACTACTCAAGCTAAATAGTAAACGCCAACTGACACTTTCCCTCAGTGTTAGGGAGGCCAGGAGGCATGGAGTGGGCACTGGTGAACAGAGAGGGGCAGCCACCGCCCAGCTCCATCAACTGTTACCAGCAATTGGTGTAGGTCGCATGATGCCAGATAGCCTGATTTTTTTTTTTGAGCTGTAAAACTGGGATTTCTGTTTAGAGACCGGGTCTCACCCCAGTCTGGAGTGCAGTGGCATGATCATAAAACACTGCAGCCTCGAACTCCTGGGCTGAAACAATCCTCTCTCCTCAGCCTCTCAAATTAAATCGTAGGTGTGAACCACCACACCCAGCTGATTTTTATTATTTTTTGTAAAGACAGGATCTTGCTGTGTTGCCCATGTTGCCCAGGCTAAAATCTGGATTTTTATGTGAAATCTCCAATTCTTCATTGTTAAGATTGAAGACTTTTTTCTTTCTTTTTTTCTTTCTTTTTGTTTTTTTTTTTTGGAGCCAGGGTCTTGCTCTGTCACCCAGGCTGGAGTGCAGTAGCACAATCAAAGTTTTCTGCAGCCTTGACCTCCTGGGCTCAAGCAGTCCTCCCAACTCAGCCTCCCCAGAAGCTAGGACTACAGGCATGTAGCATCATGCCTGGCTAATTTTTGTATTTTTTATAAAGACGGGGTCCTACTATGTTGCCCAGGCTGGTCTCAAACTCCTGGGCTCAAGCAATCCTCCCAGCTCGGCCTCCCAAAGTGCTAGAGTTACACGCATGAGCCACTGCTCCCAGTCCCTGAAGACAATTTTTGGATAAACATTCTCTTAGCAAATTATATGTTTCTGCAGAGCAGATACTCAGGCAGTAGGCCATCAGTTTGCACTTCTATTATGCTGAACAAATGAGATAGGAAGCTGTTGCAAAGAAAGGGGAAAAATAAGGAGCTAGCTGACAGTAAGAAAGACTGGGAGATGGACAAGGAGAGACCCAAGGTGATGGGATGAAAAAAGAAGAAAAAAAACAGGTGGAAAGAAAAATATTGATGAATGCGATTGAGAAGAGACTGGGGGCCGGATGCAGTGGCTCACGCCTATAATCCCAGCACTTTGAGAGGCCAAGGCAGGCGGATCACCTGGGGTCAGGAATTCAAGACCAGCCTGGCCAACATGGCAAAACTCCGTCTCTACTAAAAATAGAAAAAAATTAGCCGGGCATGGTGGCATGTGCCTGTAGTCCCAGATACTCGGGAGGCTGAGGCACGAGAATCACTTGAACCCGGGCAGCGGCGGAGGTTGCAGTGAGCGGAGATTATGCCACTGCACTCCAGCCTGAGTGATAGAGTGAGACTCCATCTCAATTAAAAAAAGAAGAAGAAGAAGAGATTGATGAAGAATGAAGAAGAGAGGAAGAAAACACTGGGGCTCAGAAAACAATACCCCAACATGTGACACTTTGGCATGCTGAGTACTTTGAACTAAAGGACATTGGGAAGCCTCAGAAGCAGCCTCGAAACCAAGATCCCTCTGACCTTCTGCCCCTCCTGTCTCTCGCCCCTCATTCTCCCCTGAAGTGAGCCACAGAAGCCAGAATTAGTCTTCCCTAAGACAGGTCATAGAAATCAGAACCCCTGTTCCCCAAAGCCAGCCATAAAAACTAGAATTATTTCTTCTACTGCTTCCTGTCTAAGACATGACCATAAATAAATAGTCTGACCTACCCTTGTCTAATGGTGGGCCATAAGACCCTCATTCCAGAGGGGTCCTGTCCCATACCTGGCTGGAAGAAATGCTACAACATAGAGGCCGAGAAGAATCTGGACAGACAGGCCTTGCGGGATTCCCCCATTAGATCATACCCTTTCTGTCCCATCATATTTCCACATGACCATCCATTCTTCATCAACTCTAAGCATAAAAATGGAGAATTTTCCCTGTGGATGTTCACTCTTTTTCTTTTTCTCTTTCTTTTCTTTTTTTTTTTTTTTTTTTTTTATACAGGAGACAGAGTCTTGCTCTGTCGCCCAGGCTGGAGTGCAGCGGTACGATCTCGGCTCACTGCAACCTCTGCCTCCTGTGTTCAAGCAATTCTCCTGCCTCAGCCTCCTGAGTAGCTGGGACTATAGGTGCATGCCACCACACCCAGCTAACTTTTTTTTTTTTTTTTTTTTTTTAGTAGAGACGGGATCTTACCATGTTGGACAGCCTGGTCTTGAACTCCTGACCTCAAGTGATCTGCCCGCCTCGGCCTCCCAAACTGCTGGGATTACAGGCATGAGCCACCATGTCCGGCCCCTGTGGGTCTTCATTCTAAAGGCTACCATGACACATAAAACTTGGATTCAATAAATGTTTTTCTCTCATTAACCTGTCTTTTGTTAGAGGACCATGGCCGAGACGTTTATGATGGAGAGAAAACGTATCATAGAAAAGGTATGCCCTTTCTGCTTCTAAAAAGGCAAGGAAGATGGAGAAGAAAGTGAGAAAAAGGAGATTTGAAGAGATAGGAGGAAGTGGGCTGCTATAGGTAGAGGGTGGAGATTTAAAGTCATTCAACAGGCTTGGCACGGTGGCTCACGCCTGTAATCCCAACACTTTGGGAGGCCAAGGTGAGTGGATCACTTAAGGTCAGCAGTTCAAAACCAGCCTGGCCAACATGGTGAAACCCTGTCTCTACAAAAATACAAAAATTAGATGGGCGTGGTGGCGGGAGCCTATAATCCCAGCTGCTTGGGAGGTTGAGGCAGGAGAATCTCTTGAACCCAAGAGGTGGAGGTTGCAGTAAACCAAGATCACACCACTGCACTCTAGACTGGGCAACAGAGCGAGACTGTGTCAAAAAAAAAAAAAAAAAAAGCCATTCAACAGAAAGAGACAGGAATATGCAGGCACTGTGGAGAGAACAGTGGCTCTATATGGTGAAAGGGAAGCTCACAAGTTTTCCAGCCTTCGGGAGTCTGTGCTATTATAATTTATATATAGGTTTTAGTCCATGGTTCCTGGCTTATAATTCCCATCGCCCTTGTTACAATCTGTTGTTGTAATGTTGGGTGCTTTAGGCCTCAGAAGCAGGCCTCAATAAACAGAATCTCTCTGACCTTCTCCTGCCCTCATTTCAGCTGCTCCTTTATCTCTCCAAGGCAGGAATCTTTGCCCATCTTTCTGTCTTTGACCTACCTTGTCTGACTATAGGTCATAAGACTCCCATTTCAGAAAGGGTGCCCCATATCTTGGAGGAAGAAAGGCTGCACAGAGAGGCCAAGAAGAATCTGGACAGGACTTGCTGGGTTTCCCCACTCTGTCTATTAGTATTAGATCATATCCTTTTTGTCCAATCACATTTTGACATGGTTGTCCATGCTTCAGTCTTGCTTGTCCAGTGAAGTCTCCATAAACGCCCAAGAGGACGGGCTTCAGAGAGCTTCTGGAGAGCTGAACACGTGGAGATTCCTGGAGGGTGTTGCACCCAGGGAGGGCACAGAAGCTCTGTGCCCTTTCTCCCTGTGCATCTCTTCAACTCTAGCCTTTGTAATAAACCAGTAAATGCAAGTGTTTATTTAACTGAATCCAAAGAGGGGGTTGTGGGAATCCCAACTTGAAGCTGGTGGGTCAGAAGTTCCCAAGGCCAAACTTGTGACCAATGTAGGTCTGGGGGCAGTCTTGGGGACTGAGCCTTCAACCTGTGGGATCTGATGCTATCTCTAGGTAGACAGTGTCAGAATTGGATTGGAAGACACCCAACTGGTGTCTGCTGCAGACTTAATTGCTTGCTTGATGTGTAGAGACAAAACTCCTCACATTTGGTCACAGAAGCCTTCTGTGTTGATGATTGTTGTGAGTGACAGAGTAGGAAAAAGCACATTGAGTGTTGTTTTTCCCATACACAGAGCATCACTTTTTCTTTGATAGTTAAATAACTCAGGCCCACACTTTTCTACAACTGCAGGAAGTCCAGGGCCCTGGCTCAGGAAGTGGCGCCATTTCCCTCGTCAATATCACCTCTTGCTTCTCCTTTCTTTCAACACCTCCCTGTGGGGGTCCAGCTCCTTCAGCCCTTCCCTTCCTTTACCAGCTGACACTGGACTATGGGTCAACACAGCTTCAGTGGATGCTTGAACCATGGGTAGGCTAGCCCAGAATTCTACAGGGGACAAGTAGAATTCCATACCAGAAATGATATTCCTAAAATAATCTCCATGCCAGGCGCCCTATTCTGGAAAGTTCTCACCACCTCTCTGCTCAAGGAAGACATCCTTTCTCTTCATTGTGCTCAGCAATGGGGCATCTCTTTGATCAGACTCTGCCTGAATTTCATGTAATCAAAGGACACATTAAAATGTTTTATTTCACACAAGAACTCCAGAGGGGCTGGGAACTAGAAGAGCTGTATTCTTTTTTTTTTTTTTTTTTTTAATTTATTTATTTATTTATTTATTTATTTATTTTGAGATAGAATCTTGCTCTGTTGCCCAGGCTGGAGTGCAGTGGCGCGATCTCGGCTCACTGCAACCTCCACCTTCCAGGTTCAAGCAATTCACCTGCCTCAGCCTCCTGAGTAGCTGGGATTACAGGCACCTGCCACCAGGCCTAACTAATTTTTTTTGTATTTTTAATACAGACAGGGTTTCACCATGTTGACCAGGCTGGTCTCGAACTCCTGACCTCAAGTGATCCGCCCACCTTGGCCTCCCAAAGTGCAGGGATTACAGGCATGAGCCACCACACCCAGCCAAATTTCTGTATTTTCTTTTTGAATTTGTTATTATTATTATTATTTTATTTTGAGATGGAGTCTCGCTCTGTTGCCAGGCTGGAGTGCAGTGGCATGATCTCGATTCACTGCAACCTCCGCCTCCCGGGTTCAAGCGATTCTCCTGCCTCAGCCTCCTGAGTAGCTGGGACTACAGGCACATGCTACCATGCCCAGCTAATTTTTGTATTTTTAGTAGAGATAGGGTTTCACCATGTTGGACAGGATAGTCTCGATCTCTTGACCTCGTGGTCTGTCCACCCTGGCCTCCCAAAGTGCTAGGATTACAGGTGTGAGCCACAGCGCCCAGATTTTATTTTTATCTTTATTTTTGAGACAGAGTTTTGCTCTTGTCGCCCAGGCTGAAGTGCAATGGCACAACCTCAGCTCACTGCAAACTCCGCCTCCTGGGTTCAAGCAATTCTCCTGCCTCAGCCTCCTCAGTAGCTGGGTCTACAGGCATGTGCCACTACGCCTGGATAATTTTTTTTTGTATTTTTAGTAGAGACGAGGTTTTGCCATTTTGGCCAGGCTAGTCCCAAACTCCTGACCTCAGGTGATCCACCCTCCTCAGCCTCCCAAAGTGCTGGAATTACAGGCATGAGTCACCACACCTGGCCTAGTGCTGTATTCTTGATGATGGAGAGCAGTTTCCTCCTCTCTGCCAGGCCACACTGTGCATGGCCATCGCCTCCTGAATGGTGCTCTAGTTCTTGAGACCTACAGAAGCCATTTCCTATTTTCCTTACTCACCTGTGTATCCTTAGGCAATGTCCATCCCCTGAGGTAACTTGGGTGTTTCTCTGTCTTTTGCAACCTGAGTGAGCTGAATACCTTCACATTGGCTTGTTTGTAGAAGGCAGTCAGGTTTTTGTTTTGTTTGCTTTCTAGTTGGATCAGATAAGAGTTAACAGAAAATGACCACAGTCTAGGTCACTTGCTCAGCGATCAAGTTGTGAAAAAACTGAAATCACTTTATATATATGTGTGTGTGTATATATATGTGTGTGTATACATATGTGTATATATGTGTGTGTGTGTGTATTTTTTTTTTTTTTTTGAGACAGAGTCTCACTCTGCCGCCTAGGCTGGAGTGCAGTGGCGCGATGTTGGCTCACTGCAACCTCCACCTGCTAGGTTCAAGCGATTCTTCTGCCTCAGCCTCCTGAGTAGCTGGGATCACAGATGCCTGCCACCACACTGGCTAATTTTTGTATTTTCAGTAGAGACGGGGTTTTACCATACTGGCCAGGCAGGTCTGGAACTCCTGGCCTCAGGTGATCCGTCCGGCAGCCTCCCAAAGTGCTGGGATTACAGGCATGAGCCATCACACCCATTCTGAAATCACTTTTGACCTGGAAGTCACCCTTTTTCTGTGCTTCTGAACACATGGCAACCTTCTACCCACCTGCCCAGCATCCTCGTGTCCCACTGGTTTCTCCCAAATCTGTTCTCTTCCCCTGCGCCTCCTCCACTCCTGCCCCTTTATCTCCAGCACATGTTGCTCTTCCTCCTCTTTTTTCATCTAATTATCCAACAGATACGTGATGAGAGCCCATGTGTGCCAAGCACCGTGCTGGCAACAGAACAGACGGAGGGCAAGACGGAGCCCCTCTCCAGCCGCGGGTCCCTACAGCCTAGCACGATGCCTGCAGTCAGAGCCAAGCACACTGCTCACATCTGAGCTCAGCAGATCTGGGCAGTGAAGTGGAGTAAAGTTAGTCTTTAGATGGAAAAACAAACAGAAATAGACTGTTATGAGCCTTTTTTGTGGAGGCCACAGACTTAGATGTTTTAAGCCTGGAATCTGATGTCACACAGACCCAAATCCCACTACTTACCAATTGTGTGACCTTATCTCTGGGCCTCTTTTTCCTTCTGGAAGTAACCACCCTAGCCAACTAACAGATCAAGATTATTTATTCTGTATAAAGTACTTAGCACAGTATCTGATTCCTGGTGGTAGAAAATAACCACTAAATGGTAGTTGGCATTAATGATATGGATCTGTGCTAGGAGTTACATGAGCAGAGTAAGACAGGTTTCAATCTCTGTATTCCACTCCTCCCTTCCTCTGCCCACTTCTCCACCCCCTGACCCCACTCTTTTCCAGTTAGAAAGGTAGAAATTCCTAATGGAAATCAAGAGCAGGGGAGGGGTGGAAACAGGAAACATGGGTTATCAACAAAAACCGGGCTCCAGGACAGGCGCCGTGGTTCACGCCTGTAATCCCAACACGTTGGGAGGCTGCCGGACAGATCACCTGAGGTCAGGAGTTCGAGACCAGCCTGGCCAACATGGCGAAACCCCGTCTCTACTAAAAATACAAAAATTAGCTGGGCGTGGTGGCGGGCGCCTGTAATCCCAGCTACTCGGGAGGCTGAGGCAGGAGAATCACTTGAATCCAAGAGACAGAGGTTGCAGTGAGCCGAGATCACACCACTGTACTCCAGCCCAGGCAACGCAGTAAGATTCCGTCTCAAGGAAAAAACAAAAACAAAAACACAAAAAGCTGGGCTCCTGAGTGCTCCACACGCGTGAGCGGCCATCCCGCTCCTGAGAAGCAGCTCTCCAACCCCCTGGCCCAAGTAGAGCTGGGCCCTCCTGGACGTCTGCAGGATCCACTCCAGCTTGAAACATTCTCTGGACAGCCCTTTAATGCACTCTTCCTCAAGCCCTAAAGGTCAAAACTCCTTGAATGGCTGGAAAAACACTGTGCTGAAATCACAAAGAATCCAGGAAAGAAAAACAGGCAGCAAAATGGAACCAAACACAGGGAGTTGAACAGATGTTTATTTTGATCCATGTCCAGCTTTGGCCAAGAAAATAATAAAATGTCCAGGAAAAATCAAGCTGAAGGGAGGGGGTGGGAGAGAGGAGCTAGTAATATCAAATTTGAGACTCCATATGAAAAAAGATAAAAGTTGGTCCATTTATCATAGTGAGAGGTGACAGCATGCTGGCAGTCCTCACAGCTCTCGCTCGCTCTCAGCACCTCCTCTGCCTGGGCTCCCACTTTGGGGGCACTTGAGGAGCCCTTCAGCCCACCGCTGCACTGTGGGAGCCCCTTTCTGGGCTGGCCAAGGCGGGAGCCGGCTCCCTCAGCTTGCAGGGAGTGTGGAGGGAGAGGAGCGAGTGGGAACCGGGGCTGCGCACAGGCGCTTGCGGGCCAGCTGGAGTTCCGGGTGGGCGGGAGCTTGGCGGACCCCACACTCGGAGCAGCCGGCCGGCCCTGCCGGCCCAGGGCAATGAGGGGCTTAGCACCCAGGCCAGCGGCTGCGGAGGGTGTACTGGGTCCCCCAGCAGTGCCAGCCCACCGGCACTGTGCTCGATTTCTCACCAGGCCTTAGCTGCCTTCCCACTGGGCAGGGCTCGGGACCTGCAGTCTGCCATGCCTGAGCCTTCCCCAGCCTCCATGGGCTCCGGTGCAGCCCGAGCCTCCCCGACGAGTGCCACCCCCTGCTCCCTGGCGCCCAGTCCCATCGACCACCCAAAGGCTGAGGAGTGCGGGCGCACGGCGCAAGACTGGCAGGCAGCTCCACCTGCAGCCCTGGTGCGGGATCCACTGGGTGAAGCCAGCTGCGCTCCTGAGTCTGGTGGAGATGTGGAGAACCTTTATGTCTAGCTCAGGGATGGTAAACGCACCAATCAGCACCCTGTGTCTAGCTCGAGGTTTGTGGATGCACCAATCGACACTCTGTGTTTAGCTGCTCTGGTGGGGCCTGAGAGAACCTTTGTGTGGATACTCTGTATCTAACTGATTTGACAGGGACGTGGAGAACTTTTATGTCTAGCTCAGGGATGGTAAACGCACCAATCAGCACCCTGTCAAAACAGACCACTCGGCTCTACCAATCAGCAGGATGTGGGTGGGGCCAGATAAGAGAATAAAAGCAGGCTGCCCGAGCCAGCAGCTGCAACTTGTTCAGGTAGCGTTCCATGCTGTTTGCAATAAGGCTTGCTACTGCTCTCTCTTTGGATCCATACTGCTTTTATAAGCTGTAACACTCACCGTGAAGGTCTGCAGCTTCACCTCTGAAGCCAGTGAGACCATGAACCCACCAGGCGTAATGAACAATTCCAGACGTGCCCCCTTAAGAGCTGTAACACTCACTGTGAAGGTCTGCAGCTTCATTCCTGAGCCAGTGAGACAACTGAACCAAAAAACTCTGAGCACATCCGAACATCAGAAGGAGCAAACTTCGGACATGCTGCCTTTAAAACTGTAACACTCAATGCCAGGGTCTGCGGCTTCATTCTTGAAGTCAGTGAGACCAAGAATCCACCAATTCTTGACACGATAGCACACATACAAAAAGATAAATTCCACAGGAGACTTGAAAAAACAAAAACCACACAATGCTAAGGGGAAATAAATTCTTCTACAGCTCTGGAGTAGAAAAGACTTGTATGCTATGGCTAAATCTTCAGTTGCAACTGAAGAGAAAGTGATAAATTTTGGCTGGGCACAGTGGCTCGTGCCTGTAATCCCAGCATAGTGGGAGGCTGAGGCGGGTGGATCAATGAGGTTGGGAGTTCAAGACCAGCCTGGCCAATATGGTGAAACCCTGTCTCTACTAAAAATGCAAAAATTAGTCAGGTGTGGTGGCACGCACTTGTAGTCCCAGCTACTCAGGAGGCTGAGGCAGGAGAATCGCTTGAACCCAGGAGGCAGGTTGCAGTGAGCCGAGATCGTGCCACTGCACTCCAGCCTGGGCGACTCTGTCTCAAAAAAAAAAAAAAAAAGATACATTTAACTACATACAAATTTAAAAGCAAAACCTTTTGCAAGGAAAAAATATTGCCGTAAGCAAAGTAAAAAGACAAATGGCAAACATATCACAGACAAATGGTTAAGATTCCTAATACATAAAGAGCTTCTAAAAGTAGAGGGACCCCCTAGTACATAGCAAGTGTTAAAAAATAATAATAAAAGTAGAAGAAAAGAACCAACTCAATTTAAAAACTGGATAAGAGACATGAACAAACACTTCACAGAAAAGGAAATGTAAAGGGCCCTATAACGTAAAAAGATGTTTATCCTTGATTCTAATAAGAAGAATACAAGTCGGCTGGGTGCGGTGGCTCATGCCTGTAATCCCAGCACTTTGGAAGGCCAAGGCGGGTGGATCACGAGGTCAGGAGATCAAGACCATCCTGGCTAACACAGTGAAAACCCATCTCTACTAAAAAAAAAAAATACAAAAAAATTAGCTGGGCGTGGTGGCAGGCACCTGTAGTCCCAGCTACTCAGAAAGCTGAGGCAGGAGAATGGCATGTACCCAGGAGGCTGAGCTTGCAGTGAGCCAAGATTGCGCCACTGCACTCCAGCCTGGGCAACAGAGCGAGACTCTGCCTCAAAAAAAAAAAAAAAAAAAGAAGAAGAATACAAGTCAAAATCATATTAAGGGGAGGCCAAGGCAGGAGGATAGCTTGAGGCCAAAAGTTTAAGACCAGCCTGGGCAACATGGTAAGACCCTGTCTCTCCAAAAAAGTAAACGTAAAAAATTAGCCAGGCATGGTGGCGCACGTCTGTAGTTCCAGCTACTTGGAGGGCTGAGGCAGAAAGATCACTTGAGCTCAGGAGTTCAAGGTGCACTCCAGCCTGGGCAAAAGAGCAAGACCCTGTCCCAAAAACAAAAAACAAAACAAACGAAACAAAACAACTATCCTAAGGTAGCATATTATACCTATCAGATCGGCAAAAAATCCAAAAATTTGTCAATACATGGAGTTGGCAAAGCTATAGGGAAACAGGCATTCTAGTACATTGTGGCTAGGAATGCAAAATGAGGCAACCTCTATGGAAGGGAATTTGACTGGCTATATCTAGCAAAGTTACATATGCATTTCCAGCAATACCACTTCTAGGAAACTATTCCAAAACATCGCTGGCAAAAATATGAAAAAGTATTTGTGTAGGCTATTTATTGCAGCTCTGTTTGTCATAACAAAAGACTAGAAATAGGCCGAGCATGGTGGCTCATGCTGTAATCCTAGCACTTTGAGAGGCCAAAGCGAGCTGATTGCTTAAGCCCAGGAGTTCAAGGCCAGCCTGGGCAACATGATGAAACTCCAGCTCTATTTCAAATTTTAAAAATAAATAAATAAATACTAGAAATAACCCAAATGTCTAACAACAAGGGGCTGATTGAATTAAATATGAAGTACTATGGAGCATTAGAAAAAGAATAAAGAATATCTCTACATACTGCCATGGACTGATTGACAGCACCTATTGTTAAGTAAAGAAAGGTCAAACTGTATGTCAATTGTATCTCAATGTTCCTTTAAAAAAAAAGAGAAGTGGAGAAATCTGGATGCTACTCTATATCTAAGAATATATACATGTATATATTTAAATTTCTAAAAATCAAAAGCAAAAATAAAAGACTATCCGCACAGTGAGTTACTTATACAATTACAGAGAGAAAAACTGTCTCAAACAACTTTAGACCACTGCAATTTGATTGCATATTCCTAGTGAGATACACCCTAAGGACAAAAAAAAAGGAACTGAAAGAATAGTTTTATTGTGGAGACAAAACTGGCTCCATCTTGGATGCTAATCCACCAGGTTGTCATCTGATTAGCCCCAGTCCCAGGAATGCCTCCTCATTCCTACTTTATTTACTGTCCCTAGTGTAAGAATATATCAACCTTGATGTTATCACACAAATTATAGGCTGTGACACACATAGCATTCTAGCCTGTTCTGGACAATTGCCTTTGTCTTGCACTAAGCACATATACTTTTTCCCTATGGTATATAAGCCTTGGGTCTGAGGTAACAGTGTGAGATCTACCTGTCTTGCAGCTGCCCAAGAGCGGACTTCCGTCTGTAAGTTCCCCAGTGAAACACGCTTTAGCAACAAACTGGACTTGTCTACCTTGTTCTTTGGTTTCTCAGCTCCTTTGACCTTTGGGGGCCACATTGCATGTATGGCCCTTTCATGGAAAAGCACTATCATATTAATGGTGATAATATTGATGTTGTTATTTTAAGACTGTGTATAAGTATTGAGGGATAAAGCAAACATTGGTGGATTTGGAAACTAGAATATTTGGTTGGGAGAAAAAGACAGATGCAAGATATACGAAGTTATATAAATACACTTACAGCCTCTATTTGAATGGAAAGTATTAGTATAAACATTTTCCTAGATCCTAGAGCTGGTAAAAAAAATTAACAAAAATAAAGAAAGTATTAGTATAAACAGACAATGAGTTTATTTTTAAAATATGTTTATATTTTCTTCCCACTAAAAGGCCCTAGAAAGAAGGACCAATCCAGCAGCAACAAGCATCCCTGGCACTCTGTCATTTCCCTTCAACTGAAATCAGATCTTCTTGAAGAAAAGCTTGGCTCTCAGACTGGGAAGAGAAATGTACAAGATGTGCTTGGATATCTGGTCAAATCAGAAACTCAAAAAGCTGTCAAAGTCTCTTTGGACTGTGTCAGAAAGAGGTGAAAAGACTCCCACTTGCCAAAGACGGGACAATTTGAGCATTCATAAGACTAATAACTATAATGGACTATAGTGAACTGAAGTACATCAAATATGTTTCAATCCATGATTTCATAATGGTATCTTAAATAACTGGTCACTTGTGGAGGACTCCACGTAGCCAACTCAACAATTTGAAAACTGGTAATAAAGAGAAATCCTTTATTCTGCCTTTCCTATAGAAACCATAACTGAACCCCATGGTTGATGAAGCAATTTCTCTTACACAAGCAGTCCACCTAATAACTGAAGAAAGGAGCTGCTGGGCAGGAGAGTGGGGTGTGGGGGAGAAAAAAGAACAAATACATAAATGAAGAAAAAAATAATAGAATTCCAGTATTACCATTTTGCAGCTCCTAATGAAATAATGGATTAGTCAATGATCACAAATGACTTAGAACATCACCAAAAGAGACGGACACAAGCAGACAGCATGTACCTCTGGGTGAATGTTCACAACATTCCCTGAGAAGGGGCCCTGCGAAAACAAACACTGAACTTCAATCTGATCAGACCTCTAGATGAAATTAGCAATTCACAAGAAGTCAGTGATCAGAGGAGTGTCTTACATAGCACCTCCAGGATAGAATCAGCAAAACCCAGACTGGAAAGCTATACAATACAAAAAAAAATCCATTTTCTCCAACAAACCTATTGCAAGAGGGGGAAAAAATGAGAGAGCTAACCTGTACATTAAAAGAGATATAAAAAACAATAATCAGGTCCGGCAAGGTACATCTGTAATCTCAGCATTTTGTCAGACCAAGGCAGGTAGATCGCTTGAACCAAGGAGTTCGAAACCAGCCTGGGCAATGTGGTAAAACCCGTCTCTATAAAAAATAAAAAATAAAAATTAAAAAAAATCAGCCAGGTGTGGTGACCCATGCCCAAACCCCACTTTTGGGATTACAAATTATAATCCCAAATTTTGCATTCTGAAATCACACTTCTGGGATTATAGGTGTGAGCCACTGTGCCTGGCCTTCAATCTTGATTTAAAGTAAAAACTTATTACAAAAAAAAATATGAGGCAGGGTATGGTGGCTCACACCTGCAATCCCAGCATTTTGGGAGGCTGAGGCAGGCAGATTGCTTGAGCCCAGGAGGTCAAGACCAGCTTGGGCAAGACAGGAAGATCTCTACCAAAACTACAAAAATTAGCTAGGTGTGGTGGCATGCACCTGTAGTCCCAGCTACTCAGGAGGCTGAGGTGGGAGGATCATTTGAGCCCAGGAGGCAGAGGTTGCAGTGAGCTGAGATCACACCACTGCACTCCAGCCTGGGAGAATCTGAAAAAAATCAGAGACCCCTAAAATCCAAGCTATTTTGCCACTGTTCTGAGCCTTGGAATCTGCTGTTTTCAGTAAAGACCACTTCAGAGTCCAGAACCACAGGGTTGGACCATCTCCCCCTAATTGTCTCTTTACTGATCATGACCACCTCTCCCATTCTCTCCCAGCCTCCCCTCCTACCAGCCACCCAGAACCAGGAGAGTGAAGGATTCAGCCACCCAGAATGATGTGCAGGTGGGGCGTGGTATTTCATGCCTATAATCCCAGCACTTTGGGAGGCCAAGGTGGGTAGATCACTTGAGGTCAGGAGTTCAAGACCAGCCTGGTCAACATGGTAAAACTCCATCTCTACTAAAAATACAAAAACTAGCTGAGTGTGGTGGCACGTGCCTGTAATCCCAGCTACTTGGGAGGCTGAGGCCCGAAAATCACTTGAACTAGGAAGGCAGAAGTTGCAGTGAGCTGAGATAGCACCATCGCACTCCAGCCTGGGCAACAGAGTGAGACTCTATCTCAAAAATAATAAATAAATAAATATATAAAAAAAAACAGAATGAGGTGCAGACAAGAGGTTCCCTGGAAGTGGTTCCAATTCATACTGTTACTCATCTGGAGCACAGATTTTGGCATTATTGGGGATGTCCCCAAATGAACAAGTTCTGCTCATGTGATGTGAGTTGATGTTCCTGATCCCAACTGGGCCTGTGATTTGGAAACAGAAGTGTTTAGGATACTCCTCCAAATACCACCAGCAGCTAGAATAACTGTAAATGATGCACTGTGGGACTTTGAAAAAAGGGACACTCTGTGTCCACGACCTAGATGCTCCTAAGTCAGAAGAACTAAAAATTGGCCAATATCCCCACCTATGCCTACTATAGTCTCTCAAATCACTCAACCTTTCCTAGATTCAGTTGCTACTTCTGCAATAAGGGATAATATTTTATCTAGACCGGGAACTAGACTAGGATACCTCTTGAGGTCCCTAACTGCTTTGAGCTCTAACCTTATCGGCTACAATACAGGGAGGAACTCCTTATTTCAGAGAACAGAATAAACAGCAGGACCCAAGGAAGGGCAAGAATGGGCAAGTTAGGAAGTGTCACTGGACATATGAAGCCAAGAGCTGAACCTGGTAGGCGGACACTAATTAAACAAATGTAATACTTATTGATCTCTTACTACATGCCTGCTGCTAGGCTAGGTCCTTTGTATGCCTCATCCCATTATTACCCTCAACAATCTGTAGGTAACAACCCTCACTTCCTTCTCTGAAAGGAAACCTCACTCCGACATCTCAGGAACAGGTCTCTTACGCATTTCCTATTTCAAACACCTGGAAGTTATATGTAATAACTGAAAAGTTTCATGCAATGTGCAGCAAAGATGCTGAGGGACAGCCCAGGTCTAATGTGGAAGGTCTGAGTTCATGGGGTGGGAGGAGGTGAGGGTCAAAGACCTCCATAATACAATGAACAAAACTTCTTCCATCTTACCTTCAAGCTGCAGCCTATCTAAAAGAATTTGTCATCTTTGCAAAAGACATCCAGAAGATTCCAAGCTTCTCCAGTCAGAGCTTTGTGTTTGACAGGAGCCATGACCAGCCATTGCTCCATTCCCAGTGGCTCATCTGGCCATCTACTATCTTGGGTTTGTTTGTTTGTTTGTTTGTTTGTTTTCAGAAACTCCAGCAAGCAACACGTGAATTGCATCTCTAAACAAAGGCTTGTTCCACCTCTTGCAATTTTATAATAAATGAGTGAGGCTGAAAGTGGGGTGTATTTATTTGCAAGAGGTCACAATATAATGGGTGATTATAGAGCAATTGTTTTTTCTCTATCATTTCCTAACAAGAGTCATACCTTGAAGTTTCAATAATTACATACTGATAGTGACACACAAAAAAGAGGCATTTACATGGGAAGCAAAGATGTGAACTATATTACGTGGATTTTTTTTTTTAAGATGGGGTCTTACTCTGTCATCCATGGTGGAGTGTAGTGGCACGAACATGGCTCATGGCAGCCTTGACATCCCCAAGCTCAGGTGATCCTCTCACCTCAGTTTTTTAAATTAAATTAAATTTTTTTTTTAAATTTTTAGTAGAGACAGGGTTTTGTCATCTTGCCCAGGCCGGTCTCAAACTCCTGGACTCAAGCAATCTGCCTGCCTCGGCCTTCCAAAGTGCTAGGATTATAGGCGTGAGCCACATGTGGATTTTTCTGTCCCCAGTGAAGGAGCAACATTTGAACTGTGTTTACACTAGTCTAGCCAAAAACAAAAAAAAACAAAAAAAACTCTTTCCCTCACCAAACCATATAATTAACAATTGGGCTTAACTCTGTAGCCACAACCATACCCAGCATTATTTCAGTGAATCAATGAAGCAATAATGGGGCACATGGCTTTATTAGTCGTCTCTGCCTCCTGGCTATGGATATTCAGTACGATAAACATGTGCATCCGAAAATTCAGTATTTCTGGTTGCTTTACTTGTCTGTGAAGACCCCTGACATGTAGGGACATGTAGTTTTGCTGAGGCTCAGACACAAGTGGCACTGCCTGGCTGGGCATGGTTGAGTGAGTATGGATGAAAGCTGACAACCCAGCTTCCCCAAGCGGCTCTGTGTTTCTCAGCAGGTGGTCTCATAGGCAGAAACCTATGGGAAACACCTTTTTTTTTTTTTTTTTTGAGACGGAGTCTTGCTCTGTAGCCCAGGCTGGAGTGCAGTGGCATGATCTCGGCTCACTGCAAGCTCCGCCTCCCGGGTTCACGCCATTCTCCTGCCTCAGCCTCCTGAGTAGCTGGGACTATAGGCGCCCACCACCACGCCTGGCTAATTTTTTGTATTTTTAGTAGAGACGGGGTTTCACTGTGTTAGCCAAGATGGTCTCGATCTCCTGACCTCGTGATCCGCCCGCCTCGGCCTCCCAAAGTGCGGGAAACAGCTTTTTTAAAAAACCTTGTTTCTTTGTGAAAATCGCCTCCCAATAAAGCCACTTGCTTACACAGGTAATAGAAGCAATGAAAATGTCTGGCCAGGTGTGGTGGCTCACACCTGTAATCCCAGTACTTTGGGAGGCCGAGGTCAGGAGTTTGAGACCAGCCTGCCAAATATGGTGAAACCCTGTCTCTACTAAAAACACAAAAATTAGCCGGGCATGGTGGCGGGCGCCTGTAATCCCAGCTACTCAGAAGGCTGAGGCAGGAGAATCACTTGAACCTGGGAGGCAGAGGTTGCAGTGAGCCGAGATCGCACCATTACACTCCAGCATGGGCAACAAGAGCAAAACTCAGTCTCAAAAAAAAAAAAGAAGTAATGAAAATGTGAAGTGAAGAGATCCAAGAAAGTGACAGTTTTTAGGAATTGTAAATTGGGGTAAAGACTGGAATTTTTATCTCAATGATAGTTCAGCTCTATGAATCCAGCATAAATGCAGACATTTCTTAAAAGACTAGAGAAATGATTTCAGGAAATGTGTCCAGCTAGCTCAAACATTTCTCACAGAGTAAGACACAAAACTTAAGTGAAAGTAGGAAAGTCAGATAACTTGTGGTAAGAGAGTACAAACAGGAAGCAGCAGCCTCTCGAAGTAAATATTATTGAATCAGGCCTAAAAGACCTGGGGAAGTATTTATGTATCAACTAATTGGAAGATTTACAAAGCTCTCTGGTGTCTTTGGTAGAGGTCAAGAAAGGGTCGGCTCTCCTTCCTGCAAGCAGGCGGGTGGGATCACTGCACAGCAGCCTCCCTCTCCTTTCAAGATCCCTCATCTAACCCCACACCAGTGGATTTTGGGGGTTGAAAGATTCTGGGCTGGGCACGGTGGCTGATGTCTGTAGTCCCAGCACTTTGGGAGGCTGAGGCAGGAGGATCACTTGAGCCCAGGAGTTCAAGACCAGCCTGGGCAACATGGCAAGACCTTGTCTCTATAAAAAATTTTTTAAAAAATTAGCCAGGCACGGTGGTATGAGCCTGTGGCCCCAATTACTCAGGAGGCTGAAGTGGGAAGATTGCTTGAGCCTGGGAGGTAAAGGCTGCAGTGAGCCAAGATCGCACCACTACACTACAGCCTGGGTGACAGAGTGAGATCCTCTCTAAATAATAAATAAAGACTCTGGGGCTGGGCACAGTGGCTCATGCCTGTAATCCCAGCACTTTGGGAGGCTGAGGTGGGTAGCTCACGAGGTCAGGGGTTCAAGACCAGCCTGGCCAACATGGTGAAACCCCATCTCTACTAAAAATACAAAAATTAGCTGGGTGTGGTGGCACGTGCCTATAATCCCAGCTACTCAGGAGGCTGAGGCAAGAGAATCGCTTGAACCCGGGAGGCAAAGGTTGTAGTGAGCTGAGATCACGCCATTGCACTTCAGCAGGGGTGACACAGCAAGACTCCATCTCAAAAAATAAATAAATAAATAAAAAATGAAGGCTCTGAATTCCCCAGAACAAGACTGTCTTGTGGTTAAGATGAGATGTGGGGGTGGGGTTGGTAAAAGCAGTCAGCATGCCAAGCATAGAGCCCCTCTCCAACAGGAAAGTCTTCAGACTCATCTTCCAAGACCTCATCCTCTCTATATATAGATATTATCTAGTGCTGCATGCATATCCTCCCCTCCATTCCTACTTGATTTATTATTTTACTCTTGTTTAATGATATCCAGACTTATATATCTTTTCTTGTAACTATCAAAGTCCCTTTGGATATAAGTTTGGTGTACATAAATAACAATAGTGGGGCCAGGCATGGTGGCTCACGCCTGTAATCCCAGCACTTTGGGAGGCCGAGGCGGGCAGATCACAAGGTCAGGAGATCGAGACCATCCTGGCTAACACAGTGAAACCCCGTCTCTACTAAAAATACAAAAAATCAGCGGGGCGTGGTGGTGGGCGCCTGTAGTCCCAGCTGCTTGGGAGGCTAAGGCAGGAGAATGGTGTGAACCCAAGAGGCGGAGCTTGCAGTGAGCCAAGATAGCACCACTGCACTCCAGCCTGGGCTACAGAGCGAGACTCCATCTCAAAAAATAATAATAATAATTTTAAAAAAATAACAATAAGGCCGGGCGCGGTGGCTCACGCTTGTAATCCCAGCACTTTGGGAGGCCGAGACGGGCGGATCACGAGGTCAGGAGATCGAGACCACAGTGAAACCCCGTCTCTACTAAAAATACAAAAAATTAGCCGGGCGTGGTGGCGGGCGCCTGTAGTCCCAGCTACTCGGAGAGGCTGAGGCAGGAGAATGGCGTGAACCCGGGAGGCGGAGCTTGCAGTGAGCCGAGATTGCGCCAGTGCACTCCAGCCTGGGCGACAGAGCGAGACTCCGTCTCAAAAAAAAAAATAGTAGTTACCAAGTATTGACTGTAATATACCAGACAATGTATATACATTGTCTTTTATCCTCATGATGCTTGGAAATAGAATTTACAAGAAACAGAGGCACAGGAAAGGGAGGCAATTCATTCACTTTCTCACAGCTAGTAAGTGGTGGACTCAGGGTTCAAATCCAAGTAGGAAGGAATCTATGTCGGACTCGTTCTCTTAGTAAGTTGTCTTTAATGGTGTTAATCTCATTCATATTCCTCTCTCACCTACTACTAGTTATGCAGTTTTACAAAAGCTGTTTCCTAAGCTGAGCTAAAGGAAGGTTAACTACAAACACACCTGCTTGCACGCACACACCCTTTATTCAGCTAGATTACCTCATCCTTTCAACCAAAGGAATTGGTACCTCTTCCATGCCAGACACTGGCATGGTAAACATGTCAGCCACGGCCCCTGCCTTTCTGGAGCTTCTATTTTCACTATCACTAATCCCCAGGTAGGTCTTAAACAATACCTTCTTTAGTAGGCATTCCTTGTCACCCCAGACTAAATTAGATGATCTCATTATACACCACCATGCTTTTCTTTCATAACACCCAACACCCTGTAATTACTTGCTCAATGTCTTTCTTCTTGGGCCGGGTTCGAAGGCTCATGCCTGTAGTCCCTCCACTCTGGGAGGCCGAGGTGGGTGGATCACCTGAGGTCAGGAGTTCAAGACCAGCCTGGCCAACATGATGAAACCCCCATCTCTACTAAAAATACAAAAAATTAGCCCAGAGTGATGGCAGGCACCTGTAATCCCAGCTACTCAAGAGGCCTGAGGCAGGATAATTGCTTGAACTTGGGAGGCGGAGGTTGCAGTGAGTCGAGATCACACCACTGCACTCCAGCCTGGGCAACAAGAGCAAAACTCCGTCTCAAAAAAATAAAAATAAAAAAGTCTTTCTTCTCATTGTCCTGTGACCTCCATGAGGATGAGACAGGCTGTCCTGTTCGCTGCTATAGCCAATAGCTTGTGTAGCACCTGGCACCTAAGAGAAAATTCATAAATGTTTGTTGAATAAGTGGATGTGAACAAGCAGTAGGAACAGACTTTCTCAAAGGTTAGGGAAGATGGTGCAGGCTTGGTGACTAACCCATATTTAGCCGATATCAGTTTCTGTGCCACTAAGTTCTAACCTCTGCTTAATAGGAACCAGCAGCCTCTGAGTTTAAGCCTCCCTCCATTGCACACACATTCCAGTGTCTGCCTTGCTAAAGAGCTCTGCCAGGCTCAGCCCAGGAGCTGTACCTGTGGAAGGGACTAATTAATCCTAAATGTCACATTGGTCTCATAGCTCTTGCCCTTTGCATGCACACCCAATCTGGGTATCTCTTTAATCACAATCTCTAGCCCTGGATTGAACCTCAAGAGAGTCAATAATACCTGGAACAAATGACCACATCCCCGCTCCATCCCTCACTGTATTGGGGTTACCTGGTTAAGTGTCTTTCCCACTGTACTCTGTAGGAGGAGGTCACACACCTGGGAATAAGAGTGATCTCTGAAAGAGATGGCCATTCAGGTATTAGGCAGGCATAGGTGAGGTGGGTCATCAGATAGGGACCTGGAACTCAGAAGGGAGCCTTTCACAGGATGGGTGGGAACTTCCATGCGTCTCTAACCTTCTCTACTCAGACTCAGGGAGTCGCCATGGGAGGGAGCCAGGAAGGGGCAACTCTTGCAGTTACCTTCGATGACTCCGATTCTGGTTACCTGCTGCTCAGTCCTTCACTTTCTCTTTCCTTAGCTCTTGGCCTTTAGGGAAGTCCTGTTTTAACAACACTGTTCCAGGTGTCTGCAGTGCTGATGGCCTCAGCTGTACTTGTTCATAGACATAAAGGGACAGAAAAACCTCTGGGGACAGGGTAGGGCTGCAACAACCAGCTTCTGCTCCCCAGGGAGATGCTCCCATCACAAAAGATGTACCACTTATTTTGTTGCAGGAGGCTGCTGTTTCTTTGCAGCATCATTTTGGTTGTTTTTGAGATGGGGTCTCATTCTGTTGCCCAAGCTGGAGTACAGTGGCATGATCATGGCTCACTGCAGCCTCAAACCCCTGGGGCAATCCTCCCACCTCAGCCTCCCAAGTAGCTGGGACTACAGGTGCTCACCAACACACCTGGCTAATTTTTGTATTTTTTGTAGAGATGGGGGTTGTGGCCCAGGCTGGTCTCAAACTCCTAGGCTCAAGTCATCTGCCTGCCTCAGCCTCCCACAGTGCTGGGATTACAGGCGTGGGCCACTGAGCTCAACCTTTTGGCAGCATCTACACAAGCTGTGGAAGGCCTCTGATTCCAGGCCTCAGATGGAGTGCCCCAAAGTGGCATGAGACTCAGCTCTGCAGATTTTTTCCCTGGGACTTAGAGTTGTTCTGCTCTTCACAGACCCCAGCCTGGGCCAGATGGCATAACCCTACCTCTAGAAAAAAACCACAAAAATTAGCCAGGTGTGTTGGTGAGCACCTGTAGTCCCAGCTACTCGGGAGACTGAGGTGGGAGGATTGCTTCTGCCTTAGAAGTCTGGGGACCTTGCCAGAGGAAGGTCACCACCTGGCAGGCAAAGGGATTCCTACTGTAACCCCAGGGTCAGGAATCTGGTCCACAAACTGCTTTTCATCCCAAGACCTCAGGCTCAAAGTCAAAGTTCCCCTCTTCTGTGTTGTGCAGCACCACCCCCACCACACTCCCACCAATCCAGGGCACTTTTCTAGTTTCTTCATAAATTAGATCTCCCTTTTCTTGATCTGAAAGAAAAGGACCCTACTAACAAGCCAGAACTCCTCCCAGCAAAATTCCTGGGATTAATAACATTGGTACTTACTTTGTTCATGTGTGAATAATCAATATTCTCCAGCCTCTTTTCTGTTTCCTTTGTGCCCACACTTTCCAATAGATAATATCTGTCTTCCCTCAGTCTGCAGCTGAAACTCTGTGACTGCTGGGGGCAGGCCCTGTTCTCTTCAGCTCTCACTCTGGGCCCCAAGGTTAGTGCTCTGGGCCAGGCACGGTGGCTCACACCTGTAATCCCAGCACTTTGGGAGGCCAAGTCTGGTGGATCACTTGAGGCCAGGAGTTCAAGACTAGCCTGGCCAACATTGCGAAATCCTGTCTCTACTAAAACTATGAAAATTGCCAGGCATGGTTGCATGTGCCTGTAATCCCAGCTACTCGGGCAGGAGAATTGCTTAAACCTGGGAGGCAGAGGTTGCAGTGAGCCAAGATCACGCCACAGCATTCCAGCCTGAGCGACAGAGCGAGACTCTGTCTCAAAAAAAAAAAAAAGAAAGAAAGACGGTGATGTGTTAGCAAACCAGCTTGTGGGGGAGATGGGGATCCCTGATTTGTAGCAGTTATCAGTTTCCGTGGTGTAGATACTTCCTCCCATGACCAATTTCCAACCACTGACAGTTTAACAACCAGCTTGCAAATTTCCTGAATATTTAACATTCTCACTCGCAGGTCTGAGCTGGCTCCAGCACACCACTGGTTCAGGGGAATCACTGGAGCTTCCCTGGGACCCAGGATGTCTTGACAAAATGAGTAACAGATCACATGGAAGTGAAGGGAGAGAGGGTACCTCACACATCATTTCTGCCCGCTGGCTCCCCTGGCTCAGGGTACTGGAAAAAGTACGGACTCTAGAAAAGCTCTAGGTTCAAGTCCTTGTGTGACTGCAAGTTTCAGCATCCAACTCTGCAAAATAGGATTGATAAAACCAACCCACAGGATTACTTTGAAGATAAAATTAGATACCTAGATTAAATACCTAACAAATACATGGAGCAAGCTCTCAATATATATTTTATTTTGCCCCAACCCTGTCCTAATTTTCTTATAGTTCAAAGAATTCTTTTCCAAAGGACCCAACAGGAGAAGCTCAAATGCAACACTGTCAAAGAGGGGACACGTAAGTCTACCCAATCCACCCCAGTGTGAGCTTTAACTTTGGACCCCTTCAAGGAGCACAGCTCTTTTCTGCTTCAAGACTCTCCTTTGTCCTCATTCCAAGAGATGAGTTCATCAAAATTTTCTGGGGTTCATGCCACATGGCTTCATTCTCCTCTGATATGGCAAGCTGCACCCAGAATCAGAAACCACACTTCAAAAAGCATGTCAGGGCCAGAGCAAGGGCATCGGCTGCCCCAAGGCTGCCCTTTGTACAGGGCAGAGCACATAAAGCTTTCCACATGCCCCAAATGCCTCCCACATCAGACAAGGTCCTATAATCAATGGTTACACCAAACACTCATGGGGATTTATGGTACAATTTTGCAGCAGGAGGTTGTGGTCAGAGATTTAGAAGAACTTTCCAACTATAAAGCCACCCTAGAAGGAAGTGGAATCTTTGACTCTGTGGCCAGAGTGGGGGAGGAGTCAGAAACAGAAGGGACACGAGGCTCCCTAGATTTCGGTTTTGCTGCTCACAAACAATGAAATGATTGGGATCATATAGCAGAGACAGCAAATGAAACTTTGGAGAAATATGGTTTCTTTTTATTTTTTATTTTTATTTTTATTTTATTTTTTATTTTATTTTATTTTATTATTTTTTTTGAGATAGAGTCTCACCCTTTTGCCCAGGCTGGAGTGAAGTGGCGTGATCTCGGCTCACTGCAACCTCTGCCCCCGGGTTCAAGCGATTCCCTGCCTCAGCCTCCCAAGTAGCTGGGATTACAGGTGCTCGCTACCAGGCCTGGCTAATTTTTGTATTTTTAGTAGAGACAGGGTTTCACCATGTGGCCAGGCTCGTCTTGAACTCCTGCCCTCAGGTATTCCACCCACCTCAGCCTCCCAAAGTGTTAGGATTACAGGCGTGAGCCACCACCCCGTGGCCTGAGAAATATGGTTTCTTGTGACAAAGAGCTTTTGGTAACTCAGGAAATTTTCAGAAACTTTGAAGTATTATACAAAAACTCTTAATTAAAATTAGATGAGAAGGCTGGGCGAAGTGGCTCGCGCCTGTAATCCCAACACTTTGGGAGGCAGAGGCAGGCGTATCATGAGGTCAAGAGATCGAGACCATCCTGGCCAACATGGTGAAACCCTGTCTACTAAAAACACAAGTTATCTGGGCATGGTGGTGCGTGCCTGTAGTCCCAGCTACTCAGGAGGCTGAGGCAGGAGAATCGCTTCAACCAGGGAGGTGGAGGTTGCAGTGAGCTGAGATCACGCCACTGCATTCCAGCCTGACGACAAGACTCCATCTCAAAAAAACAGAGAGAGAATTAGATGAGAAGATCTGGGTTTGAGCCATATCTGGCCACTTTCCAACTGACTGACCTATGCAAGTTATTTAACCACGCTGAGTCTCAGTCACTCATATGTTCACTCACTCAGGCTATATTTATTGAGCATCTAGCATGTGTCTTGCATGGGGCTAAGAGAATCCTAGGAAGATGATGGTGAGCAAAACCGGGCACAGTCCTTTTTCTTTTCTTTCCTTTTCTTTTTTAAGTAGAGACAGGGTCTCACTCTAATGCCCAGGCTGGTCTCGAACTCCAGGGCTCAAGTGATCCTTCCACCTTGGCCTCCCAAAGTGCTGGGATTACAGGCATAAGCAACCTTGCCAGGCCCATGGTCCTTTTCTTACGAAGCTGAAAATTTATTCCTCCGTAACAAGGCATATAATGCTGGGACCACTGGATATGCACATGCAAAAGAATGAAGTTGGACCCTTACCTCATACCATAGACAAAAATTTATTCAAAATAGATCAAAGACCTACATGTAAGAGATAAAACTATTAAATTCTTAGAAGAAAACACAGATGTAAATCTTTGTGACCATAGACTAGGCAGTGGTTTCTTAGCTATGACACAGTGCACAAGCAGGAAAAAAAAATAGATAAATTGGACTTCAAAATTTAAAACTTTTGTGCTTCAAAGGACATTAAGAAAATAGGCTGGGCATGGTGGCCCATGCCTGTAGCCCTAGCACTTTGGGAGGCCAAGCCAGGAGGATTGCTTGAGCCCAGGAGTTCGAGATCGGCCTAGGCAACAAAGAGAGACTCTGCCGCTATTAAAAAAAAAAAAAAAAAGAAAGAAAGAAAGAAATAAGGAAAGTAAAAAAGACCCATAGAATGGGATAAAATATTTGTAAATTATGTATCAGTTAAGAGACTTATATTTAGAATTTATAATAAACTCTTACAACTCAATAATAAAAAGACAACCCAATTTAAAAATATGCAAAGGATCTGAATAAACATTTCTCCAAAGGTATACAAATGACCAATAAGCACATGAGAAGATGTTCAGGCCAGGCGCGGTGACTCAGCACTTTGGGAGGCCGAGGTGGGCGGATCACTTGAGGTCAGGAGTTTGAGACCAGCCCGGCCAACATGCTGAAACTGTGTCACTACTAAAAATGTAAAAAATCAGCCAGGAGTGGTGGTGCACACCTGTAGTCCCAGCTACTCAGGAAGCTGAGGCAGGAGAATCGCTTGAACCCAGGAGGCAGAAGTTGCAGTGAGCTGAGATCATGCCATTGAATTCCAGCCTGGGCGACAGAGCGAGACTCTGTCTCAAGAAATTAAAAAAAAAAAAAAAGATATTCAACATAATTAACCACCAAGAAAATGCAAATCTAAACCACCATGAAATACCACTTCACACCCACTAAGATGGCTAGAATCAAAAAGACAGACTGGAGAAAGTGGAACCTTCATACACTGCTGGTGAGCATGTCAAATGGCTCAGCAACATTGGAAAGCAGTTCTCTAAAGTGGAACATAAAGTTAATGACCTCGAAATTCCACTCCTAAGTGTATACCAAAGAGAAAATGGATGTCCATACAAAATCTTATACATGAATGTTCACACTAGCATTATTCATAATAGCTAAAATTTGGAAACAATATAAATGTCCATCAACTGATGAATGTATAAATAAAATATGGTATATCCACACAACGAAATAGTATTCAACAATAAAAAGAAAGTACTGATTCATGCTACAACACTGAAAACACTATGCTAAGTGAAAGAAGCCAGACATAAAATGCCACATATTGTATGATTGTTCATATGAAATGTCCAGCATAGGCAAATCTATAGAGACAAAAAGTAGATTAGTGGTTGCTTAAGGCTGGGAAGGGGAGAGATTGGGGGTAAAACCGGAAATGACTGCTAATGAGCATGGGACGTCTTTGAGTGTGATGAAAATGTTCTAAAATTGTGGTGATGGTTGCACAACTCTGTGAATATACTAAAAACTACTTCTGCCAGGCGCGGTGGCTCACGACTGTAATCTCAGCACTTTGGGAGGCCGAGGTGGGTGGAGCACGAGGTGAGGAGTTCAAGACCAGCCTGGCCAAGATGGTGAAACCCCATCTCTACTAAAAATACAAAAATTAGCCGGGCACAGTGGCAGGAGCCTATAATCCTAGCTACTCGGGTCCGAGCAGGAGTATCGCTTGAACCAGGGCGGCAGAGGTAGCAGTGAGCCAAGATCGAGCCACTGCACTCCAACCTGGGCAATAGAGTGAGACTCTGTCTCAAAAAAAAAGAAAAAAAAATTTCATTGTACATTTTTTAAGGGTGGATTTTTTTTTTTTTTTGAGATGGCGTCTCACTCTGTACCCCCCAGGATGGAGTGCAGTGGCATGATCTCGGCTCACCGCACTGCAACATCTGCCTCTTAAAATGTGAATTATATAGTACGTGAATTGTATCTCAATATAAATGTTATTAAAAATAACGGCATAACTTGAGCAGATAGTTGTATACCCACATTCACAGCAGCATCATTCACAATAGCCAAAAGGTGGAAGCCATCCAAGTGTCCATCAATAGATGAATGAATAAGCAAAATGTGGCCAGGCGTGGTAGCGCACACCTGTAATCCCAGCACTTTGGGAGGCTGAGGTGGGAGGATTGCTTGAACCTAGGAGTTCGAGACCAGCCTGGGCAACTTGGTAAGACCTCATCTCTACCAAAAATACAAAAATTAGCCAGGCATGGTGGTGCATACCTGTAGTCCCAGCTACTCAGGGGACTAAGGTGGTGAGAGGTTGGCTTGAGCCAGGGAGACTGAGGTTGCAGTGGGCTGAGATCGCACCACTGCATTCCAGCCTGGGCAACAGAAGGAGACTCTGTCTCCACCCAAAAAAAAAAAAAAAAAAAGTTGTATATACATATATACATATAATGGAATATTTTTTTTAAAAAGAAAATTCTGATATGCGTAATAATGTGGATAAACCTTGAAGACATCATGCTAAGTGAAATCACGTGAAAAGCCAAAGTCAATCACGGTCGGGTGCAGTGCCTCATGCCTGTAATCCTAGCACTTTGGGAGGCCGAGGCGGGTGGATCACCTGAGGTCAGGAGTTTGAGACCAGCCTGACCAACATGGAGAAACCCCGGCTCCACCAAAAATACAAAAAATTAGCCAGGTGTGTTGATGCATTCCTATAATCCCAGCTACTCGGGAGGCTGAGGCAGGAGAATCGCTTGAACCTGGGAGGCGAAGGTTGCGGTGAGCCAAGATTGCACCATTGCACTCCAGCCTGGGCAACAAGAACAAAAGTCTGTCTCCAAAAAAAAAAAAAAAAAGCCAATCACAAGAGGAAAAATATTTTATGATTCCACCTTTTTTTTTTTTTTAGACAGAGTTTTGCTCTGTCACCCAGGCTGGAGTGATGTCAGCCCAGCGCAACCTCGCCTCCTGGGTTCAAGCAATTCTTCTGCCTCAGCTTCTCAAGTAGCTGGGATTACAGGCACCCACCACCATGCCCAGCTAATTTTTGTATTTTAAGCAGAGATGGGGTTTCGCAATGTTGGCCAGGTTGGTCTTGAATTCCTGACCTCAGGTGATCCGCCCACTTCAGCCTCCCAAAGTGCTGGGATTACACTCGTGAGCCACCGTGCCCAGGCAATTCCACTTTTTTTAAGACAGAGTCTTGCTGGAGTGCAGTGGCATGAGCTTGGCTCACTGCAACCTCTGCCTCCCGAGTTCAAGCAATTCTTGTGCCTCAGCCTCCCAAGTAGCTGGGATTACAGGCACACAGCACCATGCCCAGCTAATTTTTGTATTTTTAGTAGAGACGGGGTTTTGCCATGTTGGACAGGCTGGTCTCGAACTCCTGACCTCCAGTGATCCATCAGACTTGGTCTCCCAAAGTGCTGGGATTACACGCGTGACCCATCGTGCCCAGCCTATTATTCCACTTATAAAAGGTACCTACATCCTGGCCAACATGGTGAAACCCCATCTCTACTAAAAATACAAAAATTAGCTGGGCGTGATGGCATGTTCCCGTAATCCCAGCTACTCGGGAGGCTGAGGCAGAAGAATCCCTAGAACCCGGGAGGCGGAGGTTGCAGTGAGTCGGGATCGTGCCACAGCACTCTGGCTTGGCGACAGAGAAAGACTCAGTCTCAAAAAAATAAATAAATAAAAAATAAAATAAAAGTCATCTAAAGTGGTTACATTCTACAGAAAGTAGAATGGTGGTTGCCAGGGCTAAGGAAAGCGGGGAATGGGAAGGTATTGTTTGCTGGGTGGAGTTTCAGTGGCAGAAGATGAAAAAGTTCTGAATGTGGCTGATGGTGATGGTTGCACAATAATGTGGATGTGCCTAATGCCACTGAACTGTATGTTTACAAACAGTTAAAATGCTAAATTCTATGTCTATTTTACTACAATTTTCAAAATAAAGGCATAATAATAGCTCTTACCTCACAGGGTGATTGTAAGAATGAATAAGATGAATATTGGCTGAAGGAATGGCTAAAATGAGTAATAACTTTTATGAGCCTGGCCTGGAGAGCAGGGTTGGGAATGAGACAGGGAGTGGTGGAGAGACAATTTAACTTTCTACCTTAACACATTTACCTATTGTTTAGGTTTTCCCCCAACTGTTATATAACTCAGCAAAGTATAGACATGGCGGGAGGGCTGCTTACATTCTCAAGTTATTGATTTGTTCAAGTCTCAGTGTCCACAGAAAAGTGCATGAGTTTTGGGATCAACATTCTATCCTTGGCCAGTATTTGACCTTCTGTGTTTGTATCTTTATGTGTATCTTCCCCCAGATTTCTTTAGCTTTGCTTACCTTACTTACTCCTCATCCACCCCCAATTGACTTGAGTCTTAGTCACAAAGATCTTCAATCTCCCTGTCTGATCACTAGATCTTCCCCTCTCATCTGAGAAAGGCCCCAGACTCAGATAGAAGGGCTCCCTGTCTCTCTGACCCAGTGTCCCCTGAATGCCTCTTCCCCATTTTTACCTGACTTTATACAGTGAAATCTTCCCTGAGAGCTGACTTTTCAGTTCCTCACTTTGCAAATTGCAAGGCCCACTCACCCAGGAGGCCGGAGATGGCTCAGAGCCCAGACAGCCGGAAGTCTGTTTCCTGGGCCGGGGAATGCTGGCAGAAATCCAGATAACTGACGTCACCTGGTCCAGATGGCGGAAGCCATTGCCCAACTATAGGAAATCAATGCCAACAACACACTTCTCTATGACTGTCTCCCTCAATCCAGAAAAGCATTTTCCTAGAGAGGAGGCAGCTCAGTAGTAGTGGAAAGTGGCCTGGCCTTCGAACCATGTGATGTGTTGAGTATGAGGCTGGCTGCAGTGTCAGCTGACAGATAACGTGAGAGCGGAGCACTGGACTCCAAGTCAGAAAATGTAAGTCTGAGTAGGAGAGCGGCCACCTAACTTCTGACCTTTGACAAATCACTGGATTTCCTTCAACTGGCTTTTTTAAAGCTATGAATAATAATACCTCACAGAAGCTATTACTGCAAGGCTGGAATGAAGTCATCTGTATAAAAGATTTCATAAGCTTGAAGCAGGATGCCAATGCAAAATTCTGCCTCTGTGAGAGGCTTCCTGGGAGAAGCAGATCCCAGGGGGCAGAATGGAGAGTGATTACAGGCTGATCCCAGAGCCAGGCAGCTGGCACTATGTGAAAGTGGGCTTGCCACTGCCTAGCTCTGCAATTGGGATGCATAACAGCCTCTCTGTGCCCAGTTACTCAGTCAAAATGAGGATAAGAATGCCCATGTCCGGCTGGGTGTGGTGGCTCACGCCTGTAATCCCAGGACTTTGGGAGGCTGAGGCAGGCAGATCACCAGGTCAAGAGATCGAGACCATCCTGGCCAACGTGGTGAAAACCCGTCTCTACTAAAAACACAAAAATTAATTGGGCATGGTGGCACATGCCTGTAGTCCCAGCTACTCAGGAGGCTGAGGCAGAAGAATTGCTTGAACCTGGAAGGCGGAGGTTGCAGTGAGCCAAGATCGCGCCTCTGCACTCCAGCCTGGTGACAGAGCAAGACTCCGTCTCAAAAAAAAAAAAAAATGCTCATGTCACAGGATGGTCTTGGGGGATAGGGGGACAGTAAGTGAGTTACTCCACATAGAGCACATAGCACAATGCTCAGCATGTGACAGCACTCACTGTTGAGTAATAATTAAAAAAAAGAATCAGGCTGGTGGGACCAGGAGAAAGCAAAGAAATGAGGCAAATGGCCCAAGACATATGGCCCTCCTGCTCAGATAATGTACATAACTCACAAACTTTTGCTTACCATCAAACACTTCAATTTATCAAACACCCTGGCTGACAAAAAAAAAATGCAAGTTACCTCCCTGCTACCCTGGCATAATCAGTACTGCACATAACACTCTACAGCCTAAGAGCCATCCTACGAAATCCCCAACAAGCCTTTGTTTCCTTGTAGTCAGCTCCTCTTCTGCTGGCCTGCCCATTGCTCTCCTGCCCATTGCTCTCCTGTTTTTCTACTTTCTCTAATAAATCTGCCTTTCTCTACCTACAAATGTCTTGGTAAATTCTCTTACCCCTGAGCCACCAGCCCAGATAGCTGTTGCTCCCTTGAAACATTTTGGTGGCCCATACAGGGAACTCTCCCTCTCCATACAGGGACTCTCTCTCCTTTCCCTTTCCCAACTCAGGACCCTCGAAGGACAGCATCTAAGCACAAAGACAATTGCAGGTCTCTGGCCAGAGCTACACTCCAGTGAGACTGAAAGGTGTCTGTCTATGTGGAAGCATCCGATCACCATCGTCCAGTTTGGGTGAGTGACCTGAGGTTTTTTTCTTTTTTCAGTCTTTCAGCGACCAGCTTCTAGTATCTCTCTGGCAATCGAAGGTAACTGGCCAGGGCCACTCTCCAGTGTTGCCTCAAGGCCCAGAGTGAACAGGGCTAGCTGCCCTGCCCGGAAGGGAGAAAAGCTGTTTCTCATCTTCTTTGATTGCAAGTCCCTCATCCCTATATGTGACGCAATTGACAGCAGAAGCTTGTTCAGGGCAAACTCACACACGTTTTAGGTAACTCAAACCCTCTCTTTCTCACTCTAAATTCACCTATGGAGTCAGCCAGCCATCCTGTTCTGGGCTTTGCTAAATCAGGCGATGTCAGACAGCCTCAGAACGGTGAGTCTTCTCTTACCCACCCCATCTCCTGGGCCAACACCAGGTAGAGATCTTTCTTTACCCTTCTTTTTCCTCGTACCTGGGCTGATCACCCACCATAAGTGAGTGCCTGGACTGGCCATCCAGCATGAGGCCCCTGAGCGGCCAGGAGGTCTTTTCTAACTGGTGGGATGCCCCCTTCGGAAAGTGCACCCAAGTCCCTCTGTGGATGTAAGTGGAACCCTCTGTTCATCTCAGTGAGATGCCCCCCAAGAAAAGTGCAGTTCATGTCCCTGATTGACACTGCCCGAGCGGCGTGTTTTCCAGTCCCACCATGGAACAAACCCCGACCGTTCCTGCAAACTCACCTCTAGGCTGTAAAGAATTGTGACAAATTCTACCCCCAAACTCTCAAAAAGAAACATCTAATTTTCTTGTATAACACAGCATGACCCCTATGCAGAAAAGTATCAAATTAGCCTCCTCAGTCTTTATAACCAAGAACAAAATAAGGAGGACAAGACTAAGAAAAAAACAAACACGGAGACAAAAGGCAGGCTCAACTGTTGGCTGCTTTACAAGCCCCAGCTCCTACTCAGATAACAGAACTCACAAACTTCCTGCTTATCAAACACTTCAACTTTCCAGACATCCCAGCTGACAAAAAAATGCAAGTTACCTCCCTGCTACCCTGGCGTTTTCCTAATTACTGTAATAAATCTGCCTTTCTCTACCTACAACTGCCTTGGTAATTTTTTTTTTTTCTTTTTTGAGATGGAGTCTCACTCTGTCACCCAGGCTGGAGTGCCGTGGCGCAATCTCGGCTCACTGCAAGCTCCGCCTCCCAGGTTCAAGCAATTCTCCTGCCTCAGCCTCCCGAGTAGCTGAGATTAGATTACAGGCACCCGCCACCGCGCCCAGCTAACTTTTGTATTTTTAGTAGAGACAGAGTTTTACTATGTTGGCCAGGCTGGTCTCAAACTCCTGACCTTAGGTGATCTGCCTGCCTCGGCCTCCCAAAGTGCTGGGATTATGGGCGTAAGCCACCACGCCCGGCCGGTAAATTCTTTTACCCCAACGCCACCAGCGCAGATAGCCATCACTTCCCTGAGACGCTGATGAAGCAGTGGCTAGGATGATTCTTCCAGAGGCCATCCTGTCCACTTGCAGGCCCTGGGCTGGGTGGGTATTCAGCCTAATCCCCAGAGACCTCATGCAAAGAAATGCTGCCCCAACCCACTGTCCACAAGGCAGGCAGAGCAATTTAGCTAAAAATCTGACCATGTCACTTCCCCACATAACAGCCCAAATATCCCCGAGCCCATCCACTTAAAGACCAACATCTTAACATTTGAGTCTCTGTGATAGGCCCCTGAATCCCTCTGCAGCCTCATCTCCTGCTGCCCACAGCCTCTCATCAAGGCTCCAGCAACCCCAAACTACCTGCAGCTACCTGGCTCCTATTGCCCCTCTGCCCAACGTGGTCCCTCTTTCTCCTCACAAACCTTGCCATTGCTAACTCCTAGTTATCCTTCAAGACACTCAGGCTCAAATTTTCCAGAAAGCGCCTTTGCAGGGCCTGCTTCCCCTTCTCCTCCCTTAATTCCTCCTGGCACTTCCATCATTGCACAAGCCAGATTGAATCCCAACTGTTCATGTGTCTGTTTCACACCAGTCTAGGGGCTCCTTGAAGGCAGAGGCCAGCACTAGGTCTTGCTTGCCTCTGTAAACCCAGCCCAAGCACAATGTCAGGCACAGAGTAGGAACTCAGTAAACTGAGTGGAAAGACTGATAAATGTACACCCAGAAGCTCTATTTGCCAAAGTTTGTTTGTTCATTTGTCTTAAGGGAAAATGTTGTTTGCCTGGGGTTGGGGCCAACAATTCCAAGAAATACAGTTTCCCTTTGCCTCAGTGGTTTTTCCTTTTGTTTTCTTTTGTTTTTCTGAGAATCACCTCTTTCTATGCCTCAAACATCCCCTATATCTGTTTTGTTTTGTTTTGTTTTGTTTTGTTTTTATTTTATTTTATTTTTTTTGAGACAGAATCTCACTCTGTGGCCTAGGCTGGAGTGCAGTGGCGCAATCTCAGCTCACTGCAACCTCCACTTCCCAGTTCCAAGCGATCCTCATGCCTCAGCCAACCAAGTAGCTAGGATTACAGGCCTGCACCACCAAGCCCAACTAATTTTTGTATTTTTAGTAGAGACGGGGTTTCAGCATGTTGGCCAGGCTGGTCTTGCACTCCTGACCTCAGGTGATCCATCTGACCGGGCCTCCCACAGTGCTGGGATTATAGGCGTGAGCCACCCTGCCTGGCCGCTCTGTACCTCTATCTTCCCTGTTTTTATGCTTTGTCACGCCTTCTTTATCACTTTGTTTCTTTTCCTTTCCTCTGTATTACATTTCTGTACCTTTGTTGCTTTATATCCTTTCTTCTTCCTTTTTCTTTTGTGGTTGAGTGGCTCTCTGTTCTATTGCCCTTTAGCCAGGGTTAGAAGCTGGTAAGAACATTCCTGGGGGCCAGGTGCAGTGGCTCACGCCTGTAATCCAGCACTCTGGCAGGCCAAGGCCCGGGCATCACTTGAGCCCAGTAGTTCAAGACCAGCCTGAGCAACGTAGTGGGACACTGTCTCTGCAAAAAATAAAAATATTAGCTGGGTATGGCAGGGTATGTCTGCAATCCCAGCTACTCGGAAGGCTGAGGCGGGAGGATTACTTAAGATCAGGAGGAGAAGCCTGCAGTGAGCTATGATCACACCACTGCACGCCAGCCTGGGTAACAGAGCAAGATTCTGTCTCAAAAAAAAAAAAAAAGAGTATCCCGGGGTTCATGACTCTTAGAAAGAAAAAAGGAGAGTCTGAAAGGAAGAAAATCAGCTTTATTATGTACCAAGAAGTTCCAAACATTTTACTTCACATAATCTTGGTAATAAATGTGTAATATGGTATATCAACCAAGCAGGCTAGGTTATGCTTCAGTAACAAACAACCCCCAAATCTCAATGGCTTTTATGCAGCAAAGCTTCATTGACTCTCCTGCCACATATCCACGGTGGGTTGGCCGAGGCTGTGCTCTGTGCTGTCATTGTCCTACCTCCAGGACCCAGGTTGACAGAGCAGCCACTATGTGGAATATCACCAATTACTATAGTTGAAGGAGAAAAAAATGTGGAAAAGCATACACTAGCTTTTAAAACTTCCACCTGGAAGGCACCATTTTAATTGGCCTAAGTAAGTCACGTAGCCATGCCTGGATTAGTGGGTAGGAGTTAAATGGAGTGGCAAAGTTCAATTTTCTTATATCCCTGGAAGGAAAGAGGACCTCAAGTATTTGCAAATAGGTCTGATAATCACAGTGGATATTACTGTTCCCACTTTACTGATGAAATAGCTGAGGCTCAAGAAGTTTACATAGTTTGTTCAAGAACATGCAGCAAATATCAGCGAGAGGAACTGAACCAATGCCTTTTGATTCCTAGGACTGTGACCTTCCCCTCCACTGGGTTTTTAAGATGCTAGGCCTGGCCAGGCATGGTGGCTCATGCCTGTAATCCCAGCACTTTAGGAGGCTGAGGTGGGCGGATCACTTGAGGCTAGGAGTTCGAGACCAGCCTGGCCAACATGGCTAAACCCTATCTCTACTAAAACTACAAAAAATTAGCTGGGTGAGGTGGTGCATGCCTGTAATCCCAGCTACTTGGGAGACTGAGGCAGGAGAATCACTTGAACCCGGAAGGCAGAGGTTGCAGTGAGCTGAGATAGTGCCACTGCACTCCAGCCTCCGCGACAGAGCAAGACTCTATCTCAAAAAAAAAAAATGGCCGAGCATGATGGCTCACGCCTTTAATCCCAGAACTTTGGGAGGCTGAGGCGGGAGGATTACGAGGTCAGGAGATTGAGACCATCCTGGCTAACACGGTGAAACCCTGTCTCTACTAAAAAATACAAAAAAAATTAGCCGAGCACGGTGGCAGGCTCCTGTAGTCCCAGCTACTCGGGAGGCTGAGGCAGGAGAATGGCGGGAACCCGGGAGGCGGAGCTTGCAGTGAGCCGAGATGGCGCCACTGCACTCCAGCCTGGGCCACAGAGCGAGACTCTGCCTCAAAAAAAAAAAAAAAAAGTTAGGCCTTTTCTATCAACTTTTTGGACGCTGCTGTGAGGCTTGGCTTGCTGGAACCCAGGAAGAAAAAGGATAAGAAGCCCATCTTTGCTCACTGGCCCCAGAGCATGATTTCTGGTGAGGGGCATCAGAATCTCTCTCCAAAACATTGAGAGACTTCTAATTCCCAAGACAAAACCAGGTGGGTTATAAAACTTGCACCACAATTGTTAGAAACCTTCCAGACAAAACCAATTTATGGTAACAGAAGTAAGAATAGGCCAGGCGCAGTGGCTCACACCTATAATCACAACACTTTGGGAGGCCAAGGAAATCAGATCACCTTAGGTCAGGAGTTCCTGTCCTCAGATGATCCACCCGCCTTGGCCTCCCAAAGTGCTGGGATTACAGGCATGAGCCACCACACCCTACCAGCCGCCTGACTTATAATGGTCCCCACCGGCCTGGGCAAGCAGCTGGCAAGTGCTGACCACGTGGCCAGAGGAACAGACTCTTCCATTTCATCAGTACTGCATCAGTCTGGGCATCTTGTATGACCTGAGGAAGGGAGCCTGAAAACTGTCTGACACTGGAGTTCCAGTCAGTGGTGGGCAGGGCTGGACCCAGAGTCTATTTAAGTGAGTCCACAAAGAAACAAGACATTACTTGTAGCCCAGGACCTGTGGGGCAATCGCACCTGTTGCATATATGTGGACATGCCTACCTTCACATAAATGTTTCTAGATAGAGAAGGATCTAGTAGCAGTTATGAGTCTGGGAAATGGGACTGGCTCTCCTTTTTTTTTTTTTTTTAATTGAACAGATTTTTTTTGTATAATAAAAATGTATTTTAAAATTAGAATGACAGCAATAATAAACTCAGATTGCTAAATTCTTCAAACGATAGGACAGCTGGTAACCCTGCCTCATAGGAGGGATGAGCCTGTGACCCACACCTCGACAGTGATATCTCCCAGCTATGGCGCGTCCTCTGGGCAGCTGGAGAGGAGGCTAAACATAGAATAGCCTGTGGAGTGTGCCAAGATGGATCAGGTCTGGTACTAGAACATTCCTTCACTCTGTCAATGAGCAACCACCTCCTACCTGTGTCTCAGGGACCGGGGATGTAGGAGTGAGCAAAGCACACTGGCTTCCTAGACCCCGAGACTTAGATGCTAAAGGAGGGGATGTGTGGGTCACTCTGGCCCAGCAGGAGGACAAGGAAGGAGAGTGAGAACCACAGAGGGCCCAGGAAGATCCCCAGGCCTGGTATGGGGCAAGATGGGGAAGGTGGTATGCCTTTTCCAGGGTAGCCAGTTCCTTAGTGCCTCCTTTCAGGAACTCCTCTGTGCTATTGAGGGGCTGGAAGGTTTCTTCTTAATTAAAAATAATTTTATTTTAAAAATTAACATAAAGTGAAATTGATTTTTTTCAATGGACAGTCCTATGAGTTTAACGTGTAAAGATTCATGTAATCACCACAATCGATCATGTAATCACCACCACTGAAACAGAATAGCTCCACTGCCTAAAACACTCCCTCGGGCTACCCCTTTGTAGTCCCATCCTCTTTCCTGCCCCCGACAAAGTCCCTGCTATTTTGCTATTTTGATCTAGTCTCTGTTGCTATCGTTTTATCTTTTCAAAAGTGTCACATAAATGGAATCATACAGTCTGTAACTTTTGAGAACTTTTTTCACTCAGCGTAATGCCTTTGAGATTCATCCAAGTCATTGCATGTGTCAGTAATTTGTTTCCTTTTTTCATTTTAAAAATGTATGCAGTTTGATGTTTTTTTCTTTTTTGTTTTCTTTTCTTTTTTTAAGCAAGGTTTCATTGTGTTGCCCAGGCTGGAGTGCAGTGGCATGATAACGGTTCACCGCAGCCTCAACCTCCTGGGCTCAAGTGATCCTTCTGCCTCAGCCTGAGTAGCTAGGATTACAGGCGTGCACCACTATGCCCAGGTAATTTTTGTATTTTTTGCAGAGACAGGGTTTCACCATGTTTCCCAGACTGGTCTTGAACATCTGAGCTCAAGCGATCCTCCCGCCTCAGTCTCCTAAAGTGCTGGGATTACAGGCATGAGCCACTGTACCTGGCCCCAATTAGTTTTTAAAAATTAAATTAATTAATTAATTAACTGATTGGCTATCAGCAGGAAACAAATACGATGAGCTTTTACATTTATATTTACCCATTTAACCACCATCTAGACAAGATAGCTTCAACCCAGAAGTCTCCCTTGTTTCCCTTCTAGTCAATATGTAGCACCCTCTTTCCTGCCCACCTCATTCCAAACTAACCACCATTCTGACTTTTTTTTTTTTTTTTTTTTGAGACAGAGTCTTGCTCTTGTTGCCCAGGCTGGAGTGCAGTGGAATGACTTCAGCTCACTGCAACCTTCGCCTCCCAGGTTCAAGCAATTATCTTGCCTCAGCCTCCCGAGTAGCTGAGATTACAGGCGCCCACCACCATGCCCAGCTAATTTTTGTATTTTTAGTAGAGACGGGGTTTCACCATGTTGGCCAGGCTGGTCTCAAACTCCTGACCTCAAGTGATCTGCCCACCTCGGCCTCCCAAAGTGCTGGGATTACAGGTTTGCCCAGCCTGCACCCCCTCTCTTTTCCCTGAGTCCATGGAGGTCTAAGAGTCAACCAAGAAGTAGGCTCCTGCCCTCACACCCTGTACTCTCAGACCATCCAGCACCACAGGTGTCTTTCCAGCTTTTCCAAAACAAGGCCTGCTTAGGGTGGGTTTCCTTTACAGCCCCACCCAGCCTGATTCTTTCTGTTCCTTCTAAAACATACACAAAAAGCCAAACACCTCCGGGGTCAGGAAATCCACAACTTCAAAGAAAAGAAGTCCTGGTTTCCCAGAGGTGGGAGAGGAGAGGAACACTTTCGTTTCTGTTTAATTCTCAATAGATTGTTGTTATATGACATTCATAATAAACTGTCCTGCTATGTAACATATTCTTTTAAATCTGATTATTCCTTCAAATGTGATACATGTTGGGAAAGTTGTAGGGAGATCAATTAGTAATCATTTATGGGAATGTTTCCTGAATGAAGGAGCCCAGGATGGGCACGGGATAGGAGATTTCAAGTAAGGAACAGATAGGACCCTTCGGAGAGATTTCAACCCAAATTAGACAACAAAATACATATACTCTCTGAGGACAGCTCAGGTCAATGGAAATGTATTGAGCATCTACCAATAAAAGCTAATCTTGACTGACTGCTTAGTAGCCACCAGGCACTGTGCTAGCCCTGGGGATGCTGCAACCAACCAGCATTTAATTTAATTTTTAAAAACTAATTGGGGCCAGGTACAGTGGCTCATGCCTGTAATCCCAGCACTCTTCCTGCCTTGTGGAGCTCAGAAGGACAGACATGAAACACACAGGACTGAGGTGGTGACTCTTACACAAGGTAGAGTTCAGGGTACCATAGGCAGGTATAGCCAGAGGACCTAACACAGGATGCGGATCAGGGAAGGCCTCTCCTAGAAGCTAATGTTCCAACTGAGACTTGAAAATGATGACAATATAAAAACATCAGAGCAGGGGGAGGGGGAACCTTAGCTACAAGAGATCCAGACAAGTCGGAGGAACCAAAAAAATTCCAAGATATAAAAGCGTACAGGCAGCGAGGTGAGTTGGGTTTAGAAGAGGCTGGTAACATGGGCTCAACCAAAAAAGGCCCAGTGGACCCTACACTATGGAATGAATTGTGTCCCCTCAAATTCATATGTTGAACTCCTAACCCCCAATGTGACTATATTTGGAGATAGGGTTTTTAGGTGATTCAGGTTAAATGAGATCCTAAGGGTGAGGCCCTAATCTGATGGGATTGGTGTTCTTATAAAAGGAACAGGATGCACAAGAGATCTCTCTCTCCCCACATGCACAAAGAGGCCATGTGAGTACAGAGCAAAATGGCGGCCACCCACAAGTCAAGCAAAGAGGACTCTGGGCCAGGTGCGGTGGCTCACACCTGTAATCTCAGCACTTTGGGAGGCTGAGGAGGGTGGATCACCTGAGGTCAGGAGTTTGAGACCAGCCTGGCCAGCATGGTGAAACCTCATCTCTACTAAAAATCAAAAATTAGCCAGGCATGGTGGTGGGCATCTGTAATCCCAGCTACTCAGGAAGCTGAGGCAGGAGAATTGCTTGAACCTGGGAGGCAGAGGTTGCAGTGAGCCGAGGTGCAAAATGCCATCGCACTCTAGCCTGGGTGACAGAGCAAGACTCTCCCTGTCTCAAAAAAAAAAAAAAGAAAAGAAAAGAAAAGAAAAAGAAAAGGAAAGAAAGAAAAGAGGACTCTGAAAGTCTGAATGAAGCCAACCTTGCCAGCACTTTCATCTTGGACTTCTCAGCCTCCAGAACTGTGAGAAATAAACTTCTGTTGTTTAAGCCAGCCCGTCTAGGGTATTTTGTTATGGCAGCCTGAGCTGACTAATACGCCATATAAGAATTTTGAGTATATTTCCAAAAGGCTGGTGGGAAGCCACTGGAGTTCTAAGTCAGGGACAGACATGTTCATGCATACATCCGTGAGGCTCATTCTGGCTGCAGAGTGGAGAAGGGATCTGAGCAGGGCAAGACTAGAAGCAGAGAGATGAGGTAGGAGGTGAGGGTAGGTGCTCAGGCTGGAGATGATGTTGGAGGCTTATAGCCTGGTGATGTGGAGGTGAGGAACAGTGGAGAGATTGGAGAGACCTTCACGGGGAAAATCAAAGGACTTGGGGATTAACAGAATGGGAGGAGAGGGGAGGGGGAGTCCAAAGGCCCCTAGGTACAGTGGAAAGAGCCCTGGGCTGGGAACCTAAAGATCCAAGTTCTATTCCCAGATCTGTCACCCAATGGCTTTGGCTAAGTCGCTTCACTACCCTTCACTGCTTTAGTTTCCTCATCTGTACAGGAAGAGATGAGCCTGCTGATCTCATGGTGCCGTCCAATTCCATTATCCTGTGATTCTGTGAAGTAAATGCATTAACAAGATAAAACAATGGTGTCACCTCCCCAGGACTGTTCACGGACCTCTCCTCCACACTTCACCTAACACTATTGATCACCGTATACTTAGCTGTACATTAGAAAGCTTCCGTTACTGATCTGTCTCCCTCAAAAGACTGAGACCTCCTTGAGGGTAAGAACTGGGTCATTTGGCTTGGTATCCTGTACCTGAAACCAAGCCAGGCAAATAGTAATTGATTAATTATATTTGTTAAATTGATTATTGTAAGTGCTGGGAAGACAGGCACATGGTTATTCCGGGAAGGCATCTAGGTATGATGTATGTTTTCTGAGTACAGGGCACTGTGATGGGTACTAGGGCCATCAGAGTAAACAAGAAAACCAGTCACAGACCTTATGTCAGGTAGCTAGGCAGACATTAAACACAAGAGGACAAAAATGATGATTTATTTCTAGTTGTGGTGAGTGCTACAAGGAAAAGTACTGGGTATTGTGAGTGTGTAAATAAAGAGACTAGCTTGGGGGTAGAGGGAAGGTTTTTCCGAAAGAATGACCTTTACCATAATAAGGATGAGTAGATTTGCTCGCAGATTGAAGGAGGGGAGAGACAGAGAGCACAACTTCAGGTAGAAGAATCAATAAGCACACATGAAAGCCTGAAGCTGGAAGGAGTACTGGCGAGGAGAATGCCAGAAGGAAATCCACCAGAATGTAATGTTAGCTAATTTGGGTTATGGAATTATAGGTGCTTTTTATTCTCTTTTGTGTATATTTTGCATATTACAGACTTCCCACAACAAACATGTACTATTTTAATCATGGGGGTGGGGGGGCATTGCTAGTTTTAACAAAATAATAAAGGATGTGGGTAGCATGGGTGTCTGGAGGAGGGGGTGCATTCCAGAGGGATTGATGACACGAGCGGTGACTAAGTCCTCATGGGGGAGGGCGGGAGGCCCATCAGTGGGGCTGGAACAAAGCAGCAAGGATGACTCACAAAAGACACAGCCAAAGCCAGTGCATCAGGGCCCGTGGAGGTGAGGCTCGGGAGTCGGAGGTGATATGAGAAGTCGCAGGGAGCTACTGTCAGACCAACTAGGCAGGGACAGCCTACACCTGAGCAGAGGAAAGGATGAGGAACCAGAGAGAAAAAGCTCCCCTCAGCAGTCCCTGTGGGGCTGGTACAGGACCTTGGGAACCTGGTAAGGGCAGAGTCCTCCTTGTTACTTTCCAGGCATGAAGGGGTTAGATTGTCCCGTGCTTTCTGCCCCCACAGCGGAAGTGGAAGCTGTGGTTTCCAAAGGCCCTTCCTGATCTGCAGTCTCTGAGAAATCAACTAAAGAGATAAAGTTAAAGGTTGGTTGGTGGTGTACAGTGGGCACGGGGGTGGATCACAGGCAGGAGTTGGAAAATTGAGGCCTGATGCAAGCTCTAAGATCTGCCCCCACCCACTCCTGATCATGAGTGATAAGCACCCCACCACCCACTCTGCCACTTGGCCAGGATTTCCCCGGAGCCTGTGAAGTATTCCCAGGGCTGGGATGTGACTTGGGGAGGAGGTAGTAATTGGCTGCCTTCTCCGCTCTGAGCTGGGCCTGCAGGAACTGCCTCCACCACTTCCCCCTTCCCCTCCAGGGGAGTTACTCAGCATGGTCTGATTGCTCCACCTGAACCCTCCTTAGTATCACCCACTCACCTCACACTCCTGACCCAGGTGCCGCCTGCTCATAGCCAGGACACAGAGATGAGGAGCACCTTCATCCCAGTCTTCTACCTAGCCCCAAACCTGAATTCCACAATAGGACCCTGGTCCTGACCCTGCTCCCATGAAGACATGCAAAATCACACTAAATCTTCATCTTAAATCATTGTGTATATCAAATCCCAACCAGTTAGTAAGCAGCCGAGGGCACGCTGTCCACAGCCCTATAGCTAGGCCTGTTCTGCTACCAGGGTGCAGAGACAGGGGTCTTGAAGAAACAGCCCCAGCCCCTAGGAGTGTTGTTTGCTGTTGGAGACAGCAAGTTCTTAATAAAAGTCACATCAACCCAGAAGACCTGAGTCATCTGAGAGAGACCATTTGCGCCTCAAAGCCTCAGTTTCTTCAATTGTGAAATGGTAATGACAGCTAGTTTAGAATTAAATGATGCAGTGTATCTAAAAATAGATGAGAGGCTTAGAAGGATCCCGTCCTTCCACAGATACTTATTCCTGGGCCAATGCTCAGGATATAAATATAAACAAACATAACAGGCCTGATCCCTGCCCTCAGGAAGTTCCTCAAGTTGCTGTTGTTGTTGACCCAATGAGAGCTGAATAAATGAAGGCCACTCGTAAAAGGCAAATGGAGGCTCCGATAGAGTGTGGCTGATGGTATTTTCCAAAGTTGGGTGCCCCTTTCCACTTGCTCTCCTTGTCCCGTGACTGACACTCCAGGTAGGGGCCATGTTCCCTCTCTTTGAATGGGAGTAGGGCAGTGACTACTCTGACCAATAGGGTAGGAGAGAAGTGATGCAGATCAAAAAAAGATGAGGTTATAAAAAGAATGCAGCTGGGCACAGTGACTCACACCTGTAATCCCAACACTTTAGGAGGCTGAGATGGATAGATTGCTGAGCCCAGGAGTTGGAGACCAGCCTGGGCAACATAGTGAGACCCTGTCTCTACAAAATAATAATAATAATAATAATACAAAAATCAGCCAGGCATGTTGGCAGTAGCCCCAGCTACCAGGGAGACTGAGGCAGGAGGATCACTTAAGCCTGGGTAGTCAAGGCTGCAGTGAGCCATGATTCCACCACTGCACTCCAGCCTGGGCAACAAGAGTGAAACTCCGTCTCAAAAAAAAAAAAAAAGAAGAAAAAAAAAAAAAGCAGTTCATGCCTGGTTCCCTCACAGCAACCCAGCCACCACGCAAGAGAAACTCTAACTAGATCACAGGTAGAAAACCTGAGGTCCCTGAGCCAACCGCCAGCATCCACTGCCAGATATGCGAGACATGCAAAGTGTCTGCAGATGATTTCAGTCCCCCAGTTTTCAAGTCTTCCAGCTGCAGCCCCAGATAACATGGAGCAGGGACAAGCCGTCCCCACCGCGGTGTGTCCAAATTCCTGACCCACAGAATCCGTGAACATAACAAAGGGCTGTCTCATGCCACAGAATTTTGAGACAATTTGTTGGACAACGAAAAATAACCAGAACACAGAGGACAAGCCAGAATGAGCAGCACATAAGTTGAAAGAGAAGGTACCCTAAAGGTGTTAAGAGTTAGTCATAGTGGAAGGACATTAACTGTGGAAAGCATTACTAGACCTCACCTCACCATATGGTTTTGTACTCAGACCTGCTGTGAAACTCTTCCTTCAAAGGCCACCAGCAACCCCCAAAGTGACAAATATACAAATTCCCTCTTGTTTAAACTACCATCTAGGCCTGCGCCATCACTCACACCTGTAATCCCAAAACTTTGGGAGGCTGAGGCAGCAGGATCGTTTGAGCCCAAGAATTTGAGACCAGCCTGGGCAACATAGTGAGACCCCCTGTCTCTAAAAAAAGTTTAAAAAATTAGCTGGGAGTGGTGACATACACCTGTAGTATCAGCTACTCAGGAAGCTGAGGTGAGAGGATCTCTTGAGCCTGGGAGGTAAAGGCTGCAGAGAGCTATGATCATGCCACTATACTCCAGCCAGGGTTACAGAGCAAGACCCTCTCTCCAAACAAACCAAAAAAAAAAAAAAAAAAACCCTCACAAACAAACAAAAAACCCTATCATCTGTGCGCCAAAGTCCCCCACTCCAATAGCTACATACCTAGTCCTATCTTTTCACCTGAACTCCTGTCTTGTAGCTCCAATTTCCTGCGGTCACATGCCAGTTCCTTATTTCTTTGCCACCTCAAATCCAACACAACCAAAATGGATTCACTGTCATGGACACTGTTTGGGCTCAGGTCCTTCTCACCAGTGAGTCCACTCACCTTCCAGCTTTTGGGAATATCAGCTGATAACCACACAAAATTGTCCCCTTTTCTGGAGAATTGCCCTGGGCCAAACAGGAGCCAAGCCCTCCTCCCTTGCACACACTCTGGACAGACTCCCAGTGGCTGCCTGACCTTAAAGCAGATCTACAAAACGCCAGCCCCCATGCCTCCAAGTGCAATTGACTGGTGCAATTTGCTGCCCTGAGCTTCCCCATGAGCTCAGCCTGAAGCCCACATCCTTGCTTAGTCTCTTTCCCTTCCCTATCCTGTATTCTTCAGTCTTTCTCCTGAAAGCCTCCCGCAATGTATCTCTTGAACAAAAGTCCCCACCCCAGGTTCTGCTTCAAGGTAGCCCAATCTAAAACACCTGCTGCCAAGTGCAGTGGCTCACACCTGCAATACCACCATTTTGGGAGGCCAAGGTGGGCAGATTACTTTGAGCTCATGAGTTCAAGACCAGCCTGGAGACTGGCTGGACACAGCAAAACCTTGCCTCTTCAAAAGTTACAAAAGAAAAAATTAGCCTAGCTTGGTGGCATGCGCCTGTAGTCCCAGCTACATGGGAGGCTGAGATGCGAGGATCGATCGCTTGAGCCCAGGAAGCAGAGGTTGCAGGAAGCCGAGATTGCACCACTGCACTTCAGCCTGAGTGACAGAGCAAGACCCTGTCTCAAAATAAAATAATAATAATAATAGGCCGGGCGCCGTGGCTCATGCCTGTAATCGCAGCACTTTGGGAGGCCAAGGCGGGCGGATCACTTGAGGTCGGGAGTTCAAGACCAGCCTGGCCAACATGGTGAAACCCCATTTCTACTAAAAATAAAGAAATTAGCTGGCCGTGGTGGCACATGCCTGTAATCCCAGCTACTTGGGAGGCTGAGGCAGGAGAATCACTTGAATCTGGGAGGCAGAGGTTGCAGTGAGCCGAGATGGCACCATTGCACTCCAGCCTAGGTAACAAGAGTGAAACTCCGTCTCAAAAAATAATAATAATAAATAAAACATCAACCAAGCCAAGTTTACTTTGTTTACCCTATTGCTATGAGTCCTGTCTCTCATCACCCCAGCCTGAAACTCCCTTTCAGGCCACCCATCACTTTGAATACATTTTCTAGCAAATGTCTCTCATTCTTCCTCCTCACTCCCATTGCCCCCATGTAATCACCTCACACCTGGCTTATGAAATCAGTCTCCTTTCCCACCTCCCTGCTGCTTCCTGTTTTTCCTCCTGCCTCCAATATGTCTAGCACTTCGTGTGAGATTAACATTTCTGAAATGCCTCTGATCATGTAGCTCCCCTACTGGAAAGTTCAGCGCCTCCGGTGTCTAGTGGCAGGAGATAAAGATTCTTTTGTCTGCTTTCCTGGTCCCTTACTGAGCTCCGGCTTCCACCTTGTTTATTTAACCTCATTTGTCAGTATTTTTAATTTTCTATTCCAGTCAGCTCCCCCAGAGTTCCACAAACTATGCTCATTCCCATCACACCAACACCAGTTCTCCCTCTCCCCTACATGTTCTCAAATCCCACCCGGCTTCTCAGCTGCCCCCCAGCCCCTGCCCTCCCCTTCTCAGCCCCCAGCAGGGCACATGGCTGCCTGCAGGAAGCAACAGGGCTCTAAGCCTCCCTGGCAGCCAGACGTGGCAGAGAGACTTCCTTCCAACCTATTTGAAATGAGCAGAAATGTTACGGGTTACTTCTGTCTGTGGACCTACTAGGATGGGATGTGTATTTCTTTGTCCTTCTCTTTCCTCTTGGCCTGAACATGGAGCCTGAGCAGTCATCCTAAATCACAAAGATCCATGCATCAAAGACAGTGAGGCAATGAGGCGGAGCTGTCCCAGCCCCTAGCTGCCTGCCTGGCTCTGGACTTTGTTTCTGTCAGAGAGAAATGGACTTCCAACTAGGAAGCCATTGTTCTATTCGGTTTTTGTCACTCACAGGTCAACCTAATGCTAACTTGGTTCTCCTCACAACTTGTGAAGGAAAGAAAGGAGCAGATGCGGCAGTGGCCTGTAAATGTTTAACTCTCAGAGGCAGTGGAGGGCTGGGGGTAGGTGAAAGTTCTGACTTGCAACATTTCCGATTTCCGTGGTGTAAATACTTCCATCGAGGTGTTGGGGCTCAGAAAATGATACCCCAGAGTTTGGTGTTTTGCCAAGTTGAGAAGAACATGGGAAGGACCTGAGAAGTCAAGTCTGCCTCTGACCTTCTCCTGTTCCCCTCTCTCCTCCAAGGCGGGTCAAAGAAACCAGAATGTCTTTCCCCCAAAGCCAATCATAAAACTTAGAAATATTACTCTAGCCTTCCTTTGCCTTTCTGTATAAGCACAGCTCATTAAAAAAAAAAAAAAAAACTGACCTACCTTTTCTAATAGTAGGTTATAAAACCCTTATTTCGGAGAGTAACTGCCTACACCCAGAAGGAAGGAATGCTGCGCAGAGAACCAAGCAGAATCCCAACAGACAGGCCCTGCTGGCTTTCTCCCTCAGCCTATTCCCATGCGACCATTCACTTTGTGTTCAATCACATTTCTTTTTTTTTCTTCTTCTTCTTTTTTTTTTTTTTTTTTTGAGATGGAGTTTCGCTCTTGTTGCCCAGGCTGGAGTGCAATGGCGCTATCTCAGCTCACTGCAACCTCCTCCTCCCCGGTTCAAGTGATTCTCCTGACTCAGCCTCCTGAGTAGCTGGGATTACAGGCATGAACCGCCATGCCCAGCTAATTTTGTATTTTTAGTAGAGACGGGGTTTCTCCATGTTGGTCAGGCTGGTCTTGAACTCCCGACCTCAGGTGATCCGCCCGCCTTGGCCTCCCTAGGTGCTAGGATTACAGGCATAAGCCACTGCACCCAGCCTGTGTTCAGTCACATTTCTACATGACTGTCTGTTCTTTTTTTTTTCTCTGAGACAGAGTTTCACTCTGTCGCCTAGGCTGGAGTGCAGTGGCACGATCTCAGCTCACTGCAACTTCTGTCTCCCAGGTTCAAGTGATTCTCCTGCCTCAGCCTCCTGAGTAGCTGGGATTACAGGCACACACCACCATGCCTGGCTAATTTTTGTATTTTTAGTACAGACGGGGTTTCATTATATTGGTCAGACTGGTCTCAAACTCCTGGCCTCATGTGATCCTCCCACCTCCGCCTCCCAAAGTGCTGGGATTACAGGCATGAGCCACTGTGCCCAGCCTTGGCTGTCCATTCTTCATCGAAACTAATCAAAAAAATTGTTTTCTCTGAGCATTTCTGGGGTCTTCATTTCTGAAGGTTTCCATGTCATGTAAACTGTGATGAAATAAATTTGTTGGCCGGGCACAGGGGCTCACACCTGTAATCCCAGCACTTTGGGAAGATGAGACAAGCAGATGGCTTGAGCCCAGGAGTTCCAGGCCAGCCTGAGTAACATGGCGAAACCCCATCTCTACAAAAAATTACCTGCGTGTGGTGGTCTGCACCTGTAGTTCCAGCTACTCTATTGGCTGAGGCAGGAGGATTGCTTGAGCCCAGGAGGTTAAGGCTATAGTGAGCCATGATCATGCCACTTCACTACAGCCTGGGCAAGAGTGAAACTCCGTTTCAAAAAAATAGATAAATAAAATAAAATAAATTTGTTATGCTTTTGTTTTGTTCACCTGTCTTTTGTTATGGGAGTATTGGTCATGACTCAGGATGGGTGCAGAAAGCAATCACATCTTTCTGTCTATACAAAGGCCAACTTCAAGCTACCGATGGACTCATAAAGTTCCTGAAAGTATAATGATTCTTCTCATGAACTGGTGTGAGCTGGCTTCAGCACAACAGTGGGTGAATGGGAAGGGGTGAAATGGGACTGACATTTAATGAACCTTGCTACATGCCAGGTAAAGTAATAGGCATTTTGCATATATTTTCTTTAATCCTTATATTTAACACTGAGGGGTAAGTAAGGCCAAACTTTCCCAACCATTAATCCTTTCTGGGAAAAATTCCAATACAGGTAGATTTACTTTTCTATATCTTTTTCACAACCTTGGAAGATACGTTAGTCACCCCTGTTGTGGATAATTAGAAAAAGGAGAAAATGGAGGTAAGAGAAAATGCGAATGTGCTGGATATTTTCTGAGGTTTGACCATCCTGCATTCTCTTCTCCTCTGAGAACAGTCATTGGATTCCTTGGAGAACTACCTGTGTGCATTCCTCATGAGCTATGGTTAAGGTGTGCTTTTTCCCCAGCCTTTACCTAGACTAGGCTGATCAGATTCTCTCTGCTAGGGCTTTGAATGATGAACAAAAGTGGAAAGGATAGAAAAAACCCTTTGTCACTTACTCATTTCAGCAGGTAGCCAGGACAACACCGTCGATTCCTGCTACCTCATCCGCTGGAGCTACCCTGGTTCTTTGTTTCCTGAGCCTGATTCTCTGGCCTTCTTTTGATTCTGTGAGCTATTCAATATTCTCCCAAGACTCATCTATTCTGTTCAAGTTAAGGACAATCATTTTTGTGGCTTGAAGCCAAAGAAATGCAAATGCCAAGGAAGAAAATTAGAAGCTCTTTAGAAAAGTTAAAGGAAGCCGGCCAGGCGCGGTGGCTCACTCCTATAATCCCAGCACTTTGGGAGGCCAAGGCGGGCAGATCACCCAAGGTCAGGAGTTCAAGACCAGCCTAACCAACATGGAGAAACCCCGTCTCTAATAAAAATACAGAATTAGCCGGGCATGGTGGCACACACTGTAATCCCAGCTACTCGGGAGGCTGAGGCAGGAGAATCGCTTGAACCTGGGAGGTGGAGGTTGCAGCGAGCCGAAATCGAGCCATTGCACTCCAGCCTGGGCAACAAGAGTGAAACTCTCTCTCAAAAAAAAAAAAAAAAAAAAAAGAAAAGAAAAGAAAAGTTAAAGGAAGCCAACGCAAAGTGCACAGGGCTTTAGAAGAACATTTTAAAATTGCTCCTGGCAGGGAAGTGGTTATGATTATGTAAAGAGAACCTAGGCAAGACTGGTCAGACTGCAGGGTTGGATTTTTATGTGTTCTACACGGCAGGAATTTGGGGCAGAGCTGATGTTATATAAGCCTGAGTTGTAAGTTATTTGACGTATGTCATTGTATGCTCATCACAGGATTATTAAATAAAGGTAACTCAAACCATTTTGTATTTAGAGTATCCAAATTATTCTACATTTCTAGAATCACTATAAAATATTTGGGAGTTTGTTTTTTTAAAATGTGTTATTTTGGTGGAGGACTGGAGAGAAAACATGGATCACTAAGAACTCTTCATCAACATTTTATCTTTTAGAAAGTAAAATGAACTACAAGCAGTGGGCCCAGTGCAGTGGCTCCCGCCTATAATCCCAGCACTTTGGGAGGCTGAGGAGGATTACTTGAGTCCAGGAGTTTGAGACCGGCCTGAACAACATAGCGAGGCCCTGTGTCTACAAATAGTCAAAAAGTTAGCCGGACGTGGTGGCACACCATGGTCCCAACAAATCAGGAGGCTGAGGAGGGAGAACTGCCTGAGCTCTGGCAGTCGAGGCTGCACTGAGCCATGATTGCACCACTACACTCAGCCATGATCACACGACTACACTGAGCCATGATCACACCACTGCACTGAGCCATGATCGCACCACTGCACTGAGCCATGATCACACCATTGCACTGCACTCCAGCCTGGGCCACAGAGTGAGACCATGTCTTAAAAAAAAAAAAAAAAAAATACAAGCAATGGAGAGCCTGGGAAGTGTCTAGCAGGGAAACCAGGAGTTGTATCTGTGTTTGTGTGACTGCCCCACATTCCTGCTGGTTCTGCCTCAACAAAAGCTTTCCCCAATCACTCCATCCTACAGTGATCTCACCCTGCTGCGAATGCCTAGAATGCTTGCTCTCTGTACCAACATTCCATTTGTTTGACATTCATCATGGGGATCTGCTGAGTCTTCATATGAGGAAAAGTACTTGTTAAGCTCTAAGATATCAAATAAATGTTAATTATGTTATTAGATAGGTAGATAGATAATAAATAGATGCACACACATATATAGCTACAGATACAGTTACGGTTTTTTGTACTTATATTTATGTGCTGATCTCTTAATTTCCCTTAACTTGGTTATAAACTTAAGGCCCATATTTTATACATCTTTCTGCCTTCCACTGCTCTTAGTTGGAACATATTTGACAATCTACTGATGTTTTAAGTGTAGGAACTAGCCTCTACCAGCTGAAAAATCTGTGAACTATGGCCACTTATTTTCACCACTTTCCTGTGCCCTGGGAGGACTAGATGAGCTCATAGGCACAAAGTGCTGTGGATCAGTTAGTTTCCTGTGGCCGAAGACAGAAGAACTCAGCAGTCTTAGCTCCCTCTTCAACTTCATGCCTTCCTTTCTGAAGAAGCATGGGTCATGTATGTGATCAGAAATGGGCTTCCATTTCTCGATACAAGAGTTCTGAAGAAGTGGTTTCTGGATCTCTGAATGGGCAGTGTGCGATACAATCTAATGAGAGATGACTGATCTTGACTCTTTTAAAAGTGTCAAAAGCACATTGAAGCCATTAGCCTATACCAAGCATTTTCCCAATGCAGCATTTTCTCTTCCCCCACCCTGTCTGTCATCCAGCCTAGTGCTGCCCAACAAATCTTTCTGTAATGATGGAAATGTTCTATTTCCGTGTTTTCCAATATGGTAATCACTGGCCACATGGGATTATCGTGCTCTTGAAATGTGGCTAATGAAACTGAGAAACTGAATTTTAAATTTTTACTTATTAGAATTTACATTCAAATAGCCACATGCAGCCGGGCGCAGTGGCTCACGCCTGTAATCCTAGCACTTTGGGAGGCCAAGGTGGGCAGATGACCTGATGTCAGGAGTTCGAGACCAGCCCAGCCAACAAGGTGAAACCCCGTCTCTATTAAAAATACAAAACTGCTGGGCGCGGTGGCTCACGCCTGTAATCCCAGCACTTTGGGAGGCCAAGGCGGGTGGATCACAAGGTCAGGAGATCGAGACCATCCTGGCTAACATGGAGAAACCACGTCTCTACTAAAAATACAAAAAATTAGCTGGGCGTGGTGGCGGGAGCCTGTAGTCTCAGCTACTCAGGAAGCTGAGGCAGGAGAATGGTGTGAACCCGGGAGGCGGAGCCTGCAGTGAGCTGAGATCGCGCCACTGCACTCCAGCCTGAGCAACAGAGTGACACTCTGTCTTAAAATAAATTAATTAATTAAGTAATTAATAATAAAAATACAAAAATTAGCTGGGCATAGTGGCACAAGCCTGTAATCCCAGCAACCTAGGAGGCTGAGGCAGGAGAACCGCTTCAACCCGGGAGGCAGAGGTTGCAGTGAGCCAAGACTGTGCCACTGCATTCCAGCCTGGGCGACAAGAGTGAGACTCCATCTCAAAAAATAAAATAAAATAAATAGCCACATGCTACTGTATTAGACAGCGTAGACCTAAATTAAGAGACTCTGGGTTTCTTTATTCATTCATTTATTTATTCATCATTCAACCAAAACCACTGAGTACCTAGTATATATCAATCAGGCACAGTGCTGAATACTGACAGTGGGTTCAGTGATTAGTCTCTCACCTGAAAAACCCCAAAATCTGTTTGAGGAAACAAATGATCTTTGGGGATGGCCTCAAGACCTTAAAGCGTCTTCTAGTTACACCACCTCCTCCTGAGAAAAGTATCTGGGAGCAAGTCTTTGGGCATAGGTCACCCTGGAGATAATCTTCCGGCCCTGACCTCATCTACTAAATTAGGATCCTTGCTTGAGCTAGGGGCACTTCTCAACGGCTGGCAAGAGGCCAGTGATACAGCCAGAGGTGAGAATACCCAAAAAGGTTACTGTATTCCGGGAAGTGTGTACACAACCCATTCAGAGTCTCCGTGTAAGACATAAGCAAGGACATGAACATCAGAGCAGTGTAAAACCCCAAAGACAAAAAGAGCTAGGTCAGTGGGTTGAATAATAACATTAATAATGAGGATTGTTGAGAGGCAGGAAAGCGTGGAGGTCAATAGCTTTGTCTCTGGAGACAAACTTCCTAGATGCCAAACTCAACTCTGTCATTCCCCTGCTTCACAGAGTTCTGTGCTGTCACTGCACCTGTATAATGGGTGTTGTCATGCCCTCCTCTCAGAGGTGTACCATGAAAATTAAGTGAATTAAAACATACAGTTGTCCGGGCATGGTGTTTCACACCTGTAATCCCATCATTTTGGGAGGCTGAGGCAGGAAGATCATTTGAAGCCAAGAGTTTGAGACCAGCCTGGGCAACAAAGTGAGACCCTATCTCTACAAAAAAAAAAAAAAAAATTTAATTAGCTGGGCATGGTGGCACATGCCTGTAGTCCTAGAAACTCAGGAGGCTAAAGTGGCAGGATTGTTTGAGCCCAGGAGTTTGGGGCTATAGTGAGCTATGATGGCACCACTGCACTCCAGCCTGGGCGACAGTGGAAGATCTTGACTCTAAAAACAAACAAACAAGCCAAGCATGGTGGCTCATGCCTGTAATCCCAGCATTTTGGGAGGCCGAGGCAGGCAGATCACGAGGTCAGGAGTTCAAGACCAGCCTGGCCAACACAGTGAAACACCATCTCTACTAAAAATACAAAAATTAGCCGGGTATGGTGGCACATGCCTGTAATCCCAGCTAATCGGGAGGCTGAGGCAGGAGAATTGCTTGAACCTGAGAGGCAAAGGTTGCAGTGAGCCAAGACCGTGCCATTGCACTCCAGCCTGGGCAACAGAGTGGGACTCCATCTCAAAATCAAAAACAAAAAACAAACAAACATGGAGTTGAACCCAGGTAGATGGGCTCTAGCATCTATGCTCTGACAAATAGGTATGCCGCTAGGCTTTGGAATGAGATAGACCTAGGTTCACATCTAACTCCCATTACTTCTTGGTTACACAATCTTAAGAAAGTGAATTGCCTCATTGAACCTCATTTTTCTCATCTGTAAAATGGGTGTATAGATAAAATAACAGTTGGGGTTATGAAGGCTTAATGAATTGATTTGAGTATAGCTCTTAAAACAGTGCCTATGCCGGGCATGGTGGCTCACGCCTGTAATCCTAGCACTTTGGGAGGCCGAGGCGGGTGGATCATGAGATCAGGAGATCGAGACCATCCTGGCTAACATGGTGAAACCCCATCTCTACTAAAAATATGAAAAATTAGCCAGGCGTGGTGGTGGGCGCCTGTAGTTCCAGCTACTCGGAAGGCTGAGGGAGAGAATGGCATGAACCTGGGAGGCGGAGCTTGCAGTGAGCCGAGATCGCGCCACTGCACTCCAGCCTGGGCTACAGACAGAGCAAGACTCTGTCTCAAAAAAAAAAAAAACACAGTGCCTCTGAGGCATCATACATGCTCAGGTGTGAGGGCTAGTGTCACTTCACACTACACCACAAGACCTGGGCAGAGCCAGTCACTGCAGACAGAGATGCTGAGCCACAAGAGGTCTGGGCAGGAAGGCAGGGTGTGCTCCTGGGGCTGCCACTGGGCACTGGAAGCCACTGTGGCTTCCGGAAGACATGCTTGTTCTTCAAGGGGCAGATTACTGGCCACTGAGATGGCTGCATTCCAGCCCATCTCTGTCCCTTGAGGTAGTCTGAGTGGCAACCTGTTCTCTAACAAACAAAACAGTGTTGGCATATTTTAAGCAAGAATTTACAAGAGGAACATTTTGATGCAGCTTCTTTAAAACAGTTCTGTCAGTATGAAACGGTAAACCACTTTGGAAAACAGCATAGCAACTTCTTTTCTTTTCTTTCTTTCTTTTATTTATTATTATTTTTTTTTTTTGAGATGGAGTCTCGCCAGGCTGGAGTGCAGTGGTGCAATCTTGGCTCACCGTGCAATCTCCAACTCCCTGGTTCAAGCGATTCTCCTGGCTCAGCCTCCTGAGTAGCTGGGATTACAGGCACGCACCACCACGCTCAGCTAATTTTTGAATTTTTAGTAGAAACGGGGTTTCACCATGTTAGCCAGGCTGGTCTCGATCTTCTGACCTCATGATCTGCCCGCCTCCGCTTCTCAAAGTGCTGGGATTACAGGCGTGAGCCACCGAGCCCAGCCCTTATTTTTTCTTTTTTTAGAGTGGGGTCTTGCTCTGTCTCCCAGGCTGGAGTGCAGTGGTGTGAACGTGACTTACCACAGCCTTGACCCCTGGATTCAAGTGATCCTTCCACCTGAGCCTCCCAGAGTAGCTGGGACCACAGGTGCGCACCACAACGCCTGGCTAATTTTTTAATTTTGTAGAGACGAGGTCTCTCCATGCTGCCCAGGCTGATCTCAAACTCCTGGGCTCAAGAAATCCTTCTGCCTTTAGGCTGGGCATGGTGGCACACACCTGTAATCCCAGCACTTTGGGAGGCCAAGGCGGACTGATCACTTGAGGTCAGGAGTTTGAGACCAGCCTGATCAACATGGTGAAACCTGTCTCTACTAAAAATACAAAAATTAGCTGGGCGTGGTGGTGCAAGTGCTGGGATCACAGGTGTGAGCCACTGGGCGAAGCAGCAATTTCTTACTAAGCTAAATATGCACCTAGTTATACTACTTCTAGACATCTGCTCAAGAGAAATAAGAATACATATCTTCAAAAAGAGTTGTCTATGAATGTTCATAGTAGCTTTATTCATCATTTCCAAAAATAAGAAAAAAACCACAATGTCCATCAATGGTGAATTAATAAGCCAACTGTCATATATTTATACAATGGAATGCTATCCAGAAGTAAAAAGGAAAGAACTACTGAATCATGCCATGACATGGATGAATCACAAAAATATTATACTGAGCAAAAGATTCTGGACACAAGAGTGTCTACTGTAGTGTCTTTCTCTCTTTCTTTCTTTTCTTTCTTTCTTTCTTTCATTCTTTCTTTCTTTTTCTTTCTTCTTTTTTTTGAGACAGAGTTTTGCTCTTATAGCCCAGGCTGAAGTGCAATGGCATGATCTCAGCTCACTGCAACCTCCACCTCCTGGGGTCAAGTGATTCTCCTGCCTCAACCTCCCGAGTAGCTGGGATTACAGCCACCCGCCACCACACCTGGCTAATTTTTAGTAGAGACAAGGTTTCACCATGTTGTTCAGGCTGGTCTTGAACTCCTGACCTCAGATGATCCTCCCGCCTCAGCCTCCCAAAGTGCTGGGATTACAGGCATGAGCCACTGTGCCCAGCCTGTAGTTTCATCTATATGACATTCTAGAACAGGCAAAACTGTTAGGTTAGAAGTCTGATCAGTGGTTGCTATAGGGGATGGGGACAGGACTGACTACAAAGGGATGTGGGGAACTTTTGGGGGTGATGGAAAGCTATATCATAATGGTGGAGGCCTTTACACAAACTATATGCATTTATCAAAACTCATCAAAAACTACTTCTAAGAAGGATGAATTTTACTGTATTTAAATTATACTTCAATCTACCTGACTTTTTAAAACAAAATGCAGTATCACCAAATACTACCAAATTTTATGTGAAAGGCTCAGGGTCAGAGACAGGATGAGTTCAACCCACAGGGATAGGTTGAGAATATCTGGTTTATACATTTCTTACTGATTTTTTTTTTTTTTTTTTTTTTTTGAGAAGTCTTGCTCTTGTCCCCCAGGCTGGAGTGCGATAGTGTGATCTCGGCTCACTGCAACCTCCGCCTCCCGGGTTCAAGCGATTCTCCTGCCTTAGCCTCCCAAGTAGCTGGGATTACAGGCGCCTGCCACCGTGCCCGGCTAACTTTTGTATTTTCAGTAGAGATGGGGTTTCACCATGTTGGCCAGGCTGGTCTCGAACTCCTGACCTCAGGTGATTTGCCAGCCTCGGCCTCCCAAAGTGCTGAGATTACAGGAATGAGACACCGTGCCTGGCCACTGATTTTTTTTTTAATGGTGACAATTTAATAATAATTTTAGGCCTTGTCAAGAGGTTACCAGTATTAAGATGGCTGCATCTCAATGGCACATGCCTCTCCTGGCAATCAAAAAGATAAATAGACAAATGACTATAATATCGTGTGTGTGATGCTTTGAGAGATTTGTATACAATGTAGATGAACTAATTCTGGATGGCAGGTTCAGGAGCGGTTTTTTCCCAGGAGAATAGTGAGGAAAAGGGAAAAGAAATAGAACGGTTATAGGGTCCAGTGGGTAAGAGTTTGGCATTTGTGAGAAAAAGGACAAAATTAGAGATCCACAACATCAAGAAGCAATGGGGGTGTTGAAAGAGAAAGCCTGCAAGGTGCCTGGATTTGGGTTGGGAGCTCAGAGAGTTTGGAGCCACTGAACTTACTAAAGCAGGCATGGACATGGTCAAGTCTGTCTTTGAACAAGAAAGCCCTGCAGGGTATAGAAGGTGAACTGGAGGAACAATAGTTAGGAAGGTTCTTTGTGGCCCGTGATTGTCCCATTTTCACTAAAATAAAATGTGCCTTTTTGGTAGTGAACTGTTCTGAATGCCAAAAGTACTAGGTAAGTTGGTCCCAACTGGAATATTGCAGCCCTGAGGGTGGCTCGGCTGCCCAGTCATTTGGTACCCCCTTTTTCTTTCCTGAACCAGGGAATCTCAGCTCTCAAGAAATCTATTAATTCAGGCTCCCAGGGTCAGCACCACTTGGTCTGTATCAGAGACACAGCAGTCACACGCGCAAACCCAAATTGTCATGGCTGACAGTGGAGGCCTCAGCAGGGCCAAGGAGCACAGCGATTTGCAACCTCCCCTTGTGTGCAATTCCCCTTCTGTGGTAGGTGGGATTCCCAACCTGGGGAAAGAAATGACCAAGTGTCTGGGAAGGGAAAGTGTCATAAAAGAGCCAGGGCCCAGGAGCTAGGATGACAGTGGCCTGAGGCCCAGACACTCTAGGGAATCCGTGAGACGTGGAGAGAAAACATGAGGGAAAGCAGAGCTACTGTCTGGCCGGCCCAGCTTCCTCTTTTATGAGCTCATGGGCAAAGCCAGGCCAGGCAGAGGGTGCTAGAGATTGAGTGAGCTTGTTTTTTCCCTAACTTGGTTCTGAGTCACACATGGCATCTATCCTTCCCAGAAAACCGCCTCAGGGCTCACCCCTTGGCAGCCCACCAAGCCCCAGTACTGACACGCGATCCCCACTGGGTAGGGCCAGGGAGCTGCAGACAGGCCATCCCCAGCACCCGCCTCTGCCCCTGGAGAGGCCTCTTGGGGAATGAACTGTCCCTCCCAACCTTGGAAGAAAAGAGCCTATGGCAGCTGCTTTGGAGGGTAGGCCGGAGGCACGTCCAACTTTTGAGCACACATGGGAGACGATGCTGAATCATGGGGTTTCAGAGGAGGAGAAACATTAGACAGCCTTTAATTTATGCCTTTCACTTTGTAGATCAACTCATCCAGTAAACACAGGATGTCTGAAAAGGCTGGACAAAAGGGGAAATATTTTATTTGTTGTGCATTTTTCCCCTATGATTATGTTTTGACTTAAATCTCAATCAAATTCTCCAATGGCTGACACTGGAGCTGTCTACAGAGAAATGCAGGCTGCTTCCCACGGGAACAACACTGTAACAGTAATGACATCAACGATCTTGTATTTCTAGCCTTTTCAGCAGCCTGTATTGATTGACAGGCACAGTTCTAGGCACTGAAAATAGAGCAGTACACAAGATAGATAAAGTCCTGCTCTGGTAGAGTTATAATCTGGTGGGAAAGAAACCAAGACCAAAGGAGGAGCCACAACACTGGGGTCCAAAGAAGCCAGCTTTGGCAGGAGGAACAGGAATGCTGGGCCCTTTCCCAGCTCCCGGCTCAGCTCATAGCAGCCTCCAGGGTAGCTGGGTTGAGTTGGGCTGGGTCAGGCTGAGCTGCATCCCAGGGTAGGGTCATTGTGCCACTTTTGTGACCTTGCCTTGGTGCTCCCGGAACTCTTGCCATGGTTTTGCGTCAGGGGAACAGCCAGGGCCTGATTTGGGGCCTCCTAGAGCCTAGATGAACATCTTTAGGGATCATTTATTAACTTGCTGCCTAGAACTCACCACCCCACTCTACCCCCATGCCTCTGGAGAATTGTTGCAGCTAAAATGTAGGTGGGAGGGGGTGTTTAAAATCCCCTGTTCCTTGTCAGTATAGTGGTGAGTAAAAACAAATTTTTTTTTTTTTTTTTGCTGGGTGCGGTGGCTCACGCCCGTAATCCCAGCACTTTGGGAGGCCAAGGGGGGCAGATCATGTGAGGTCAGGAGTTTTCGAGACCAGCCTGGCCAACATGGCGAAACCTCGTCTCTATCAAAAATACAAAAATTAGCCAGGCATGGTGGCCTGCACTACTCGGGAGGCTGAAGCAGGAGAATCGCCTGAAACCGGGAGGCAGAGGTTGCAGTGAGCTGAGATTGTGCCACTGCACTCCAGTCTGGATGACAGAGTAAGACTTTTTTTTTTTTTTGAGACAGAGTTTCACTCTTGTCGCCCAGGCTGGAGTGCAGTGGTGCAATCTCAGCTCACTGCAACCTCTGCCTCCCTGGTTCAGGCAATTCTCCTGCTTCAGCCTCCCGAGTAGCTGGGATTACAGGCACACGCCACCACGCCCAGCTAATTTTTGTATTTTTGGTAGAGATGGGGTTTCGCCATGTTGGCCAGGCTGGTCTCGAACTCCTGACCTCGTGATCCACCCACCTCGACCTCCCAAAGTGCTGGGATTACGGGCGTGAGCCACTGCGCCCAGCCAAACTAAATTTTTTAAATAAATAAAGGCCAGAGTCTGTGGCTCACGCCTGTAATCCCAACACTTTGGGAGGCTGAGGCAGGAGGATCGCTTGAGCCCAGGATTTTGAGACCTGCCTGGGTAACATGGCAAGACCCTGTCTCTACCAAGATAAATAAAAATTAGCTGGGCATGGTGGCACGTGCCTGGAGTCCCAGCTACTCAAGAGGCTGAGGTGGGAGGATCACTTGAGCCCAGGAGGTTGAGGTTGCAGTGAGCCACGTTTATGCCACTGCACTCCAGCCTGGGTGAGAGAGTGAGACCTTGTCTCAAAAAATAAATAAATACATACATAAAAAATAAAATCACATTAGTTGAACAGCAACTAGGAATGCAGAAGTCTTTGCTTCTCTGGAAAATAAAGAGCCACAAAACCTGCCTGATATGGAGAGGGAGGGAGAGCGGAGTAAAAAGAGAAAGAGAACTTGTATCTCCTAGTGATGTTAGCAGTCAGAGGTTATTTTCTCATTCCAGTTCCCTACTCCTGGGTTGGCTCACTGCTGCCCATCCCTGTTCCAAAGCAGTCCCTCTTCTCATAATTATAATAATGCCCCTGCTCCATGCAAGAAGCACCTACTATGTGCCCAGAAGGAGTACATTTATATTCTTAATCTTTGCAGTTACCTAGAGGTCAATTTTCCCATTTATCAATTGAGGAAACAGATTTTCAGCAACATTAAGTAACTGGCCCAATATTGCCTAGTTAATAAGTAGCAGAGCTGGCACTCAAACCCAATTTCGTCTAACACTGCTAGATTACAATATGTTCTTTTTGCTATTCCATGTTTCCTTTCTATCTTAAACCCATCTCAAGTCAACAAGTAGTTATTGAGGATCTACTGAATACCAGGTGCAGCTAAAAAGCTTTCACTTGTCATTCCCTAACCCCAGGACCCTGGCACAGTCCCTTCACCCTGCTTTCCTTTCTCAGATGCTTCCATTTCCAAATCTCTGCCTCCCTTTCCCCTGCCCATTCTGCCTCCGCCAGTGCCCATTCTTGCCGTCCCCCGTTCTGGGCCTGTGGTCAGCAGTGCAGCAGTACCAGGTGGGGCAGCAGGCCTGACTCACTCCTATGTCAAGGATTGTAAAGGGCGCGGGCCAGGGCTTTGCTGTCGCTGTCGTCACTGCACAATTGTTCCTGATTCAGCGGCGGATCACCTGAGCCACACCTGAGTGCCCCCAACCTCCTCTTTGAAGAGCAAACATGGGGGCCTCTAAAGGAACATGGCTAGATAAACAGACCTCTCTGGAGATGAGGTTTAGTTCCTCGGAGGAGATAGATTTAAGAATATTTATTAAGCTCCTACTAGGTGACAGCCAAGTACTGGAGATACTACAGAGATCTAATGAGAAAAAGGTCAGATATGGCCCTGTACCTTCCTGGAGATTATACTGCAGTAGGTGGGACAAACAACAGCAAAAAGCAAATACATAAAATGATCCCCCAATGTGATATGTGTCATGAAGAAAAACAAGAGGCTGAGAAGGAGGCTAGCGGTGGTGATGGATCAAGGCAAAAGTCAAACGAGGGAAATGAAGGAACATGGTGATCTGGAGAGCTGGAAATGGAAGAGGCTAAGGGCCTGTTTCTCCAGGATCAGGGCAGTGGGAGCCAGTCCAGTTGCTTGTCTCAGCCCCTGGCACTTTCTGGCCTTAACTCATTCCCCAGCCTGCACTCCCCCACCCCCTTATTGGCTTAATGATTCACCCCCAACCTTTCCCTAGCTTCCTGCGTGGCAGGAAGGAGCAGGAGCAGAGCCCTCGGGCTCTGAGGGTAGCAGGAATGGGGATGGGATTGGTTGGGAATGGTGAGCAGTCCGGGTTCTCAGGTCTTCTCTTTGTCCCATTCTGGTCTTGCCACAAAGAAAGGTCTCTCTGGGCTGGGAGGACAGTGAGGATAACTAGACCCAGCTGGAGGCCCAGATTCCAGATGTGGGAGGTAGTGGCAAAACAAGATCCTGGCATCCCCTTCATTTCCCCTCCTCTGCCTAATGCCCTAGAGAAATTTTCCATCATAAACAACCAATGCATTCCTAACCTTTGGTGCTTCTCTCTCTCTCCCACCCACTAGTTTTCTTCCACCATCACTGTCTCCCCCTACTCCCAATTTATGTTTATGTGAGTGTGAGGGTCTGTCCACATGTGTAAGTAGTCATGGGTTTATGTTGGTCATTGTGTAGCGTGCGAGTTGCCTTGGAATAAGGATGTTGGGGGTGGGGGTGGGCTCCCTGTGCTTGGGTGTAAATGTAAGAATGATGGCAGGTGTGAAGGCAGGCGTGGGAAAGTAATGCGCCTTTGTTTACAGAGTAGGTGTGTTTTATGCCAGCCAGGAAGAAGTGTGCAATGTGGAAGGGATCTTGTGTATTTAGATAAGAGTAGCGAGTATAAAATAAAATGACTTGTAGGCCCAGGAGTTGTACACAGAGCAGTAGTGTATCTATTTCTAGCCGGTTGTGGCCTGTCCTCTTATTTGTGTTCCTACATGTTCTTGATTGAAAAATCCCTTTAAGTGTTTCCTAAGTGGGAGGGGAGAAAAGTGTTTCCTGTTTGGTGTCTGTGTAAGAATTGTCCCAGCTTTTCTAAAGACGTTGTACATTTGTATGAGTGGTTGGGAGGAGTGTAGTCACATCTCAGAAGCTTGGTGTGACCCAGCCAAGGTGGGAATACTACATGCACACCTACAGTTGTACATTTCACCTGGCATTTAACAAGATTATTGAGCAACTGCTGCCTACAAGGTACCATGCTGGGTTCTCTGGAGGACACAAAGACGTGTACGACACAAAGACGTGTACGACACAGCCTCCAATGGAAGAGATCATATATGTATTCATTTTGTGCACCAGGCTTAAAATGGTAGAAAGATCTGAGCCAGATTTATTTCAAATCTCTGGAGTCATCTCAGATCTTTTCATCCTCTTGCTGTTGGCAACCCTCCCTCTCCCATGCTCCCTTCCCCTAATGATATCCATCTCATTGCCCAATTCTGATTATCTTATGCTAGGAATGTCTCTTAGGGCCACCTTCTCAGGCTCTTGTTATCATCTACCTGAGCCCCTCCAACAGCCTCTTGTCTCCTGCCTTAGTCTCTCCCCGTCCAGAGCATCACTCCTCATCCCAATCAGTTCCCTGCTTGAATTTTCCTCCCTTTATCTCATCCAGCAACCCACAAGCTCTACAGTCTAGAGTGAAACCCAGGCTCCTTGGCCGGGCGCAGTGGCTCAAGCCTGTAATCCCAGCACTTTGGGAGGCCGAGGCGGGCGGATCACGAGGTCAAGAGATCAAGACCATCCTGGCTAACACGGTGAAACCCCGTCTCTACTAAAAATAGAAAAAATTAGCCGGGCGTGGTGGCGGGCGCCTGTAATCCCAGCTACTCGGGAGGCTGAGGCAGGAGAATGGCGTGAACCCGGGAGGCGAAGCTTGCAGTGAGCCGAGATGGCGCCACTGCACTCCAGCCTGGGGGACAGAGAAAGACTCCGTCTCAAAAAAAAAAAAAAAAAGAAACCCAGGCTCCTGACCTGGCAGCTCTGCTCTCCCCACTCTGCCCAATTCCACTCCTTTCCAGACATTATTACTTCCCAGTACTCCGTTACAGGAAACTTACTCTGAGATTGTTTTTCTTGTGATTCCCCAAACACATCCTGTACTTTTCCAGCTCAAGGTCTTTGCTAATTCCATTCTTACAGTCATCCTCCACATCTGAATTTGTCATATCCCACCCACTGTTCAAGGTCACCTCCAGTGCCACTCTTCCATGAAGCCTCCCCTGATTGATTGGACAGATGTGAACACTAGCTCTTTTGGGTCCCCCTTAACACTTAGCCTTCAGTTTTCTTAGGTTTTTGTGTTTTTGTTTTTGTTTTTTTGTTTTGTTTTGTTTTTGTTTTTTTTGAGACAGGGTCTCACTCTGTCACCCAGGCTGGAGTGTAGTGGCACGATCTCGGCTTGCTGCAACCTCTGCCTCCTGAGTTCAAGCAATTCTCCTGTCTCAGCCTCCCGAGTAGCTGGGATTACAGACATGCGCCACCACGCTTGGCTAATTTTTGTATTTTTAGTAGAAACAGGGTTTCACCATGTTGACCAGGCTGATCTTGAATCCTGACCTCAAATGATCCACCCGCCTCGGCCTCCCAAAGTGTTGGGATTACAGGTGTGAGCCACCGTGCCCGGCCTTTCTTAGGATCTTCAAGAAAGCTTGCCTTTCCTTCAGGCAGAAACTCAATGTAACAAAAAAAGAGACAGAGAGCAACAGAGAGACAGAGAGATAGCTCTCCTGGCCATGGTTCCCTCCTCATGCCGGAGGGTAAGGCCCTCATGGCTGGAGTATCAGCTTTATCTGGCTTTCCTCAGGCAGCTGCATGGCACAGCACTTACACTGAAACTAGCCTTGGGACTCTCAACAGTAGTACACTCAACAGAGGGCACCTGAAACCGGTGAATGCTCAAAAGATGTTAAATTCTGCGCGGTGGCTCCCAGCACTTTGGGAGGCCGAGGCAGGCACATCGGTTGAGCTCAGGAGTTCAAGACCAGCCTGGGCAACGTGGCAAAACCCTGGCTCTACAAAAGGATACAAAATTTTATATATATATATATATATTATATATATATATTATATATATATATATTTATATATATATATATAATATATATATATATTAGCCAGGCATGGTGGTGCTCACCTGTGGTCCCAGCTACGCAGGAGGCTGAGGTAGGAGGATGGCTTGAGCCAAGAGGCGGAGGTTGCAGTCAGCCGAGATCATGCCACTGCACTTCAACCTGGGCAACAAAGCCAGACCCTGTCTCAAAAAAAAAAAAAAAAAAGTTAAATTCTGTGTCCATGAGCAGCTGTCTGTAAGGAAGTTATGGAAATGTGGATCTGCTTTAAGTTGAGTAATTACCATTACTGTAACATTTGTATAATGTCTCACAATTTAGAATGTTTGTCCCATAAATTTGGTTGTTTGACTTACAGTAAGGGGCAAATCTCAGTGGCTGCTAACCTATTGCCTTTGTATTTGTGGCCCTCTGTACCAGCCTTTATGTGAATATTTCTGCACACTCCTAAGAGAGTAGTTTTGCTGAACTGTCCCTATGCAGTCTTTGCACCTTTACCATGTACATGTGTGTTGGTATGTGTATGTGGTATGTTTTCCTTTTTTTCCAGGATTTCATTCTTTTTATGGCTGAATAATATTTAATTGTGTATTATTATTGTTGTCGTCGTTATTTTATAGTGACAAGGTCTCACTATGTTGCCCAGGCTCCTGAGCTCAAGTGATCCTCCCACCTCAGCCCCCCAAAATGCTAGGATTACAGGTAAGAGCCACCATGCCCCACCATTGTGTATTACTTTTTTAATCTTTCTATCCTTCCCTCCCCCCCCAACTTTTATTTTAGATTCTGGGGTATATGTGCAGGTTTGTTACCTAGGTATACTGCATGATGCTGAGGTTTGGGGTACGAATGATCCTGTCACCCAGGTACTGAGCATAGTACCCAATAGTCGGTGTTTCAACTTTTGCCTTACTCCCTCCGTCCTTCTTCTAGTAGTCTCAAGTTGCTATTGTTGCCATCTTTATGTCCATGAGTTCCCAATGTTTGGTTCCCACTTATAAGTGAGAATGTGTGGTATTTGGTTTTCTATTCCTGAGTTAATCCGCTTAGGATAATGGCCTCCAGCTGCATCCATGTTGCTGCAAAGCACATAATTTTGTTCTTTTGTATGGCTACGCGGTATGTGTCTTCATGTGTGCTCAGGCAGGCAGGTTTGTGTCTGTGTGCTAGTGTGTTCGTTTCTCCCTTAATCTTGACTATTTCTGTAACAATTTCCTTCTTGGGGAGTTTATATTCTAAGGACACCTACAAGTGCATGAATGCGTGCATGTAACTGGGTCAGTATTGTAGCAGGATGGCCTGATCTCCAATAAAAAGCCCTCTTGGCAGGGCGCGGTGGCTCACGCCTGTAATCCCAGCACTTTGGGAGGCCGAGGCGGGCAAACCAAATACCATACATTCTCACTTATAAGTGGGAACCAAACATTGGGAACTCGTGGACATAAAGATGGCAACAATAGCAACTTGAGACTACTAGAAGAAAGACGGAGGAAGCGAGGCAGATCACGAGGTCAGGAAATCAAGACCATCCTGGCCAACATGGTGAAACCCCGTCTCAACCAAAAATACAAAAATTAGCTGGGCGTGGTGGCGCATGCCTGTATTCCCAGCTACTCGGGAAGCTGAGGCAGGAAAATCGCTTGAACCAGGGAGTCAGGGGTTGCAGTGAGCCGAGATCGCGCCTCTGCATTCCAGCCTGGCGACCGAACGAGACTCCTCCGTCTCCAAAAAAAAAAAAAAAAAAAAAAAGCCCTCTTGGCTCCCTAGTGCTGAGGCCTGTGAGGGATCCTGTGGCTAAACCATCTCCTAGGCTGTCGTGAGCCCCTCTCCAGATGCCACATGCTCCGACATGTGCTTGCAGCTCAGGATCTCACCCACCCCCACTCACGACTCACACACACAGTGTGCAGTTGGGCGCCTAGGATTGTGCGTGCCAAGTCTCCACCCACTCCTTTTGTTTAATCGTCGGAATTTCCAGCCGGCTGCTGCCAACCGCTCCCCAGCTGCAGGAGGAGGAGTTAGAAGGACCCGCCCAATTTCCAGGAGCACATAAATTGCTTCTGCCGGCAGCCGGCCCTCACTTGGCCTTACGCTCCGCTCGGCGCACCATGTGTCACTCTCGTAGCTGCCACCCGACCATGACCATCCTGCAGGCCCCGACCCCGGCCCCCTCCACCAACCCGGGACTCCGGCGGGGCTCCGGTCCTGAGATCTTCACCTTCGACCCTCTCCCGGAGCCCGCAGCGGCCCCTGCCGGGCGCCCCAGCGCCTCTCGCGGGCACCGAAAGCGCAGCCGCAGGGTTCTCTACCCTCGAGTGGTGAGCATCGCCGAAGTGGGCATTCGCGGGGTGCGCTGCCCTGGAGTCACTGGGGAACGACCCGACTCCAGAGGCCTCGACCTGACCTGTCTCCTGTTTTGTCTCCCCTTAGGTCCGGCGCCAGCTGCCAGTCGAGGAACCGAACCCAGCCAAAAGGCTTCTCTTTCTGCTGCTCACCATCGTCTTCTGCCAGATCCTGATGGCTGAGGAGGGTGTGCCGGCGCCCCTGCCTCTGGAGGACACCCCCAGCGCCGCATCCCCGGCGCCCACCCCTGTGCCCCCCGTCCTCGAGCCCTTTAATCTGACTTCGGAGCCCTCGGACTACGCTCTGGACCTCAGCACTTTCCTCCAGCAACACCCGGCCGCCTTCTAACTGTGACTCCCCGCACTCCCCAAAAAGAATCCGAAAAACCACAAAGAAACACCAGGCGTACCTGGTGCGCGAGAGCGTATCCCAGACTGGGACTTCCGAGGCAACTTGAACTCAGAACACTACAGCGGAGACGCCACCCGGTGCTTGAGGCGGGACCGAGGCGCACAGAGACCGAGGCACAGCCAAGCTGGGGCTAGGCCCGGTGGGAAGGAGAGCGTCGTTAATTTATTTCTTATTGCTCCTAATTAATATTTATATGTATTTATGTACGTCCTCCTAGGTGATGGAGGTGTGTACGTAATATTTATTTTAACTTATGCAAGGGTGTGAGATGTTCCCCCTGCTGTAAATGCAGGTCTCTTGGTATTTATTGAGCTTTGTGGGACTGGTGGAGGCAGGACACCTGGAACTGCGGCAGAGTAGGAGAAGAAATGGGGAGGACTCGGGTGGGGGAGGACGTCCTGGCTGGGATGAAGTCTGGTGGTGGGTCGTAAGTTTAGGAGGTGACACTGCATCCTCCAGCATCTCAACTCCGTCTGTCTACTGTGTGAGACTTCGGCGGACCATCAGGAATGAGATCCGTGAGATCCTTCCATCTTCTTGAAGTCGCCTTTAGGGCGGCTGCGAGGTAGAGGGTTGGGGGTTGGTGGGCTGTCACGGGGCGACTGTCGGGATCGCCCAGTATGTTCTGTGAACACAAATAAAATTGATTTACTGTCTGCAGTCTTGAGTGTGTATTTGCAAGCGCCGAGTCCCCGGCCCGTGCACCTCCCTGGGCCCAGAAGCCCCTTTTCCTGGAGTCACAGAACCCAGCATCCGGTTGCCGGATGCAGTCTTTCATTGCCTAGTCTGCGGTTTTCCCAGGTAGTTGCCCCGCGGCGAATCCGAGATGTGGCAATCACCCTTACGCCAGGGTGCCAGGCGGAGGTCAAGTCCAGCACACGGGGGCGGAGCGTGGAGCGGCGTGGGCGGGATTCCCGGCTCAAGAAGGGCGGTGACTGGGGCGGCAGGGATGTGGCCCTCCCCGGGCTAACCAGGCCGCCCGGCTGGGCCCAGGAGCCAGCGGGCGGGAGGGCTGCGGACTCTAGCGGGGCCTGCCGGGAAAGGGGCGGGCCGAGGCGGAGCGAGGTGGGGGTGCTTACTCCGTTGAGGGGGGCGGGGTCGCGTCTGCCGCAGCAACGGGGTGCGGCCGGGTGGGGAACGCGGGAGCGGGGCCAGCTCCCAGGAAGGCTGGTCCGCGAGCGGCCCCTGCTCGGCTCCCAGGTCCCTGCGCGCCCACGCCCTTCCCGAGACCCCAGCCGGGCTGCCGCCCGCGTCCCGGAAGGTGAGTAGGGGAGGGGAGATGGAGCCTGGGGCTGCCCATAGGCAGGGAGAGAGGGGAAAGGTCTGCAGGCCTCTGGGTGCGGGGGACCTTTATCAAAGGGAGCGGCGAGGGGAAGGGAGGGACCGTAAGCAGGCGGGGAAGAGGCAGCTGGGATCTTAAAGATTTTGCAGGGAAAAGCCTTAGCGGACCCATGGGTGCAGAAGGGACGGGCCGTGGCGGATGCAGACTGGGAGGGCCTGACGGGAAAGGGAAACGATGGGCCCCTGTGGACGCCACAGCGCCCCTTCCCCATCCGCAAAGGCTTTCCCTCCCTCTCCTCCAGTTCCAGCCTGAACCATGTTTTTCACTTGTGGCCCAAATGAGGCCATGGTGGTCTCCGGTAAGTACTGCTGTTCCCTTCCCAGCCAGTGACCCCAGAACCCCTGTGAGTCTGGCCTCTGCCCCTTCTCCCTCTCCCTACCAACTTCCCAGTGCCAGACTTCTGCCCCTTGATGGCCACGAACTGCCCAGTTTGATTCCCACCATTCCAAGGCCCAGACTGCTTCCCCTCCAGCTCCCAGATTCTCTCCTGTGGGTTGCTGTCCCCTCGCCCCCGCCAGTTCCTCAGTCTTCCACATTTACGCTCTGCCACAGTTCCTCACTGCCCCTCACCTTGCAGGGTTCTGCCGAAGCCCCCCAGTCATGGTGGCTGGAGGACGTGTCTTTGTCCTGCCCTGCATCCAACAGATCCAGAGGTAGGCAAGAAGGGAACCAGGGAAGGGGGACCTCCGTTTTCTCTTTTTCCTCCTCTTCTTACTGTCTGCCCCTTCTTTTTCCCCTAGGATCTCTCTCAACACACTGACCCTCAATGTCAAGAGTGAAAAGGTTTACACTCGCCATGGGGTCCCCATCTCAGTCACTGGCATTGCCCAGGTGAAGCTTTCAGAGCCTTTTCCCCAAAGTCCACTTCCCCATCACCCTCTCTCCCAGACATTAAGACATCTTCTGGCCACATCCTTCTCAACCCTTGCCTGCAGAGAAGTTCCTCTGCTAGTCTCATCTTTTCCAGGCACCCCCAAGGCACTTGCCTCCTCCTCCTTTCTTTCCCTGAAATGGAAGAAGCATTTCTTAGAGGGCTCTCCCTTCTCTCTCTGCTTCTTCTCTGACTTCATGAGACCCCCACCACACCTTTCCTACCCCTACTCTGGCTACAGGTAAAAATCCAGGGGCAGAACAAGGAGATGTTGGCGGCCGCCTGTCAGATGTTCCTGGGGAAGACGGAGGCTGAGATTGCCCACATTGCCCTGGAGACGTTAGAGGGCCACCAGAGGGCCATCATGGCCCACATGACTGTGGAGGTTGGCATAGGGGCAGGGAACCGTCTAGAAAGATGTCAAAATGAGGGGGGCCCAAGGACCACACTAGTTTGTGAGAGACAGTGGATCCAAGAGCTTACATCCCGGCCGGGCAGGGTGGTTCATGCCTGTAATCCCAGCACTTTGGGATGCCAAGGGGGGCGAATCACTTGAGGTCAGGAGTTCGAGACCAGCCTAGCCAACCTGATGAAACCTCTTCTGTACTAAAAATACAAAAATTAGCTGGGCATGGTGGTGGGTGTCTGTAATCCCAGCTACTTGGGAGGCTGAGGCAGGAGAATCACTTGAACCTAGGAGGTAGAGGTTGCAGTGAGCCAAAAAAAAAAAAAAAACTTACATCCCCTCTCCCCACCATCCTGTTATCACAGGAGATCTATAAGGACAGGCAGAAATTCTCAGAACAGGTTTTCAAAGTGGCCTCCTCAGACCTGGTCAACATGGGCATCAGTGTGGTTAGCTACACTCTGAAGGACATTCACGATGACCAGGTAAAACTAGGCAATTGATCCTTCCCCGCTTCCTTGCTCCCATCTCTTAAGCCCTCCAAAGGACTAATTTCTACATCTCTCCCACAGGACTATTTGCACTCTTTGGGGAAGGCTCGAACAGCTCAAGTCCAAAAAGATGCACGGATTGGAGAAGCAGAGGCCAAGAGAGATGCTGGGATCCGGGTGAGAGAGATGGGGGTTGCTTAGTGGGAAAGGGGATAGAAGTGGCACAACTGAAAAGAAGCAGGGGTGCTGGGTGAGCAGGGAAAATACATGAGGCAGACAGAGAACCTTGGTGGAAAGCAGGCTCTCACTGTGGCCTTTCTTTCTCCCCCTGCCCTAACATTTCCTACCTGATCTCTGCTTGGACAGGAAGCTAAAGCCAAGCAAGAAAAGGTGTCTGCTCAGTACCTGAGTGAGATCGAGATGGCCAAGGCACAGAGAGATTACGAGCTGAAGAAGGCCGCCTATGACATCGAGGTCAACACCCGCCGAGCACAGGCTGACCTGGCCTATCAGCTTCAGGTCAGAGCCACCGCCAGGCCACTCTCTGCCCCTTCCCCATTCCTCTCAGGCTGTCCATCTCAGGACACCACTATTTCTCATACTTTAACTTTGACCTTATTCTGGCTCTCCATCTCTGGACCAACTCCCCCATATGAGGAGAGATTTAAAAGACTCAGACGTTACAGCTGAAAAGCTTTAAAGAAAAGGCCAGCCGGGTGTGGTGACTCATGCCTGTACTCCCAGCACTTTGGGAGGCCGAGGCGGGCTGATTGCTTGACCTCAGGAGTTCAAGGCCAGCCTGGGCAACATGGTAAAACCCTGTCTATGCGAAAAATACAAACATTAGCCAGGCATGGCAGCTCGGGCCTGTAGTCACAGCTACTTGGGGTATGTTGGGGTATGAGGCAGGAGGATCGCTTGAGCCAGGATGTGCAGGTTGCAGTGAGTCAAGATCACACCACTGCACTCCAGCCTGGGTGACAATGAGATCCTGTCTCAAAAAAAAAAAAAGAAAAGAAAAAAAAGGCCAGGCGCGGTAGCTCATGCCTGTAATCCCAGCACTTTGGGAGGCCAAGGCAGGTGGATCACAAGGTCAAGAGTTCAAGACTAGCCTGGCCAACATAGTGAAACCCCATTTCTACTGAAAACACAAAAATTAGCCAGGTGTGGTGGCATGCACCTGTAGTCCCAGCTACTCAGGAGGCTGAGGCCGGAGAATTGCTTGAACCCAGGAGACAGGTTGCAGTGAGCTGAGACCACGCCATTGCACTCCAGCCTGGGTGACAGAGTGAGACTCCATCTCAAAAAAAGAAAAAAAAGAGAAAGCCAAGAAGGGATATGATCAATAATGCTGGTCATATGTTTGGAGCAGGCTGTGCCTGTGCAAAGGTATCTGACTGAGAAAGTGGATCTGAGCTCAGATCCGGCCCATGCCCCTCTAATCAAGCAGTGCATTCTGACATGGGTCTGCATCTACACAGAGGAATTTCTAATTTGCACAGAGGCATGCTATGGGCTAGCAGCAGCCCTGGTTAATCAAAAAAGGGTATGAAGAAGGAAAACATGGACTTGGACATTGAATCCTGCAAAGTGAGATATGGGCAGCCCTTGATATTGCCAGGAAGTATAGTTGATCTTCATTCTTCGTTATTCGTATCTGAGAATTTGCCTGTTCACTAAAATGTATTGGTAACCTTTTGAGGTTACCAATAAAGTCGCAGCACTTTCAGGATATTTTGCAGACATGCACAGTACCCAGGTGAGGTTGAGCAAGGAGATGCTCTGCCGACTTGTTTCAGCTCTCATACTGTAAGCCGTGTTATTTTCACAGTATATTTACTGCCATGTTTTTTGCATTTTTGTGCTTTGTCTTGGTGAATTCGCTTTTAAAATGGCCCCTAAGCATCAGTGCTGGAGTGCTCTCTAGTGTCCTTTAGTGCAAGCAGGCTATGATGTGCCTTATGGGAGAAATACATGTATTAGGTAAGCTTTGTTCATGCATAAGTTATAGTGCTGTTAGCTGTGAGTTCAGTGTTAATGAATCAACAATATATTTTACATAAGGTGTCTTTAAACAGAAACACATATAAAGCAAGGCTCTATGTTGATCAGTTGATGAAAATGTGACCAGAGGCTCACGGGAACCTAGCCCTGTATTTCTTCTAGGAACAAATTAGATATTAACTAATTCAGCATTCATGGCTACTTTATAGAACAGAACTACCAAGAACAATGAAAATCAACTGTACTTTGAGACCTTTACCCAAAGGATAGCAATACTATGTATTTTGTTTTTGCCAAGAGTTCGTACAGGCTGAAAGCATAACGAAGGTACAAAACATCTTTTGTTATTATGTTAAATTCCTGGGTGACTTGACAGGTTGAGCATGGCATACAGCTTTGCAACTCAAACTGTTCTACCTAGCAGCAGCTGCAGCATCACTGGGAAGCTTGTTAGAAGTACAAAATTGCAGGCCCTGGCCCTGACCAACTGAATCAGGACCTGCATTTTAACAAAATCTCAAGGTGAATTCCTAGGTGATTTGTATACACATTGGAGTTTGAGTTTGAAAAGGATTACCATAATGGAAACTGCTAGCTTGCAGTGAAGCTATGGATAAGGTTCTTAACCTTCTAAACATGACCTTACTTGTCTGCAGATTAAGGGATTGGACTGGTTGGACGCTTTTCAACTTTTATCAGTTTCTCGTTATGCACCAGGCAGTGTGCTAGGTGTTCAGGAAGGAAGGATTTATTCAACAAATATCTGTTAAGTGTCTTCTGTGTGCTAGACATCATTTTGGAGGTGAGGCTATAAATATGGAGGTGAGGCAGAAAAGATACCTGCCCTTATGCAGCTTACCATATGACACAGGAAACAGCTAGTAAGCAAGTAAAAGACCTTCCCAGGCTATAATTCTTGTTTAGGTGCTGTGAAGGAAATAAACAGGGTGATATGAAAAACTGTGGGAGGGGAGTTAGTATATTAGGTTAGCAGGTGGTGAGAGAAAGTTTCTATGAGGAAGTGGTGTTTGAGATCAGACTTGGAGATAAGAAGGAACAATGTAGAGTTCTGGACCAAGAATATTCTAGCCTGTGCTTTTTAAGTAGTTATACTTAAAAAGTGGCTGGGCGTGGTGGTTCATGCCTGTAATCCCCACTTCGAGAGGCTGAGACAGGAAGATCACTTGAGGCCAGGAGTTTGAGACCAGTCTGGCCAACATAGTGAAACACTGTCTCTACCAAAAATACAAAAAATATTAGGCGGGTTTGGTGGTGTGGGCCTGTAATTCCAGCTACTTGGGAGGCAGAGGTGTGAGAATCGCTTGAACCCAGAAGGCACAGTGAGCCGAGATTGCACCACTGCACTCCAGCCTGGGCGACAGAGTGAGACTCCTTCTAAGATAGATAGATTAGATAGATAGATAGATAGATGATAGGTAGATAGATGATAGATGATAGATAGATAGATAGATAGATAGATAGATAGATAGATAGATAAGTCAGTCAGTCATATGTGGCTTGTGGCTAGGCAGGGGACCAGTAAGTGCAAAGGCCGTGAGGTGGAGTCAGAAAGGAAGTTTCTGATCTGGGGGTGCTGGCGTGCTGTGAGTGAGGAGGAAAGGCCAGCCGGGCCAGATCACAAAGGGTTTGTGTGGTCACGATGGAGACACAGAAGAGAACTGAAAGCACAATGGAAAGCTATTGGAGAACTTCAAGCAGAAAGGTGCCATGGTCTTATTTATATTTGTATAGGGATCAGTCTGGTTGCCTTGTGGAGAACGGGCAAAGAGAGGAAGCAAGGCCGGGTGCGGTGGTTCACACCTGTAATCCCAACACTTTGGGAGGCCAAGGCGGGCAGATCACGAGGTCAGGAGATTGAGACCATCCTGGCTAACATGGTGAAACCCCGTTTCTACTAAAAATAAAAAAATTAGCTGGGCGTGGTGGCGGGCACCTGTAGTCCCAGCTACTCGGGAGGCTGAGGCAGAAGAATGGCATAAACCTGGGAGGTGGAGCTTGCAGTGAGCCGAGATCGCGCCACTGCACTCCAGCCTGGATGACAGAGTGAGACTCTGTCTCAAAAAAAAAAAAAGCAAAAGATGAGTTGGGCTCTTTTTCAGAGACGATGGATTAAACAAATGTAGCTAATTTTACACTCTCCTAAAACCTCACTAAAGCCAAAATGATTTTTTAAGATAAAGATAGAGACTTGTCCAAAGGTAGTGAGTTATCTCAACTGATTGTTCAGTCAGTTACAGATTGAACTCCTTGTTCTACTCTTTACCTATTTCTCACTATTGCACTTGACTAGTCTTTCTTTCTTTCTTCCTTTCTTTCCTTCTCTTCTCTTCTTTCTTCTCTCCTCTCCTCCTCTTTGAGACCAGGTCTTACTCGGTCCCCCAGGCTAGAGTGCAGCGGTACAATCTCAGCTCACTACACCTTCAACTGCCTGGGCTCAAGCAATACTCCCACCTCAGCTTCCTGAGTAGCTGGGTCTACAAGCATATGCCACCACGCCTGGCTAATTTTTGTATGTTTTGTAGAGACGGAATTTTGCCATGTTGCCCAAGCTGGTCTCAAACTCCTGGGCTCAAAGGATCCTTCCCACCTCAGCCTCCCAAAATGCTAGGATTACAGGCGTGAACCACCATGCCCAGCTGACTAGGCTTTAAAAAAAAAAGATGGAGAAACTAGGAACAGAAACCAGAGCATCATTTTGGAAACTGGAAGTCAGTGGTAATTGACTAAGCAGGTATGAGACAGCTGAGCTTGAAACCTGCAAAAGGGAAGACAATGAAATGATCTGAGGCTCAGGAGCTGGCAGCACCCAGTGCTTCTCCAGCTGTGGTAGACTGGTTAAATAAGAGGAACAGGTGAAAAGCACCTTCTCAGAGCCCCTCACTGCCTCTGGGTAATGGTTCCTGCCCTGCTCCAACAGACATCTGGAGGTTTATTATCTTATTTATTTATTTATTTTTTGAGACAGGGTCTCTCACTCTGTTGTCCAGGCTGGAGTGCAGTGGCGCAGTCTCGGCTCACTGCAACCTCTGCCTCCTGGGTTCAAGTGATTCTTGTGCCTCAGCCTCCCAAGTAATCCTCAGCTGGGATTACAAGTGCCCACCACCACACCCAGGTAATTTTTGTATTTTATTTTTAGTAGAGAGGGGTTTCACCATGTCAGCCAGGCTGGTCTCAAACTCCTGGCCTCAAGTGATCCACCCACCTCAGCCTCACAATGTGCTGGGATTACAGGTGTGAGTTACCACACCTGCCATTGGAAGTTTATTATCTGAAGAGAGTAGACTAGAGGATGTGATGGGGGCTGGCCCAGCACAGGTGAGGACCCAGATAGTTTACCAGTAACGGGCATGAAATGACTATAACTTTCACGAATGCTAAATACTGAGAGCCAACCCCAACCCCAACCCCCACCCCCTCAACCCCACTTAGCTCCCAGAACTTCCGTCTTCAAAAAAAGAGATCAGAAGACTGCTCTGGGGAACATGCTCAATCCAAAACGAAAAAACTTAAAATCCTGAATCAGATGTTTCTCCGTACATGGCCTATCCAGATCACCATAGAGTGAAGCTCAAAGTCAGCAAGCCTCACCCACATACTCAGAGCTTCCTTTCAGTGTTGAGACCTTCTTCCCTCTGAGCAGATGACAAAGGAGTTCGAAACCAGCCTGGCCAACATGGTGAAACCCTATCTCTACTAAAAACACAAATGAAATGGTGACTGTAATCCCAGCTACTCAGGAGACTGAGGCAGGAGAATCACTTGAATCCGGGAAGCAGAGGTTGCAGTGAGCTGAGATGCCATTTCACTCCAGCCTGGGCAACAGAGCAAGCCATCACAGATTTGGGAGCAACCAAGAAAGCCAGGGACAGGGTATGCTTGGTAACCTGGCAAGGGCTGACAAAGGGGAAAAATAAAACCCCACAGAAAGAAGCAGGGAAATAAGGGAAAGGGACCAATAAGAGTCAAGCAGGGCCAGGGGCAGTGGCCCATGCCTGTAATCCCAGCACTTTGGGAGGCCAAGGTGGGTGGCTCACGAGGTCAGGAGATCAAGACCATCCTGGTTAACACGGTGAAACCCCAACTCTATAAAAATACAAAAAACTAGCCAGGCGTGGTGGTACGCGCCTGCAATCCCAGCTACTCGGGAGCCTGAGGCAGGAGAATCACTTGAACCTGGGAGGCAGAGGTTGCAGTGAGATGAGATCATGCCACTGCACTCCAGCCTGGGTGACAGAGCGAGACTCTGTCTCAAAAAAAAAAAAAAAAAAAAAAAAAAGAGTCAAGCACATGCAAATGTGGCATGACTTATTGGGAGCAGAAACATTCTGAGAAAAATTATGTTAAAATGAGGTTTTAGATTGAAATGGTCTACTAAGTGCCCAATGCAGTGAGTGAAAAATATCTACATTGAAACATATCACTGTGAAACTTAAGAATGCTGAGGACAAAAAATATGAAAGCTTCTAGAGAGAGAGAGATCTCAAAGAGGCAGGCTTCAAAATGACTTCAGATTCCTTTTTTTTTTCAGAGACAAGGTCTTGCTCTGTTGTCTAATACAGTGGCATAAGCAAGGCTCACTGTAGCCTCAACCTCCCAGGCTCAAGTGATTCTCCCACCTCGGCCTCCCCAGTAGTTGGGACCACAGGGGCACACCACCACACCCAGCTAATCTTTAAATTTTTTTCTAGAGGTGGGATCTTGCCATATTGCACAGGCTGGTCTTGAACTCCTGGGTTCAAGTTATCCTCCCACCTTAGCCTCCCAAAGTGCTGGGATTACAGGCGTGAGCCACTGTACCAAGCCCAGATTTCTTTTTTTTTTTTTTCGAGATGGATTTTCGCTCTTCTCACCCAGGCTGGAGTGCAATGGCACGATCTCAGCTACTGCAACCTCTGCCTCCTGGGTTCAAGCGATTCTCCTACCTCAGCTACCCAAGTAGCTGGGACTACAGGTGTGTGCCACCATGGCCGGCTAATTTTTGTATTTTTAGTAGAGACAGGGTTTCACCACGTTGACCAGGCTGGTCATGAACTCCTGACCTCAGGTGATCTGCCCACCTCAGCCTCCCAAAGTGCTGGGATGACAGGCACGAGCCACCGTGACTGGCCCAAGCCCAGATTTCTTAAAAAGCTAGAAAACCATGGAGGAATGCCTTCAGAATTCTGATGGAAAGTTAATCCCAACATAGCAACCTGCTTTCAGCCTAACTGGTATTAAAATAGAAGGGTAGAGGCCGGGTGCAGTGGCTCACACCTGTAATCCCAGCACTTTAGGAAGCCAAAGCAGGTGGACCACCTGAGATAAGGAGTTCGAGACCAGCCTGGCCAATGTGGTGGAACCCCTATCTCTATTAAAAATATAAAAATTAGCTGAGCGTGGTGGCAGGCACCTATAATCCCAGCTACATGGGAGGCTGAGGCAGGAGAATTGCTTGAACCCGGGAGATGGAGATTGCAGTGAGCCAAGATTGCGTCACTGCACTCCAGCCTGGGTGACAGAGCGAAATTCTGTCTCAAAAAAAGGTAGAATAAAAATCTCAGAGAAAGCAAGACCTCAGAAAAAATATTGTCTTTATATTCTTTCTGAGGAAGCTTCTGGAGGTTGAGTTTCACCAAAAGGTAGGCATAGACAGGAAGGAAAAAGAAACAAACAAATGGTTGCCTAAGGGACACAGGAGAGAGGTGATCCTGCACACCGGTGTAGAGGGCAACAAGGCCAGTTTGGAACGGGTTTGAAAATTTAGGGTGAAAGACAGTACAGAGTGCCGTCTCCAGAGCCATGCTTCTCTCTGGAGTGAACAGATGGGCCCAGGGGAAGGTAGAAGGCAGGGGAAGCATCACATGTATTGATGAGACCTACGATGATGATGGTGCATGGCTGAGCCTGAGCAATGGGACAACGAAGGAGTGTGTTCTGGCTGGATGTGATGGCACATGCCTGTAACCCCAACACTTTGGGAAGCCGAGGCAGGTGGATCACGTGAGCCCAGGAGTTTGAGACCAGCCTGGGCAACATAGCAAAACCCCGTCTCTACAAAAAGTACAAAAAATAGCCGGGTGTGCTGGTTCACGCCTGTAGTCCCAGCTACTCTAGAGGGTGAGGCGGGAGGATCATCTGAGCCCAGGAAGGTCAAGGCTGCAGTGAGCCATGATTACGCCATTGAACTCCTGCCTGGGTGACAGGGTAAGATGATGTCTCAAAAGGAAAAAAAAATGTGTTCCTTGCCTGGCACCTCTCCTCACTAGCATCTTGATAAGAGCCTTCTGATTCCCTCACACTGCAAGGAATAAGAAGATGAAATCTAGGCTGGGTGTGGTGGCTCATGCCTGTAATCCCAGCACTTTGGGAAACTGAGGCGGATGGATCACTTGAGATCAGGAGTTTGGGACCAGCCTGGCCAACATGGTGAAACCCCGTCTCTACTAAAAAAAATACAAAAATTAGCCAGACGTGGTAGCACATGCCTGTAGTCCCAGCTACTTGAGAGGCTGAGGCAAGAGATTAGCTTGAACCTGGGAGGTGGAGGTTGCACTGAGCTGATCGTGCTACTGCACTCCAGCCTGGGCAATAGAGGGAAACTGCCTCAAAAAAAAAAAAAAAAATGAAAAGAAATCTGCCTAAATAAGAGGAATTCTATGAATACACACATTCTTGTAGATGTTCAGAGTATCCCTGGAAGGATACACAAGAAGCTGGTCTTGGTGGTTTCTCTGGTTTGGAGAATGAGGAAGAAACCTCGTGGTTCACTTTTTTTTCTGTTAAATCTGCACCATATGCAAAAGACAAAAAAGATCACCTCTCCCTACCCCCACAAAAAATAAGTCAGCTACTGCAGTAGCCTAGGCTAGCACTAAGGTAATCACAGCAACAGTGGGGGGATTTGAGCAAGACTGGAGATAGCAGAAGGCCACCATATGCTCAGTGCCCTCAAGGTATTTATACTTCAGAAGGGGGCACAGGTGGGGAAAATAGATTAAACAGGGGCTCATCAGAGGAACACTGGACTCCACTGGACTGGCCAAGCAGACAGGAGGGAACCCACCTTCATGTACCTGCTCCTTTTTTTTTTTTTTTTGGAGATGGATTCTTACTCTGTTGCCCAGGGTGGAGTGCAGTGGCGTGATCCCAGCTCACTGCAACCTTCGCCTCCCAGGTTTAAGCAGTTCTCCCACCTCAGCCTCCCAGGTGGCTGGGGCTACAGGCATTCTCCACCACATCTGGCTAATTTTTTGTATTTTTAGTAGAGACAGGGTTTCACTATGTTGGCCAGGCTGGTCTCGAGCTCCTGAACTCAGGCAATCCACCTTCCTTGGCCTCCCAAAGCGCTAGGATTACAGGCGTGAGCCACCGCGCCCGGCCACTGGCTCCTATTTTTGTATCCCACTCTGGAGCTCTGGTTCCCGGGCACTTGCTCTTCACCTCTGACTCAGAGCGCCCCTCCTACCCAGGTGGCCAAGACTAAACAGCAGATTGAGGAGCAGCGGGTGCAGGTGCAGGTGGTGGAGCGGGCCCAGCAGGTGGCAGTGCAGGAGCAGGAGATCGCCCGGCGGGAGAAGGAGCTGGAGGCCCGGGTGCGGAAGCCAGCGGAAGCCGAGCGCTACAAGCTGGAGCGCCTAGCCGAGGCAGAGAAGTAAATGTCCCCTCCCTGACCCTTCCTAGCTCACTTGCCACCTAGGCACCCCAAGATGGAGGGCTGAAGCCTTCACCACCTGGACTCCTATGGATTTCAGGTTTCAGGAGCCTCTGCCTCTGCAGCACTGGGCCTTTCTCCTGGGAGTAAGGGTCGCTGGGCTCCACCCTCCACTTCCCTCTGTCCACAGGTCCCAACTAATTATGCAGGCGGAGGCAGAAGCCGAGTCTGTGCGGGTGAGTTAAGAGGCAGCTCCTGCTGGCTTGTGGAGAGGGTGGGGGTTGCTGCTTGAGCGGGGTTTCTTGTTCTTAACGATTTCCGTCAATCTCACAAGCATCCTTAACCCTCAGATGCGTGGGGAAGCTGAGGCCTTTGCCATAGGGGCCCGAGCCCGAGCCGAGGCTGAGCAGATGGCCAAGAAGGCAGAAGCCTTCCAGCTGTACCAAGAGGCTGCTCAGCTGGACATGCTGCTAGAGAAGCTGCCCCAGGTCTGGAGGTCGTGTGGGCACCAAGAAAGGAAGAAATAGAACCAGGGACTAAGGGGTGGGGTGAAGTGAGGGGCTTAGGGAGAACCAGGCTAGGGGGACCCTAAATTAGGGGTGGGAATTATTAGTGACCAAAGTGAGGAAGGATGACCAATGGAACGAGGACCTTAAAACCCAGGGTAAGTTGTTTTATGAGGAGTGTGGTCAGATCATGGGCACTGAGTGGGTGTCTCTCTCCTGCTAGGTGGCAGAGGAGATCAGTGGTCCCTTGACTTCGGCCAATAAGATCACACTGGTGTCCAGCGGCAGTGGGACCATGGGGGCAGCCAAAGTGACTGGGGAAGTACTGGACATTCTAACTCGCCTGCCAGAGAGTGTGGAAAGACTCACAGGCGTGAGCATCTCCCAGGTGAGGTCTCAGGTTGGAGCTGAGGAGCAGAATTGCTAGGTTCCTGTGTTGTATGACGCAGCATGCCTAGCATTTAACCAGCATCCAGGTCTGGGAGTCATTGATGTTTATTAATCACTTTCTGTGTGCCAGACACAGTGCCAAGCTTCTACATAAATGAGTTGTTTTAAATCAAACTACCCTTAGGGTATATAGGATTTTACAAAGTCAAGAAACTCAACTTCCAGCATGTTCCTACTCATTCTGCTGGTGCAGCTGGAGTGAAATCCAGGTCGACTGTCTCTGCAACCTGTGCTTGTGGTCACCCCACTGGTATAGGGAACTAGTTGCAGCCTACTGACAGTTAATTAATTCCAGGGCATATCACTGCTTTTCTTGATGCCCCAGTTAATTCACCTGTAGATCATGGTAGAGGTCAGCAAACAGACTCTGGAACCACTGTTTTGTTGTGAATCCTAGCTACAATGTCTGCTAGCTGTAATCTTGGACAAGTAATCAACCTCTCTATACCTGTTTCCTCATCTTAAAATTGGGTTAATAATTAGAAGCTACCCTGCTGAATTGTTGAGGGGCTCGAGCAAATATTTGCAGTGTTTAGAATAGTGCCTGGTATATAGTAAGCATTATGTGTACGTTAAAGAAATGGGGCCAGGTGCAGTGGCTTACGCCTGTAATCCCAGCACTTTGGGAGGCCGAGGCAGGCAGATCACCTGAGGTTAGGAGTTGGAGACCAGCCTGGCCAACATGGTGAAACACCATCTTTACTAAAAATACAAAAAAGAATTAGCCAGGCTTGGTGGTGCCTGCCTGTAATCTCAGCTACTCGGGAGGCTGAGGCAGGAGAATTGCTGGAACCCAGGAGGCGGAGGTTGCAGTGAGCTGAGATAGCACCACTGCACTCCAGCCTGGGTGACAGAATAAGACTCTATCTCAAAAAAAAAAAAAAAAAAAAAGGCCAGGCGCGGTGGCTCACGCCTGTAATCCCAGCACTTTGGGAGGCTGAGGCAGGTGGATCACGAGGTCAGGAGATCGAGACCATCCTGGCTAACACAGTGAAACCCCATCTCTACTAAAAATACAAAACAGCCGGGCGTGGGCGGTGTGTGCCTGTAGTCCCAGCTGCTGGGGAGGCTGAGGCAGGAGAATGGTGTGAACCCAGGAGGCAGAGCTTGCAGTGAGCTGAGATAGCGCCACTGCACTCCAGCCTGGGCAACAGAGCAAGACTCTGTCTCAAAAAAAAAAAAAAAAAGAGAGAGAAAGAAATGCATATTTGGGCTGGGTGCTGTGGCTCACGCTTATAATCCCAGAACTTTGGGAGGCCAAGGTGGACGATCAGCTGAGGTCAGAAGTTTGAGATCAGCCTGGCCAACATGGTGAAACCCCATCTCTACCAAAAATACAAAAATTAGCCGGATATGGTGGCGCATACCTGTAATCTCAGCTACTCGGGAGGCTGAGGCAGGAGAATCGCTGGAACTCAGGAGACGGAGGTTGCAGTAAGCCAAGATCGCGCCACTGCACTCTAGCCTGGGTGACAGAGTGAGATTCCGTCTCAAAAAAAAAAAAAAGCATATGTAAATAAAAGCACTGGATCATACCAATGACTTTCAAGCTGGGTTCCTCGGAGCCTCCTGGAGGCCTGCAGTAGAATATTCAGAGCTAAGGAGAGTGTGCAAACAAGGCTCTGCCCCCTCTCCTCTCTTCAGTGATTTATTGTATGTGAATCCTGATGTCTTTGGGGAAACAGGATGAGGTAGGGCCCCAGAAAGAAGAACCCTGGCCGTGTGTGTTCTCCCTATAGCCCATTCGTCTAAATGGGGGCCCGGGAGAGCAGGGGCCTCAGCCTCCCGAATGTTCCCAAGTGTCATCTACTGTTGTCTTTTTGCCAGGTGAATCACAAGCCTTTGAGAACAGCCTGAGCCTTCAGCCCTCACAGATGCCCAGCCTCATAGCTGAAGTTGCCTGAATGAGCCTCCTGTTGCATGTAACCCACTGGCCTCCCTGAGCATGTCCATTGACAGTGAGGTCCCACTCCTCATCTCTCCTTGCCAAATAGTTTGTGCCTTGTCTTGAAGGGGGTTGCTCCCCTTGCCAACCTCACACTGCTATGATTGCCAACTCCAGCGGTCCCATGTCAGCCTTCTGATGATCCCACTCTACCCCACCTCAACTTAGTTAACTTCCTAATTAAATCAGACTGTTTGAGCCTGTTGTCTAGAATACTTTCCTGACCAAGACTGAGGGATGGGCTGGAGGTTTTCAACTTTGCTACCCAAATAAATTGCTGTAAGTAAGTACTATACTTATCAACAACTAATAAAACAGAAGCAACTGGAAATTAATGCTTGGCCCGGCGCAGTGGCTCATGCCTGTAATCCCAGCACTTTGGGAGGCCAAGGCAGGCAGATCATCTCAGGTCAGGAGTTCGAGACCAGCCTGGCCAACATGACGAAACCTTGTCTCTACCAAAAATACAAAAATTAGCCAGGCAGGGTGGCACATGCCTGTAGTCCCAGCTACTTGGGAGGCTGAGGCAGGAGAATCACTTGAACCTGGGAAGCAGAGGTTGCAGTGAGCCAAGATCACACCGCTGCACTCTAGCCTAGGTGACAGAGTGAGACTGTTTCAAAAAAAAAAAAAAAAGAAAAAAATGAATGCTAGACTCAGGTGTGGTGACTCTTGCCTGTAGTCCTAGCTACTTGGGAGGCTAAGGTGGGAGGATCACTTGAGCTCAGCCTTGAGCTGTAGTGAGCCATGATCACACCACTGCACTCCAGCCTGTGTGACAAAGCAAGATCCTGGCTCTATTAGAAAGAAAATGAATGCTAGAATGTAGCTCATTCCCTTGCATACAATAGGCTTTCTTGCATACAATAGGCTTTCCAGAATGGGAGAAAAGCAAGTTACTTATATGCTGTCAAGAGTTTTAGAGTTAATTTTTCCCCCCAACAGTGTATTATAGTCAGAAGAGCATGCTAAAATAGAAGGAATGTTGGGAATAGGATTAGTTCCTAGAATTCCGGAAAATATGGCAAAAGGAATTATTGTTTTCAGGGTAGCTTTGAGACTTGCATTGTGAACTTAAAAGCATGAGGTGGTAGATGGTACAGATTGTTTTAGAATGGGACCAGAAGGTAGCGTTCCCGCCTAGTTATCCTTTTTTTTTAAGACAAGGTCTTGGGCCGGGCATGGTGGCTCATGCTTGTAGTCCCAGAACTTTTTGGGAGGCTGAGACCAGCCCTGGCCAACGTGGTGAAACCCCATCTCTACTAAAAATACAAAAATTAGCCCGGCGTGATGGTGGGTGCCTGTAATCCCAGCTACTTGGGAAGCTGAGGCAGAATTCCTTGAACCCAGGAGGCAGAGGTTGTAGTGAGCCAAGATCGCGCCAATGCGCTCCAACCTGGGCGACATAAAAAGACTCCATCTCAAGAAAAAAGAAAAAAAAAAAAAAGACAAGGTCTTGCTCGGTCACCTAGGCTGGGGTGCAGGGGTATGGTCAGGGCTCATTGCAGCCTCAACCTCCCAGGCTCAGGCAATCCTCCCACCCAATCCCTACCCCCCTACCCCCGCCAACAACCTCCACCCCCTACCCCAGCAGCTGGGACGACAGGCATAAGCCACCATGCCCAGCTTTTTTTTTTGTTAAGATGGTTCGCTGCTGCCCAGGCTGGTGTGGAACTCCTGGGCTCAAGCCATCCTCCTGCCTCGGCCCCCTAGAGTGCTGGGATTACAGGTGGGAGCCATCATACCAGGGCTTCACTAGTTATCTTGGTGTCATAGGTTGACTAAGCCCACAGGATCACAGGAAATGGCCATGGGTACACATAACCCAAAGGAATCCTGGGCTGGGTGGCCAAGGCCAGTTCAACCACTTCTGGTTCAGTACATCTGGGTGAGACAAAAAACTTGCATTTATTTCTGTAAGTTCCCAGAGGATGTGGATGCTGGCCTGGAAACCAGTTACGCGTGACTTGTCATTCTTCTCAGCTTCTATTTTCCATCCCTGGATCCTGTATTTAAGCTTATGCCTTCCCCAGTTAAGACTCATTGGTGGTAGCCGGGCACGGTGGCTCACGCTTGTAATCCGAGCACTTTGGGAGGCCGAGGCAGGTGGATCATGAGGTCAGAAGATCGAGACTATGGTGAAACCCCGTCTCTACTAAAAATACAAAAAATTAGCCGGGCATGGTGGCGGGCACCTGTAGTCCCAGCTACTTGGAGAGTCTGAGGCAGGAGAATGGCGTGAACCCGGGAGGCGGAGCTTGCAGTGAGCCAAGATTGCGCCACTGCACTCCAGCCTGGGCGAGAGCGAGACTCCGTCTCAAAAAAAAAAAAAAAACTCATTGGTGGGCCTGGTGCACTGGCTCACCTGGCTCATGCCTCAGTACCAGCTCCTTGGGAGAATGAGATGGACTGCTTGAGCCCAGGACATCAAGGCTGTAGTGAGCCGTCAGAAACTCCAGTAAAGACTGACTGGTGCTCGGAGCAGTTTGGGTACCAGAAACAATGATGTGAGGGTCTATAAAGCAGTGTCCTTACCAGTACCTCCCTGAGATACCAAATCGGCAGACGCCCAAGTCCCTCATATAAAATGTAGTACTTGCATATTATCTGTGTACTTTACATCATCTCTACATTACTTATACCTAATCTAATAACTTATACTATTGTTTAGGGAATAATGAGAAGTCTCTACATGTCCAGTACAACTGTTTTCCCAACATCCAGTTGGTTGAATCCATGGATGCAGAACCCACAGATAGGACAGGGACTCAATATTAAGAAGTGTCAATTCAAGGAGAGCAGTGCAACTGAACTCAGGCCCCATGCCTCCATCAGCAGTGTTTCCCTAAATAAGCACACATCTCGCAGCTTTTTTCAATTCCCATTTATTTTTGGCTCTTGGGGCGATGTCATCTTTTCAATATGAAAAAAAGCAGCAAGTTCAACACAAAATAGAAATCTCAAATGTAGGATAGAACAAAACCAAGTGTGTGAGGGGGGGAAGCAACAGCAAAAGGAAGAAATAAGATGTTGCAAAAAAGATGGAGGAGGGTTCCCCTCTCCTCTGGGGATTGACTCAAACACTGATGTGGCAGTATACACCATTCCAGAGTCAGGGGTGTTCATTCTGTTTTGGGAGTAAGAAAAGGTGGGGATTAAGAGGACGTTTCTGGAGGCTTAGGGACCAAGGCTGGTCTCTTCCCCCCTCCTCCACCTTGATCCCTTTCTCTGATCAGGGGAAAGGAGTTCAAGTGAGGGAGGTAGAGTTGGAAAGGGAAGGATTCCACTTGACAGAGTAGGACAGACCCCCCCAAAGAGTAGAGCTTCGAGGGAGATTGAAAGTGGAGACAATACTGCTGACACCTCCCTTGAAGTTGAGATGGGAAATGGACATACTTAGAAATTAGTGACTTTAATAGCCTGGATTTCCCTCTCCAAAACTTTTAGAATGGAAAATCCCATCCCCTTCCTTATATAGTGACTTCTACCCACTACCTTCTACCACTTTCTACTTTGGGCTTAGGATGGTGGCCGTTATCTACATGTGTTTTCAGCACCTGGTTGGTTCTAAATGGGATCTGGAGGAGACCCAGCTTCTTGGAGATTTTTAAGAGGGAAATATTAACTGGACAAATGGAAGGAATGTGCACCAGAAGGAAATACAGGGTCACCCAGAATGGCAGAAACCTAGGTTTCCCAGAGTGGAAAGAGAGAGGAGACATTCAACAAACAAGTATTTATTGAGCGCCTACTATGTGCCAGGCACTGTTCTAGACCCCCCCAGAAGAAAAAACAAAAAACAAGATAGAGGCAGCAAACACAAATTCTGAGGGAGAGGAAAGGGGCAGTTGAGTAAGATGGCTAAGGGAACTGAGAAGCCTAAGGTGATGGGGGCTCTGCCTTAGGCCTCCTCTTCGGCCTCCTCACCGAAATCCTCCTCCTCTTCTGCGGTGGCATCCTGGTACTGCTGATACTCAGAGACGAGGTCGTTCATGTTGCTCTCAGCTTCGGTGAACTCCATCTCGTCCATGCCCTCGCCTGTGTACCAGTGGAGGAAGGCCTTTCGGCGGAACATGGCAGTGAACTGCTCCGAGATGCGCTTGAAGAGCTCCTGGATGGCTGTGCTATTGCCAATGAAGGTGACTGCCATCTTGAGGCCACGAGGTGGGATGTCACAGACGGCTGTCTTGACATTGTTGGGGATCCATTCCACAAAGTAGCTGCTGTTCTTGTTCTGCACGTTAAGCATCTGCTCATCGACCTCCTTCATGGACATCCGACCACGGAAGACAGCAGCCACGGTGAGGTATCGGCCGTGGCGGGGGTCACAGGCAGCCATCATGTTCTTGGCGTCGAAGACCTGCTGGGTGAGTTCCGGCACTGTGAGAGCTCGATACTGCTGGCTTCCACGGCTGGTGAGAGGGGCAAAGCCAGGCATAAAGAAATGGAGACGTGGGAAGGGGACCATGTTGACTGCCAACTTGCGGAGGTCAGCGTTGAGCTGGCCAGGGAAACGGAGGCAGGTGGTGACACCGCTCATGGTGGCTGAGACGAGGTGGTTCAGATCCCCGTAGGTTGGTGTGGTCAGCTTCAGAGTGCGGAAGCAGATATCATAGAGGGCCTCGTTGTCAATGCAATAGGTCTCATCAGTGTTCTCTACCAACTGATGGACAGAGAGGGTGGCATTGTAGGGCTCGACCACGGTGTCAGACACTTTGGGTGAAGGCACCACACTGAAGGTATTCATGATGCGATCAGGGTATTCTTCTCGGATCTTGCTGATAAGGAGAGTGCCCATTCCAGAGCCTGTGCCCCCGCCCAGTGAGTGGGTCAGCTGGAAGCCCTGCAGGCAGTCACAGCTCTCTGCCTCCTTCCGTACCACATCCAGGACAGAATCAACCAGCTCGGCGCCCTCTGTGTAGTGGCCTTTGGCCCAGTTGTTACCTGCCCCAGACTGACCTGGAATGCAGTCAGGAGAAAAGCTCAATTAACAGCATACGAAAGATACATGATGTTTCCATCTTTCAACTTTTGAAATAATTCCCTTGGATGTATCTTCTTTCTCCTTCACTGTGATATATTCTCCCCCTACTGCCCCATAATTTACCAGCAATAGTAGGCACTACCTCTACCCTCCATTAGATTTCAGAACACAGTTCTGTATTAACACTCCAATACAACAATCATCTCCTAAACTTTTGCTGTGTCCTTGCACCCAAAGAAGTTGAACACGATGGTATATCATCTGCTAATATCATCTGTATAACTCACCAAATACAAAGTTGTCTGGTCTAAAGATCTGGCCAAAAGGACCTGAGCGAACAGAGTCCATGGTCCCAGGTTCTAGATCCACCAGGATGGCACGAGGAACATATTTGCCACCTACAGAGAATGAAATTAAGAGCTGTGAGATATGGCAGAAGGGAAGGTTTACAGATATACTGGAAATGGGAGACAGCAGGGACCCGAGACTTGTCATTCCAGGTCCTGCCACCAGGTGGCAGCAGACGTCTTTGGCCCCGATGGTGGTTCACGAAAGGAAACGACAGATTCACCCAAAGGGGATAAGGCGTGCCCAGAAATGGAAAGAGACCCCAGAGAAGTGGGAGACAGGGAAGGGAACGTGAGCTGCCCGGGCTCCTGCTCTTACCTGTGGCTTCATTGTAGTACACAGAGATGCGGTCCAGCTGCAGGTCGCTGTCCCCGTGGTAGGTGCCGGTGGGGTCGATGCCATGTTCATCACTGATCACCTCCCAGAACTGCCGAGCGGGAGCAACGAGACCACACCAGGTCAAGTCCCAGCCAACTATGTCCCCAACTACCATTTTATTTCATCTTTTTCTTAATCTTTTTTGAGACGGAGTCTCGCTCTGTCACCAGGCTGGAGTGCAGTGGCGCTATCTCGGCTCACTGCAACCTCTGCTTCCCGGGTTCAAGCGATTCTCCTGCCTCAGCCGCCGGAGTAGCTGGAACTACAGGCGCGCACCAACACGCCCAGCTACTTTTTGTATTTTTAGTAGAGACGGGTTTCACCATGTTGGCCAGGATGGTCTAGATCTCTTGACCTCGTGATCCGCACACCTCGGCCTCCCAAAGTGCTGGGATTACAGGCGTGAGCCACTGCGCCCAGCTTCTTCTAATTTTTAAGACAGGGTCTTCCTGTTGCCCAGCCCGCAGTGCAGTGGCGCAATCACGGATGACTACAGCCTGGAACTCCCAAGCTCAACCGATCCTCCCATCCCAGCCTCTGGAGTAGCTGGGACCACAGACGCGCGCCACCACGCCCAGCTAATTTTTTTTTTTTTTTTTGTAGAGACGTGGCATGGGGGAGGGGGGGTCTCGCTTTGTTGCCCAGGATGGTCTCGAACCCCTGAGCGGGAGCGATCCTAATTCGCCCGCCTCGGCCCCACATCTCCCATTTTAATTCCACACGCGCTCAGGCCGTTGTTCTAGGGCATGGCATCCCGTGTGCCTGCCACACCCTTCCCCTAGACACTCGCTCCCCCGAGAAAGCCACAGTTTCCCCTGCTCTGGATATGTGCAGCGGGTCCCAAGTGCTCGGTGGGGGGATGGAGGTCGACCACACTTGGATAAGCGCCGCTCTCCTTCCCCCAAGCTGGGCACCGCCCCACCGCGCGGCGCACAAAAGGCTGGGAGTCTGAGGAAAGAGTTGCCGCTGCAGTCGACCACCCCCCCACCACCCTCCACGTGACTACGGCGCACGCGCAGGTCGAGCCGCCGACAAAAGACTTCGCGCGTGGGCGGGGCCAGGGGCAAGAATTCTGCGCGCGAGGGGCGGGGCCCAAGGTAGCGCGCCCCTGCCGGCGGGCAACGCCGCATTGTCCCCGCGCGCCCACTGCGCTCCGGCCCCGCCCCGCAGGGCCCCGCCCTTCGGCTACAACGTAGCAGCCGCACTTCCTCCCGCCCCTCCCCCGCTACACTGTAACCGCGCGCAAAAAAAAAAAAAAAAAAATCCCCCTCGGCCTCGGAATTTTATTCCTTCGCTAGATTTCTCTCCCTTGATTTAAAGAATTCTTTCTCTCCCATTAAGTCCTGAGGGACTCATTAAAGAAAACCACACACCCCCATTTTCTCGATATATCTGTTCACGCCCTAAAAAAGTCTCTCTTAGGGGCCATGAAAGCAAGTAAAATTAATCCCGTTCTTATTCTCCTTCCACCCAGGAACAACTACAGGACCGGCCCTCTGGGGTCGCGGGCGCGTTGGGGTCCCTGGTCTTTTGTGAAAGGTAGAGCCTAGCGCAGCCCACCCTAGCGGATCGCCCCCCCACCCTTGCGCTGGAGCTCTCTGCAGCCGCCCGACGGCCTCACCCCTTCCCGCTCCGGTTTGGCCCTAAGAACCCCGCAGGGGGGTTGGGCGGGATGCACATGGGCAAAACCTCGCCCCGCTTTGTCTGCGACCGTTTCCGCATCTCTCTCCCTGCCCGGTTCTCGGACCGTTAGAAGCCCTTTTAAGTAACATCTTATACGTCCTCGGTCTTCCCGCCCCCGAAACCCGAAGAGCCCTTTTACTAGTTTCTCCAAAATGTGCCTGCCAGAAAAATGATTCCCAGCTTTCCAAAAGCAAATGCTAGCTACAATTGTTATATATATAAATGTAGCAAACTTGGGAGGGGCAAAGCTTGATTAAAGATAGAGGGTGCAAATGCCCCGCAACCATTTTTTCCTAACTTACCTGGATTTTTCCTTCTAAAAATAAATAAAAGAGGTGTAAAATTCTTACCTTGGCACCGATCTGGTTGCCACACTGACCAGCCTGGATGTGCACGATTTCCCTCATGGTTAAAATTTAATTTTTTTACTCGCCTCAAGGTATCTACGGGGCAAGAAAATAAGTAATTGTTTTTCTCTGCAGGTCGCAGGCTGAAAGGTTGGAATGCGCCCCAGAGGCTGGAGCAGCGAGGTGCAAACGCGGCAGCAGGAAGGTTCTGAGAGGGAGAAAGAAGAGGGGAGGGCGCGGAGGGAAGGCAGGCTGGGCGGGGCGCGCGTGCGCCGGGGCTGGGAGGCGGGAGAATCGGCCCCGCGCGCGGTCGGGAGACAAAGCCTCATCGAGCCTGGCCCTGATTAGTTGATGCCGGTCATGTACCAGGCGTCCATTGGCCTCTGAGCCAGTGGACGAGCGCAGTCCTCTTTGGGAGTTGTAGTCCCCTATTGTTGTCCATGCTGCAAAATGAAGTGACGAATGGGTGGGTACCGGTTTGGTTTTCGTGGGGTTTTTGTTTTGTAAATGAAAAACGACCATGCGCAAGATTCCTTTCCTCTATGCCTGAGGTTTTTGTACAAAAAGTGAGCAGTTCTCGGGGGTACCGGAATTGAGAAGTCTGGGGTTCCAGAAGTTGGGTGGTGGGGTAGACACGCCCTGAAAGCTCCCAGCTGCAGTACCTCTGGGGAAGAAAGGATTGCTTAGCTCAGCGAAAAATGGGGAAAAGTCTGGCACCGTGCTCTGCTACCCCTGGCCTTTGGTGACCCAAGGCATGAACTTCAGTAAGCTTCTGCTCCCTCAAATACTTAAAGAAGGGAATCGCCCTCTTGCTATTTCCTTGGGAATCTTAGAGTCGTTGTTTTGAAAGAGAAACAAAATTGCAGCAAGGGCTTTTCAGGATAGCGAGGTTGTCAGCAGAGTATGTTCGAAGAATAAAATGGTTTAGAGAAACCGACATCGGGGATTTGTGAAACTAGAAGTCTCCTACGTGGGTGGGAGATCTGGGCCTTAGGGCAGACTTTGAAGATACCTTGGTCTTCTTGTCAAACAGGGAACTATGGAATGAGATGCCTGATAGATTTTCAGGTTTTTCAGCCTGCCTCTTTAGACATGTTAATAAAGTCAGTGGTTTTTCAATTCGCTGATTTCACTGACCAGGTGGCCGCCACTGCAACTCTGGAAGAGACCCAGTATTGAAAAACGAGAGGGGTAATTGATAGGGGAAAAATTGGGTGGGCTCAAGACAGAGTCCATCTGCTTCTTCCCAGAGATTTATTCACTTATTTGATAGTTGCTATGTATCCACCAAATTAGGAACTATGGTTACAAAATGATTAAGAATTAGCTCCCTGTCCTCCAGGATGTTGCAGTCTGGTGAGAGGCATACAATCAATAAAATGTGGTAACCACTCAGAAATGTAGTATCAAGTCAACGTCATTGTTAATTCACATTCGATCACACACAGATCAAAGTATTTCTTTTTTTTTTTTTTTTTTTGTATTTTTAGTAGAGACAAGGTTTCACTGTTAGCCAGGATGGTCTCGATCTCCTCACCTCGTGATTCGCCCGCCTTTGCCTCCCAAAGTGCTGGGATTACAGGCCTGAGCCACCGCGCTGGGCAGATGAATGTATTTTTTTTTTTTTTTTTTTTGAGACGGAGTCTCGCTCTGTCACCCAGGCTGGAGTGCAGTGGCGCGATCTCGGCTCACTGCAAGCTCCGCCTCCCGGGTTCACGCCATTCTCCTGCCTCAGCCTCTCTGAGTAGCTGGGACTACAGGCGCCCGCCACCACGCCCGGCTAATTTTTTGTATTTTTAGTAGAGACGGGGTTTCACCGTGTTAGCCAGGATGGTCTCGATCTCCTGACCTCGTGATCCGCCCGCCTCGGCCTCCCAAAGTGCTGGGATTACAAGCGTGAGCCACCGCGCCCGGCCAGATGAATGTATTTCTAAGTTGCCTTCTAAATGAGGGAACATCAACTTGTGTAAGCCCTCTCTACGGACTTAAAATATAATGCTTTGTTTTAGGGAAATGAAAACAGTCATTTTATGGGAGTAGAAATAACTCAAAATACACAATCAGATAACTTGTTTCAATTTGTCTCTATATTAGCTGTAGGATCCTAGGAAAGTCCTTTAACTTTGCAGGGCTTCAGCTCCTCGTTTGTAAAATCTGCTTATTTGACTGTTGTGCACAGAATTGAGATAACCAACCGAAAGGACTTTATGAATTATGCAAGTGTTATAGTTACCATTTTCTTCATGTCTTATTATGAGATAATAAAATAGGCCGGGCGCAGTGGCTCACGCCTGTAATCCCAGCACATTGGGAGGCCCAGGTGGGAGGATCACTTGAGGTCCAGAGTTTGAGACCACACTGACCAACATGGAGAAACCCCGTCTCTACTAAAAATACAAAATTAGCCGGGAGTGGTAGCGCATGGCTGTAATCCCAGCTACTCGGGAGGCTGAGACATGAGAATTGCTTGAACCCAGAAGGCGGAGGTTGCGGTGAGTCGAGATCGCGCCATTGCACTCCAGCCTAGGCAACAAGAGCGAAAATCCGTCTCAAAAAATAAAATATTAAATGGCCGCACTTGGTGGCTTACGCCTGTAATCCCACCACTTTGAGAGGCCGAGGCGGGCGGATCACCTGAGGTCAGAAGTTCGAGACCAGCCTGACCCACATGGAGAAACCCTGTCTCTACTAAAAATACAAAAATTAGCTGGGCGTGATGGCGCATGCCTGTAATCCCAGCTACTTGGGAGGCTGAGGCAGAAGAATCGCTTGAACCCGGGAGGCAGAGGTTGCGGTAAGTCGAGATCGCGCCATTGCACTCCAGGCTGGGCAACAAGAGAGAAACTCCATCTCAAAAAATAAATAAATTAGTTAATTAAAAAATAAAAATAAATGATTTTATCATCCTTCCCTCGCCCCTCGAAAGGTGGGGACAGCCTTTAAGACACAGAGCAAACCAGTTTTCTCTGTTCGACTACAGACCTTTAGGATCTTGGATTTAAGAAAATGACCTCAAAATGTCCGTCAGAGATGTATTCCCAGGAAGAAAGATATGACTTCTACTACAAACCAAATCAAAAGGAAATTAAATTCCAATGCAACAAGGAGTGAAATGCCACGCCTACGGGCTGTTCTCTAAACTGCAGCCTCCAGCCACGACTGCAACCCGCAACCCACTCATTTCTCATGAGTCAGCGGACACCATGTCTGGGAGGACCGAGGAAAGGCGCTCTGGCCGTACCAGACACGTCGGACGTCTATGACACAGCCCCTCTATCCGTTGCCGGCAGCTGGCGCCAGACTCTCTGGTCGCGGTTTGGAACTCTGCGCGGGAAGTGGGTGGTGGGCGGGCAAGCGGTAGTGGGTTGTCCCTTGGAGCTGCCCAATCGACGTGCATTATTCTGTTGGCGCACGGCTGCCTTCAATTACCGTCTCATTACCTGATCTCAGCAGCCTGGGAGACACCACCCATTTGAGCTGTAAGGAGGGCGGGGCTTTGGGTGTGCCTCCGCTCGACTGGCTGCGGCTTTGAAAGACAGCGGCAGGAGCCAATCAGCAAATCGGCTCTTTTTCAGCACACGCAGTCGCTCCACCCGGGTCGCGACCGTTACTGGTGGCGCGCGCGGAGACTTAAAGTAGGTGAGTTCTAGGGGCCTGGCCCACGGCTCCCAGGGAGCCATCTTGGTTCCCCCAGAAGGCGGGAGGGGCGTGCCTTGGGTGCGACTGGGCGGAGGTGACTTGGAAGTTCGCTTCTCGGACTGTAATAACTCATCCTTACCTGGCGCCCCGCTCCGAGTTTAGGTATGAAGACAGGGAGACGTTGGGCCACAAGGGAACCCACTGAGGTGGGGACCAAAGATGGTGGCTCTTTGAATTGGAGCCAAGCGTGGTGGGCACCCGCTGAGTTGGCCTGTCATAAAGACGGAGTTGACACTTTATTCATGGGGCATCCTACTTTCCCTACCTGTCAATAGTTTCCCTCTAGAGTGGCATATTTTCAGGTGAATTCCATTTATGCTATTTTCTTTCCATCTCATTTGTTCCTTCATCAGTAGGCTCGGTGATGAGCCTTCCCGAGGGCAGGGTTGATTTCATGTTTGGTTCACAGATGTATGCCGAATACTTCAAACAGCACTAGGTATACCATAACCATTGAATGAATACGATGGACCCTAGGGGAAAGACACAGTTCCCCTAATCGAGTCCTGGAGGTGGGTGTGAAGGCAGAAATGGAAAGTAATGGTTACAATATAGCGAGAGATCTTAGAGTAAGCACAAGTCCATTGACCACCGTGGAACAGGCGGGATACAACAGGAACACCAGAAAGCAGGGAAGACGCCAGGAAAGGGTTTGCTGAGAAAGTGACATTTGAGGCCGGGTGCAGTGGCTCACTGCTGTAATCCCAACACTTTGGGAGGCCAAGGTGGGCGGTTCACCTGAGGTCAGGAGTTCGAGACCGTGGTGAAACCCCGTCTCTACTAAAAATGCAAAAATTAGCCAGGCGTGATGCCGGGCGCCTGTAATCCCAGCTGCTCGGGAGGCTGAGGCAGGAGAATCGCTTGAAGCCGGGAGGCAGAGGTTGCAGTGAGCCGAGATAGCACCACTGCACTCCAGCCTGGACGACAGAGCGAGATTCCATCTTAAAAAAAAAAAAAGAAAAGAAAGAAAGTGAAATTTGAGCTTTGAATCTTAAAGGATAGGTAGAGGTTGGACCAGAAAGCTAGGTGGGAAAAAGCCAAGGAATTGGTCTAAGGCATGAAGATGTGGGGGGACAAGAACAGTGTGTTTGAAGACTGGGGAAAATCTCTGGCTGAACCATAGGCTTTTGCGGGTGAGGGGCAGGCGTTACAAGATGTGAAGTTCAGATCATGGAGGGTCTCGCTAAGGAGTTCAGATTTTATTCTGTGGACACGAAAAACCATCAGAAGATTTTAGAGGAGAGACATTATCTGGATGATTTGGGGCAAGTCTTAACCTTATATATGCTTATATATGTTTCAAGGAGATCTGAAAATCTTAACCCAGCTATGTTGCAGTTTCTTTATCTGAAGAAATGGAAGATAATAATGCCTACTTTACAAGGTTCTTGTGAAGATTAAATGAGTCAGAGTCAATATAAAGTAATTAGAACAGTGCTTGACGCATAGGAAGCTTCTATATATGTCATCTTTTGTTATCATTTTTTGCAGTTGCACCTGATCATACTGAGGTGGTCTGGTAAAGTATAAAAAAGCATGGGCTAAAAAAGAAAGAAAAACAACCGGGCGCAGTGGCTCACACCTGTAATCCCAGCACTTTGGGAGGCCAAGGTGGGCGGATCACCTGAGGTCAAGAGTTCGAGTCCACCCTGGCCAATATGGCAAAACCCCATCTCTTCTAAAAATATAAAAATTAGCCAGGCATGGTGGCAGGTGCCTGTAATCTCAGCTACTCGGGAGGCTGAGGTGAGAGAATTGCTTGAAACCCAGGAGGCAGAGGTTGCCGTGCGCCCAAGATCTTACCACTGCACTCCAGCCTTGGGAGCAGAATGAGACTCCATCAAAAAAAAAAAAAAAAAATTTTAAGTGCTTCAGAAGGTTAACAACAGAAAGATTGGTGGAAAGAGAAGCATCAACGTTCATAATGATCCAGTTTACCTCCTAGTTTTCAGTCTGATAACTCTGATGCTGTTTGTGTGAACCAATGATGAGGATAATTGATAATGTGTATCCTTCCCAGATCATGGAGGACACCCAGGCTATTGACTGGGATGTTGAAGAAGAGGAGGAGACAGAGCAATCCAGTGAATCCTTGAGGTGTAACGTGGAGCCAGTAGGGCGGCTACATATCTTTAGTGGTGCCCACGGACCAGAAAAAGGTCAGAGGGTATTGGATGTTTAAGTATTGATATAGGTCTTTTATTTTTGTGGGAAAGTATTTGGAGGGTTGCAAGAAGCTTATGTATGTTTCAAGGAGATGTGAATTTTTTTTTTTTTCATGAATGGAAGAGATGGGGCCAATTGAGTTGATTGTTGCAGACTACTACCCTGGACTCACTGGAAGTGATTTTACTTTGATAAAAGATTAAGAGATTGAAATGAAGCTGGGTGCAGTGACTCACACCTGTAATTCCAGTGCTTTGAGAGGCCAAGGCAGAAGGATCACTTGAGACTAGGAGTTAGAGACCAGCCTGGGTAGCATAGCAAGACCCTGTCTCTACAAAAAATTTAAAAATTAGCCAGGTGTGGTGGTTCATTTCACATTTGTAGTCCCACCTACTTGGGAGGTTGAGCCAGGATGATCGCTTGAACCCAGGAGTTCAAGATTGCACTGATCTATGATCATGCCATTGCATTCTAGCCTGGGTGACAGAATGAGACCCTGTCTCAAAAGAAAAAAAAAAATCAAATAAAATCCAATTGTGTGCTCTGGAGATGGATGGTAGTGATGATTGCACAACAGTGTGAATGCACTTAATGCCACTGAACTGTACACTTAAAATTATTAAGGTGATACATTTTGTGTTATGTGTATTTTATAACAGTAAAAAAACATCCATTGTGGATGGATGGGGTATCCTATATACTCTTTCAGTGCCTAGATGTCCTAGGGCCTTTTATTTTTCTAATGCATATGGAGACCTTGAGTGAGTAGTAGAGTACCTAATAGGCACTTTTTCCTGATGACAGGCCAGGACTCTGACCTTGGAGCTTACCTACCTCTCTAATTCTTAGATTTCCCACTACACCTCGGGAAGAATGTGGTAGGCCGAATGCCTGACTGCTCTGTGGCCCTGCCCTTTCCATCTATCTCCAAACAACATGCAGAGATTGAAATCTTAGCCTGGGACAAGGCACCTATCCTCCGAGACTGTGGGAGCCTTAATGGTACTCAAATCCTGAGACCTCCTAAGGTTTTGAGCCCTGGGGTGAGTCACCGTCTGAGGGACCAGGAATTGATTCTCTTTGCTGACTTGCTCTGCCAATACCATCGCCTGGATGTCTCTCTGCCCTTTGTCTCCCGGGGCCCTCTGACAGTAGAAGAGACACCCAGGGTACAGGGAGGAACCCAACCCCAGAGGCTTCTGTTGGCTGAGGACTCGGAGGAGGAAGTAGGTAAGTTTGTATATTGGCAGGGAGAATGAGGAGACAGGAATAATGAGTGTACAATTGTCAACATATTCCTTTCTGTTCTTGACAGATTTTCTTTCTGAAAGGCGTGTGGTAAAAAAATCAAGGACCACATCTTCCTCTGTGATAATTCCAGAGAGGTGAGTGCCAAAGAGTCAGACATCTGAGTCTTCAAAATGGGGAAGAACCAGGGGCTGGAGGATCAATCTCTAAAAGAGATGATTATCGTGAGAGTTGGGGCTGGGAAACCATACATATTCATTCACTCAGCTGAATTTTTATGGAGCACATCTGATGTGCCAAGTGGAAAACAAATTGGAAACAGAAGAAGAAATATGCTACCTCGTGTCTCCCCTCAAGGAGCTCACAGTTGAGTTGGGGTATCCCTTCCAGGGAAATAAATTCTATAGACTCTCTTTTCTTCCCTTCACAGTGATGAAGAGGGTCATTCCCCTGTCCTGGGCAGCCTTGGACCGCCTTTTGCCTTCAATTTGAACAGTGACACAGATGCGGAAGAAGGTCAGCAACCAGCCACAGAGGAGGCCTCCTCAGCTGCCAGAAGAGGTGCCATTATAGAGGCAGAGCAGTCTGAAGCTGAAGTTGTAACTGAAATCCAGCTTGAAAAGGATCAGCCTTTAGTGAAGGAGGGGGATGATGACACAAAAGTCAAGAGGGGTGCAGGGAATGGAGTGGTTCCAGCTGGGGTGATTCTGGAGAGGAGCCAACCTCCTGAAGAGGACAGTGACACAGATGTGGATGATGACAGCAGGCCTCCTGGAAGGCCAGCTGAGGTCCATTTGGAAAGGGCTCAGCCTTTTGGCTTCATCGACAGCGACACTGATGCGGAAGAAGAGGGGATCCCAGCAACCCCAGTTGTCGTTCCTATGAAGAAAAGGAAGATCTTCCATGGAGTTGGTACAAGGGGTCCTGAAGCACCAGGCCTGGCCCATCTGCAGGAGAGCCAGGCTGGTAGTGATACAGATGTGGAGGAAGACAAGGCCCCACAGGCTGTCCCTCTGCAGAAAAGCCAAGCTTCCATGGTTATCAACAGTGATACAGATGACGCGGAAGAAGTCTCAGCAGCACTGACTTTGGCACGTCTGAAAGAGAGCCAGCCTGCTATATGGAACAGAGATGCAGAAGAGGACATGGCCCAACGTGTGGTCCTTCTGCAGCAAAGCCAAACCACCACTGAGAGAGACAGTGACACAGATGTGGAGGAGGAAGAGCTCCCAGTGGAAAATAAAGAAGCTGTCCTCAAGGGTCACACAAAGATTAGAGCCCTTGTTAGAGCACATTCAGAAAAGGACCAACCTCCTTTTGGGGACCGTGATGACAGTGTGGAAGCAGATAAGAGCTCACCTGGGATCTACCTGGAGAGAAGCCAAGCCTCCACCACAGTGGACATCAATACACAAGTGGAGGAGGAAGTCCCACCAGGGTCAGCCATTGTACATATAAAGAAACATCAGGTGTCTGTGGAGGGGACAAATCAAACAGATGTGAAAGCAGTCGGAGGACCAGCAAAGCTGCTTGTGGTATCTCTAGAGGAAGCCTGGCCTCCGCATGGGGACTGTGAAACAGATGCGGAGGAGGGCACCTCCTTAGCAGCCTCAGCAGTTGCAGATGTAAGAAAGAGCCAGCTTCCAGCAGAAGGGGATGCTGGGGCACAGTGGGCTGCAGCTGTTCTTAAGCAGGAGAGAGCTCATGAGGTGGGGGCCCAGGGTGGGCCACCTGTGGCACAAGTGGAGCGGGACCTCCCTATCTCAAGACAGAACCTCACAGACGTGGTGGTGGACACAGACACTCCAGGGGAATCCACCCAGCCACAGAGAGAGGGAGCCCAGGTCCCCACAGGAAGGGAGAGAGAACAACATGTAGGTGGGACCAAGGACTCTGAAGACAACTATGGTGGTAAGTGCTGGCCTTCCTTCCTTGACCTCTGAAATCAACCAGGGTTCTAACAGTTGGGGTTAGGGAGAGAAAGGTAGAGATTATTTAAGGAGTTTAGTGTCAGGTATGATTTTTGTTTTAAACTATCTATCTTATATTCCTCCCCTACCAGATTCTGAAGATCTGGACCTACAAGCTACCCAATGCTTTCTGGAGAATCAGGGCCTGGAAGGTGAGGACTTCTGTGTTATTTGAATCCTGTACCAGTGGGAGCTGGGAGATTAGACTGGTGGTCCTTGAAGGGTAAAGGCTAGTGTGAGTAGGGTAGGAGACCAGGAATGGGACCCTGCAGTAGTATGGAGGAGATGAACTTAGGCCATCTTTTCCTGTACAGCAGTCCAGAGCATGGAGGATGAACCTACTCAGGCCTTCATGTTGACTCCACCCCAAGAGCTTGGCCCTTCCCATTGCAGCTTCCAGACAACAGGTACAAGAAACTCTTCCCTCCTCTGTGTCCCCAATTTTGCATTCTTTTTTTTTTTCCTCTGTCACTCAGGCTGGAGTGCAGTGGCGCAGTCTCGGCTCACTGTAACCTCCGCCTCCCAGGCGGTTTCTGTTCCTTCAGCTTCCCAGGTAGCTGGAATTACAGCCGCCCATGACCATGCCTGGCTAATTTTTTATATTTTTAGTAGAGACGGTTTCACCATGTTGGCCAGGCTGGTCTTGAACTCCCAACCTCAAGTGATCCGCCTGCCTCGGCCTCCCAAAATGCTGGGATTGCAGGCGTAAGCCACTGCGCCCGGCCTGCGTTCTTTCTTGATTTGCCTTCCTACATGTTTCTTCCATACTCTGATTACAATCAGCCCTCTGTGTGTGCGAGTTTGCTTCCGTGAATTCAACCAGCTGCAGTTTGAAAATATTTAGGGACTGGCCTGGGCAACAGAGAGAGACCTGGTCTCCACAGAAATGAAAAAATTAGCCCAGCATAGTAGTGAGCACCTGTAGTCCCAGTTACATGGGAGGCCACGATAGGAGGATCAGTTGAGCCCAGCCTGGGCAATAGCTGTTCCCTCAACCCCCACCCCCAATGTCTCTTAAAAAAAAACACACACACTATTGCAGCACTATTCACAATAGGCAAGATATGAAATCAAACTAAATGTCCATCAACAGATGAATGGATAAAGAAAAGGTAGGCCGGGGTCGGGCACAGTGGCTCACGCCTCTAATCCCAACACTTTGGGAGGCCAAGGCAGGCAGATCACCTGAGATCGGGAGTTTGAGACCAGCCTAACCAACATGGAGAAACCCCGTCTCTACTAAAAATACAAAATTAGCCGGGTGTGGTAGTGCATGCCTGTAATCCCAGCTACTCAGGAGGCTGAGTCAGGAGAATCCCTTGAACCCGGAAGGCGGAGGTTGCAGTGAGCTGAGATCGTGCCATCGCACTCCAGCCTGGGCAACAAGAGTAAAACTCTGTCTCAAAAAACAAAAGAAAGAAAAGAAAATGTAGGCCGGGCACAGTGCCTCATGCCTGTAATCTCAGCACTTTGGGAAGCTGAAGTGGGCGGATCACATGAGGTCAGGAGTTTGAGACCAGCCTGGCCAACATGGTGAAACCCTGTCTCTACTAAAAATACAAAAATTAGCTGGGCATGGTGGCAGGTGCCTGTAGTCCCAGCTACTCGGGAGACTGAAGCAGGAGACTCATTTGAACCCCGGAGACAGAGATTGCAGTGAGCCAAGATCACACCACTGCACTCCAACATGGGTGACAGAGTGAGACTTCATCTCTAATAAAAAGAAAAAGAAAATGTGTATATAGGCTGGGTGCAGTGGCTCAAAATGCAAAAATTAGCTGGGCATGGTGGCATGCACCTGTAGTCTTAGCTACTCGGGAGGCTGAGATGGGAGGATTGCTGGAGCCTAAGATGCAGAGGTTGCAGTGAGCTGAGATCATGCCACTGCACTCCAAACTGGGCGACAGAGCAAGACTCAATCTAAAAAAAAAAGAAAATGTGTATATATACACAATGGAACAGTATTCAGCCACAAAAGAGAATGAAATCCTGTCATCCGCAGCAACGTGGATGAACCCTGAGGACATTATGTTAAGTGAAATAAGTCGGCACAGAAAGGCAAATATTGCATGCTCACTCATGTGGGAGCTAAAAACATGGATCTCATGGAAGTAGAGAGTAGAATGGTGGTTACCAAAGGCTGGGAAGGGTAGAGGGACAGAATGCATAAAGAGGTTGGTTAATGGATACAAAAATCCAGTCAGATTGAATGAATAAGTTTTAGTGTTCAGTTCCACAGTAGGGTTACTATAGTTAATAATTTATTGTGTGTTTCAAAATAGCTAGAAGAGATTTGGTATGTTTCCAATACAAAGAAATGATAAATGTTTGAGATAGTGGATATCCCAATTATCTTGGTTTTATCACTGTACATTGTATGCATGAGTCAAAATAGCACAGGTACCCCATAAATATGTATAATTATTATGTGTCAATGAAAAAAAAGGAAATGTGGTGTATATACACAGTGGAATACTATTCAGCCTTTAAAAAGAAGGAAATTCCAGCCAAGCATGGTAGCTCACACCTGTAATCCCAGCACTTTGGCAGGCCAAGGTAGGCGGATCACTTGAGTCCAAGAGTTCAAGACCAAACCCCATCTCTACAACAAATACAAAAAATTAGCCGGGCACTTTGGCACATCCCGTAGTCTCAGCTACTCGGGAGGCTGAGGTGGGAGGATCTCCTGAGCCCAGCAGTTGGAAGTTGTAGTGAGCCAACATCATGCCATTGCACTCCAGCCTGCGTGACAGAGTGAAACTCTGTCTCAAAAAGAGAGAGAGAGACTATTCAGGGAACTCTCTTATTAGGCTATGATGTTTTTCTTTCTTTCTTTCCTTTTTTTTTTTTTTTTTTTTGAGACGGAGTCTCGCTCTGTCGCCCAGGCTGGAGTGCAGTGGCGCCATCTCGGCTCACTGCAAGCTCCGCCTCCCGGGTTCACGCCATTCTCCTGCCTCAGCCTCTCCGAGTAGCTGGGACTACAGGCGCCCGCCACCACGCCCGGCTAATTTTTTGTATTTTTTAGTAGAGACGGGGTTTCACCGTGGTCTCGATCTCCTGACCTCGTGATCCGCCCGCCTCGACCTCCCAAAGTGCTGGGATTACAAGCGTGAGCCACCACGCCCGGCACCTTTCTTTCCTTTTTTGAGACAGGGTCTCTGTCACTCAGGCTGGAGTGCAGTGGTATGATGAGAGACTATTCAGGAAACTCACATTAGGCTATGATGTTTTTCTTTTTCTCTTGTTTTTTTTTTTTTGTTTGTTTTTTTTGAGGCAGAGTCTCTGTCACTCAGGCTGAAGTGCAGTGGTATGATCACAGCTCACTACAGTCTTGACCTTTGGGGTTCAAGTAGTTCTCCTACCTCAGCCTCCCAGGTAGCTGAGACTACAGGACTACAGGTCCCCGCCCCCACACCCGACTAATTTTTTTGTATTTTTTGTAGAGATGGGGTTTTGCCATGTTGTCCAGGCTAGTCTCAAACTCCTGGCCTCAAGCAATCCTCATGTCTCGGCCTCCCAAAGTGCTGGGATTACATGTCTGAACCACCAGGCCTGCCCAAGGCTAAGACCTTTTTGAGACAAACATTAAATGTTATAACTACCACCCTTATTCCCAGCTTTCCTTTAATAACCTGTTCAGATTTATTATTCATGAGTTTATCTAAATCCTTTCTCATCATATTTATTATGTCAACCTGTACTTCCCTTTCCCTCCTCCTCTCCCCCTTCTCTCTCTCTCTCCCCCTCTCCCTCTCTCTTCCTTCCTCCCCTTCCAGGTACCCTAGATGAACCATGGGAGGTCCTGGCTACACAGCCATTCTGTCTGAGAGAGTCTGAGGACTCTGAGACCCAGCCTTTTGACACCCACCTTGAGGCCTACGGACCTTGCCTGTCTCCACCTAGGGCAATACCAGGAGACCAACATCCAGAGAGCCAAGTTCACACAGAGCCAATGGGGATTCAAGGCAGAGGGAGGCAGACTGTGGATAAAGTCATGGGTATACCAAAAGAAACAGCAGAGAGGGTGGGCCCTGAGAGAGGGCCATTGGAGAGAGAAACTGAGAAACTGCTACCAGAAAGACAGACAGATGTGACAGGAGAGGAAGAATTAACCAAGGGGATACAGGACAGAGAACAAAAACAGTTGTTAGCTAGAGACACCCAGAGACAAGAATCTGACAAAAATGGGGAAAGTGCAAGTCCTGAAAGAGATAGGGAGAGTTTGAAGGTAGAAATTGAGACATCTGAGGAAATACAAGAGAAACAAGTACAGAAGCAGACCCTTCCAAGCAAAGCATTTGAGAGAGAAGTAGAGAGACCAGTAGCAGACAGAGAGTGCGAGCCAGCTGAGTTAGAAGAGAAGGTGCCCAAAGTGATCCTGGAGAGAGACACACAGAGAGGGGAGACAGAGGGAGGGAGCCAGGACCAGAAAGGGCAGGCCTCCAGCCCAACACCAGAGCCTGGGGTGGGGGCGGGGGACCTTCTGGGACCTATCTCAGCCCCTGTACCTTCTGGGAACCAGTCAGGTGGAAGGGGATCCCCAGTGAGCCCCAGGAGGCATCAGAAAGGTAAGTGAAGGCAGAGGGGAACCCAAGGTGATACACAGGCCTCGTGATAATCAACCCCTGGGCAACCAGCCGCTTGGAACTCAGCCACCTTTGTGCTTACTTTCTGTCTAGGCCTCCTGAATTGCAAGATGCCACCTGCTGAGAAGGCTTCCAGGATCAGAGCTGCTGAGAAGGCTTCCAGGGTAAGAGCTACTTTTTCTACCTCCTATTCCACAAGTCATCTCTATATCCTCTCCAATGCTTTTTCGCCTAGCCTCACTTTAATCTATTCCTTTCTCATTATTCAGTTTCTTCCATTTTTGTCACTCCTTGATTGGCTTCTATTCCTTTATCCTCGTCACCCATTGTTTTCCATATGTTTCCCAAGTTGTATCTCCTACCTGACTCAAAAGAAACACCCTTCGTGTTTCTTCTTTCTTTGCCCAGCCATCGTTTTCATTACCATCATCCATGTGTAGAGAACACTATAGTAGCATTATGGAGACAGGTCCGTGGGAAAAAGGTAGCTTCCCAGGTAGATCCCAGTCTAATGGAAGAGAGATCATAGACAGAAAGGAAAATCCATTGAGCATATTTTTTGTTTTTGTTTTTGTTCTTTTTTGAGACAGAGTCTGTCTCTGTCACCTAGGCTGGAGTGTGCAGTGGCGTGATCTCGGCTCACTGTAACCTCCGTCTCTCGGGTTCAAACAATTCTCCTGCCGCAGCCTCCTAAGTAGCTGGGACTACAGGCGCGTGTCACCCGGCTAATTTTTGTGTGGTTTTTTTTTTTTTGAGACAGAGTCTTACTCTGTCACCCAGGCTGGAGTGCAGTGGCGTGATCTTGGCTCATTGCAACCTCTGCCTCCCGAGTTCAAGCGATTCTTCTCCCTCAGCCTCCCAGGTAGCTGTGACTACAGGCGCCCGCCAACACACCCAGCTAATTTTTTTTTTTTTTTTTTTTTTTGAGACGGAGTCTTGCTCTGTCCCCCAGGCTGGAGTGCAGTGGCGCCATCTCGGCTCACTGCAAGCTCCACCTCCCGAGTTCACGCCATTCTCCTGCCTCAGCCTCCCAAGTAGCTGGGACTACAGGCGCCCACCACCACACCCGGCTAACTTTTTGTATTTTTTAGTAGAGACGGGGTTTCACTGTGTTAGCCAGGATGGTCTCGATCTCCTGACCTTGTGATCCACCCGCCTCGGCCTCCCAAAGTGCTGGGATTACAGGCATGAGCCACTGTGCCCGGCCTTTTTTTGTGTGTATTTTTAGTAGAGACGGGGTTTCACTATATTGGCCAGGCTGGTCTTTAACTCCTGACCTCGTGATCCGCCCGCCTCGGCCTCCCAAAGTGCTGGGATTATAGCCATGAGCCACCACGCCCAGTGGAAATCTAGTAAGCCTATCTAACCATAAACGAGTATCAAGAACAGTATCCAAGTTCTATCTCTTTTCTCCGCCTCCTCCCCCTCACTTGCTTCTGTTTCTCCCTAGGGCCATCAGGAATCTCCAGATGCTTGTCTGCCTCCTACAGTGCCCGAAGCTCGAGCCCCACCCCAAAAGCCCCTTAACTCTCAGAGCCAGAAACATCTTGCACCTCAGCCCCTTCTTTCTCCCCTTTTACCTTCTATCGAGCCAACCGTTCGTAAGACCAGGCAATATGGGAGTCAGGAAGCTCCAGAGACTCGCTTGTCCTCAGAGCTGGAGCCTTTCCACCCAAAGCCTAAAATCATAACTCGGAAGTCCTCCAGGATGACACCCTTTCCAGCTACCTCTGCTGCCCCTGAGCCCCATCCTACCACCTCCACAGCCCAGCCAGTCACTCCCAAGCCCACATCTCAGGCCACTAGGAGCAGGACAAATAGGTCCTCTGTCAAGACCCCTGAACCAGTTGTCCCCACAGCCCCTGAGC
>NW_026652295.1:29118079-29205463 GCF_009828535.3 Hylobates moloch | reverse complement strand
GTGAGGGACTGGGCTGAGCTTTGATGCTGACTGCTGCCATCCTTAGTCCCACAAGGCTGGTTTTTTCTTACCCCCGGATGAATATGTGGTGACCGACCCTGAGCAAGAGAAGAACTTTGGCTTTAGCCTTCAAGACGCACTGAGCCGGGCTCGGGAACGAAGGCTGCTAGAGGTGAGAGGCTATCTTTTGACCTGTGCTTCAGCCCTCCCTCCAGTGCTTCCCAACCTACAATACCATCTCCATCATTTCTTTCTCTTAGGGCTATGAGATCTATGTGACCCCTGGAGTCCAGCCACCACCACCTCAGATGGGAGAGATCATTAGCTGCTGTGGAGGCACATACCTACCCAGCATGCCTCGGTCCTATAAGGTATGCTTAGGATGTTCTGGGTCTGGGTGAGGTGGCAGTGGCAGTTAAAGAGGTGGCTGGAATGGCAAAGGTTGGAGGGAAAAAATGGAGGTACAGAAAGGAATATAGAGTAGTGAGAGAGTGGGGGAAAAGACCTGTGGTATAGAAAGGGATAGGAATGAGGGGACAGATCTGCTGATACCCCCATATAACAATCACTGAGATTCAGCAGCTTAATTTAGATTATGCTACATTTGCTCCATCCATCTATCCTTTTTTTCCTTTGATTTTTTTTTTTTTTTTTTTTGAGACAGAGTCTCACTCTGTCACCCAGGCTGTAGTACGGTGGCACAATCTCGGCTCACTACAATCTCCGCCTCCTGGGTTCACGCCATTCTCCTGCCTCAGCCTCCCTAGTAGCTGGGACTACAGGCGCCCGCCACCACGCCCGGCTAATTTTTTTGTATTTTTAGTAGAGACAGGGTTTCACTGTGTTAGCCAGGATGGTCTTGATCTCCTGACCTCGTGATCCGCCCACCTCGGCCTCTCAAAGTACTGGGATTACAGGTATAAGCCACCGTGCCCAGCTTTTTCCTTTGATTTTCTTTGCTGAAGTATTTTATTTCTTTTTATTTTTCTTTATTCTTTCTTTTTTTCCTTTCTCTTTCTTTGCTGAAATATTTTAAAGCAAACTGCCAATATTATGTTATTTCTTCCTACATACTTAAATATATATCTCTAAGAATAAATATGTACATTTTATTTCATAATCACAATGCCATCATTGATCCTAAACAAAATTAACAGTAGTTTATTGGTCATTTGCTCACACTCCATTAATAAAATTTCTCCCGTTGTCTGAAAAATCTCTCTATACAGTTGTTCAAATCAGGATTCAAATAAGGTCCACATACTGCCACACGTATTATCCTCTTAATTCTCTTTACTGTAGAGCATCCTTTAACCCACCCAGCTTTTTTTATGCCATCGATTTCCTGCAGAAACTGGGTCACTTGTCCTTTAGAATGTTCCTCAGTCTGGAATTTTGGGTTTGCCTCCTTGTTGTATCATTTATCTTGTTCCTCTGTATTCCATATTTCCTGGAAACTGCAGATAATTGTAAAAGTTTAAATAAATTCAGGTTCCTCTTTCTAGCAAGAGTATTTTTTTTTTTTTTTTTGACAGAGTCTCGCTCTGTCACCAGGCTGGAGTACAGTGGAGCAGTCTTGGCTCACTGCAACCTCCATCTCCCGGGTTCAAGCGATTCTCCTGCCTCAACCTCCCAAGTAGCTGGGACTATAGGCGCACACCACCACGCCCAGCTAATTTTTGTATTTTTAGTAGAGATGGAGTTTCACCACATTGGCCAGGATGGTCTCGATCTCTTGATCTCGTGATCCACCCACCTCGGCCTCCCAAAGTGCTGGGATTATAGGCGTGAGCCACTGTGCCTGGCCTCTAGCATGAGTATTTCTTTTTTTTTTTTTTTCTTTTGAGATGGACTCTTGCTCTATCGCCCAGGCTGGAGTGCAGTGGTGTGATCTTGGCTCACTGCAAGCTCCACCTCCTGGGTTTTCACACCATTCTCCTGCCCCAGCCTCCCGAGTAGCTGGGACCACAGGCACCCGCCACCACGCCCGGCTAATTTTTTGTTGTTGTTGTATTTTTAGTAGAGACAGGGTTTCACTGAGGTCTCGATCTCCTGACCTCGTGATCCACCCGCCTCAGCCTCCCAAAGTTGCTGGGTAATTACAGGCATGAGCCACCGCGCCCAGCCTAGCAAGAGTATTTCATAGACAGTATGCAGTGTGCTTCACTTGGCTTCATATTAGGAGGTATTATTTTAGTGATGCTAAGACTGGTTAGTGGGTCCTGAACCCATTTCTAGGATTCTTTTTCACCTGATTTTGTCTTTGCTCTGTCTTCCCCAGCCTCAGAGAGTTGTGATCACATGCCCTCAGGACTTCCCTCGTTGTTCTGTTCCACTGCGGGTTGGGCTGCCGCTCCTCTCACCTGAGTTCCTGCTGACTGGAGTGCTGAAGCAGGAAGCCAAGCCAGAGGCCTTTGTCCTTTACCCTTTGGAGATGTCATCCACCTGAGAACTCCACTACCCTTTTCCCTCCCAGATCACGAATTAGAAGATATGTGGAAGAAAGAACTCAGGTCGTTAGAAAGGATTGGGGTATATTGATACAACTTGTCCTGGAACATGGGTGGGACCAGAAATCTTTATGAATAAATGAAAAGATAAGGGATTTGGAAGCCACAGGTTTTTTTGTTTGTTTGTTTTTTTAATGGCCATTTTATTTTATTTGTATTTATAGTTTTTTATTTGTATAGATTTAGGGGATACAAGATTTCTTACATGCGTGTATTAAATGGCCATTTTAAAATTAGCTAGTTTCATGCTCAAATGTCATAAGTGGCAGCTATCTTTAGCCAGACTGTTGCAGTTATTGCTCGATGCCACTCGTGTCCTACCTCCTATTTGGAAACCATCTCTATTGTTTTCTTACTGAGATTCTTATTTTGGGGTCAGGAACTTGAAGGGATGCTTGGAGTGAGTAGATCTGAGGGTCCAGTTATGGAGTGCTACTAAAACATTTTCTTCTCTCCTGGCCTCTGGAAGCATCTTTAGCTTTGACTTTGGGCAAGTCTCTGTACTTTTCTGGCCAGCTTTTCCAGGATTTATAAAATTAGAGCTTCGGCTTAACCTCTGTGATAAATAAATATTCACTCTGTGCCTTATGGTGTAGTGTAGTTTTTTAAAATGTCTAGGTCTCAAGACACAGACTTTAAAAAAAATCATAGACTTGTATTTAATTCATCATTATCTTCTATTTAGGACAATTTATATAACATTTCTTAAGGTTTTTTTTTTTTCCTTGAGACAGGGTCTCATCTCTGTCACCTAGGCTGGAGTGCAGTGGCACCATCTCGGCTCACTGCAACCTCCACCTCCCAGGTCAAGCAATACTCCCACCTCAGCCTCCTGAGTAGCTACGACTGCAGGCACACACCACCATGCCTGGCTAATTTTCTTTTTATTGTTTAGTAGAGACGGGGCTCTACTAAATTTTTGTATTTTTGGTAGAGATGAGGTTTTGTCATGTTGCCCAGACTGATCTCTAACTTCTGACCTCAAGTGATCCACCCACCTCAGCCTCCCAAGTAACTGGGATTGCAGGCACATGCCACCACGCCCGGCTAATTTTTGTATTTTTAGTAGAGACAGAGTTTCACCATGTTGGCCAGGCTGGTCTCAAACTCCTGACCTCAGGTGATCCACCTGTCTTGACTTCCCAAAGTGCTGGGATTACAGGCATGAGCCACCCTGACTGGCCTTTTTTTTTTTTTTTTGAGACGGAGTCTCGCTCTGTCGCCCAGGCTGGAGTGCAGTGGTGCAATCTCGGCTCACTGCAAGCTCCGCCTCCCGAGTTCACGCCATTCTCCTGCCTCAGCCTCTCCGAGTAGCTGGGACTACAGGCGCCCGCCACCACGCCCGTCTAATTTTTTGTATTTTTTAGTAGAGACGGGGTTTCACCGTGGTCTCGATCTCCTGACCTCGTGATCCGCCCGCCTCAGCCTCCCAAAGTGCTGGGATTACAAGCGTGAGCCACCACGCCCGGCCGCCAAATTTAAATTTTAAAAGTTAGTTGATTACAAGGATGTGGAGAAATTAGAATCCTTATACATTGCTGGTAGGAATGTTAGATGGTTCAGCCTCTGCGGTAAACAGTTTGATGGTTCCTCAAAAAGTTAAACATATGGATGGGCACAGTGGCTCACACATGTAATCCCAGCACTTTGGAGGCCAAGACGGGCAGATCACTTGAGCTCAGGAGTTCACGGCCAGCCGGGCAACATGACAAAACCTCGTCTCTACCAAAAATACAAAAATTCACCGGGCATGGTTGCACACACCTATGGTCCCAGCTACTTGGGAGGCTAAGAGGAAAATCGTTTGAGCCCAGGAGGTCAAGGCTGCAGTAACAGCAGCCACTGCACTTCAGCCTGGGCAACAGAGTGAGACTTTGTCTCAAAAAAATAAAAGGCCAGTCACGGCGGCTCATGCCTGTAATCCCAGCACTTTGGGAAGTCAAGACAGGTGGATCACCTGAGGTCAGAAGTTTGAGACCAGCCTGGCCAACATGGTGAAACCCCGTCTCTACTAAAAACACAAAAAATTAGCCAGGCGTGGTGACGCATGCCTGTAGTCCCAGCTACTTGGGAGGCTGAGGCAGAAGAATTGCTGGAACCTGGGAAGTGGAGGTTGCAGTGAGCTGAGATTGTGCCACTGCACTCCAGCCTGGGCAACAGAGCAAGACTCCATCTAAAAAAAAAAGGCCAGGCGTGGTGGCTCACTCCTGTAATCCCTAGCACTTTGGGAGGCCAAGGTGGGCGGATCACAAGATCAGGAGATCGAGACCATCCTGGCTAACATGGAGAAACCCCGTCTCTACTAAAAATACAAAAAATTAGCTAGGCGTGGTGGCAGGCGCCTGTAGTCCCAGCTACTCAGGAGGTTGAGGCAGGAGAATCGCTTGAACCCGGGAGACGGAGGTTGCAGTGAGCCAAGACTGCTCCACTGTACTCCAGCCTGGCAACAGAGCGAGACTCCCTCTCAAAAAAAAAAGTAGCTTCTTTTCTGACTGGAACCCTCATGTAGGGTGTCGTAGATAAGAAGAAGGAGAGGGCCGGGGTGCAGTGGCTCACACCTGTAATCCCAACACTGGGAGGCCGAGGTGGGCAGATCACCTGAGGTCAGGAATTCGAGACCAGGCTGGCCAAAATGACGAAACCCTGTCTCTACTAAAAATACAAAACAAAATTAGCCGGGCATGGTGGCGGCTGCCTGTATCCCAGCTACTCAGGAGACGGAGGCAGGAGAATTGCTTGAATGCAGGAGGGGGAGGTTGCATTGAGTCGAGATTGCACCATTACACTCCAGCATGGGAGACAGAGCGAGACCCCGTCTCAAAAAAAAAAGAGAGAGAGAGAAAGAAGGAGGTTCCTGCTATGCCAGAAACCCTTAAAAAGCGAAGGAATTTCCCAGAGCTGAAGATCAAAGGCCCGAGAAAGAAATTTGCCCAAAAGATGATTCAAAAGGCAAGGAGGAAGCTTATCTATGAAAAAGTGAAGCACTATCACAAGGAATATAGGCAGGGTACAGAACTGAAATTCAAATGGCTAGGATGGCCAGAAAAGCTGGCAACTTCTATGTACCTGCAAAACCCAAATTGCCATTTGTCATCGGGATCAGAGGTATCAGTGGTGTGAACCCAAAGGTCCGAAAGGTGTTGCAGCCTCTTCGCCTTTGTTAAATCTTCAATGGAACCTTTGTGAAGCTCAACAAGGCTTCAATGAACATGCTGAGGATTGTAGAACCATATATGGCATGGGGGTACTCAAAGCTGAAGTCAGTAAATGAACTAATCTACCAGCATGGTTATGGCAAAAATCAATAAGAAGCAAATTGCTTTGACAGATGACACTTTGATTGCTTTATCTCTTGGTAAATATGGCATCACCTGCATGGAGGATCTGATTCTTGAGATCTATACTGTTGGAAAATGCTTCAAAGAAGCAAATAACTTCCTGTGGCCCTTCAAATTATCCTCTTCATAAGGTAGAATAAAGAGAAAGACCACCCATTTTGTAGAAAGTGGACATGCTGGCAACAGGGAGCACCAGATCAACAGACTTATTAGAAGAATGAGCTAAGGTGTCTACTGTGCTTGTTTTTCTAATCTAAGCACTTAAGCAGTACCTGCTCTCAAATTGGAGGAAAAAAAAAAAGAAAGTTAAACATGGAATTACTAGCCGGGCGCAGTGGCTCACGCCTGTAATCCCAGCACTTTGGGAGGCCGAGGTGAGTGGATCACGAGGTCAGGAGATCGAGACCATCTTGGCTAACATGGTGAAACCCCGTTTCTACTAAAAATACAAAAAATTAGCTGGGCGCAGAGGCGGGCGCCTGTAGTCCCAGCTACTCGGGAGGCTGAGGCAGGAGAATGGCATGAACCCAGGAGGCGGAGGTTGCAGTGAGCCGAGATTGCGCCACTGCACTCCAGCCTGGGCAACAGAGCGAGACTCCGTCTCAAAAAAAAAAAAAAAACATGGAATTACCAAACAATCCAGCAATTCGGCTCCTAGCTGTACACCCAAAAGAATTTAAATCAGGTGTCCAGGCTGGATGGGGTGGCTTATGCCTATAATTCCAGCAGTTTGGGAAGCCAAAGTGGGAGGATTGCATGAGCCCAGGAGTTCATGGGCAACCAGTCTGGGCAACATGGCAAAACCCTGTCACTACAAAAAATACAAAAATGGGCTAAGTGCGGTGGCTCATGCCTGTAATCCTAGCACTTTGGGAGGCAAGGTGGGTAGATCACCTGAGGTCAGGAGTTCAAGACGAGCCTGGCCAACATGGCGAAAACCCATCTCTACTAAAAAATACAAAAATTAGCCGGGTGTGGTGGCTCATGCCTGTAATCCCAGCATTTTGGGAGGCCAAAGGCAGTTGGATCACCTGAGGTCAGGAGTTCGATACCAGCCTGACCAACATGGAGAAACCCCATCTCTACTAAGAAATACAAAATTAGCTGGGCGTAGTGGTGCATGCTGGTAATCCCAGCTTCTCAGGAGGCTGAGGCAGGAGAATCGCTTGAACCTGGGAGGCAGAGATTGTGGTGAGCCAAGATCATGCCATTGCAACAAGAGCAAAACTCCGTCTAAAAAAAAAAAAAATTAACTGGGCCTGGTGGCTCACGCCTGTAATCCCAGCACTTTGGGAGGCTGAGGCGGGTGGATCACGAGGTCAGGAGATCGAGACCATCCTGTCCAACATGGTGAAACCCCGTCTCTACTAAAAATACAAAAATTAGCTGGGCATGGTGGCGTGTGCCTGTAGTCCCAGCTACTCGTGAGGCTTAGGCAGAAGAATCACTTGAACCAGAGAGTCAGAGTTTGCAGTGAGCCGAGATTGTGCCACTGCACTCCAGCCTGGCTATAGAGGGAGACTCTGTCTCAAAAAATAATAATAATAATAATAAAATTAGCTGGGCATGGTGGCATGCAGCTGTAATCCCAGCTAGTGGGGAGGCTGAGGCTGGAGAATCACTTGAACCCGGGAAGCAGAGGTTGCAGTGAGCTGAGATCACGCCACTGCACTCCAGCCTGGGTGACAGAGAAAGACTCTGTCTCAAAAAAAAAAAAAAAAAAAAAAAAATTTAGCCGGGTGTGGTGGCTCATGCCTGTAATCCTAGCTACTTGGAATGCTGAGGTGGGAGGAGGTCGAGGCTGCAATGAGCCATGATTGTGCAACTACATTCCAGCCTGGGTAACAGAGCAAGACCCTGTCTCCAAAAAAAAAAAAAAAAAGGAAAAGAAAACAGTTGTTCAAACAAATTCTTGTACGTGAGTGTTCATATCAGCACTTTTTACAGTAGCCAAAAAGGTGGAAACAACACAAATGTTCATCAGCAAATGAGTGGATAAACAATTGTGATATACCCATATAATCAAATATTATTCAACCATAAAAAGGATGAAATACTGATATATTCTACAATACTTTGAAGATGAACATCAAAATATTTTGCTAAGTGAAGGAAAGCCAGAAACAGAACACATATTATATGACTACACATGTAAGGAATATCGAGAATAGGTAAACCCATAGAGAACAAGAGCAGATTTGTGGTTGCCAGCGGCTGTGGGGTAGGGGGATGAGAAAATGGGGAGTAGCTTCATGGGTATGGAGTTTTATTTTGGGGTGATGAAAATGTTTTGAAGGCCCAGCGTGGTGGCTCACGCCTGTAATCCTAGAACTTTGGGAGCCTGGGGCAGTTGGATCACTTGAGGTCAGGAGTTCAAGACTAGCTGGACCAACATGGTGAAACCCCATCACTACTAAAAATACAAAATTAGCCGGGCATGATGGCACATGTCTGTAATCCCAGCCACTTGGGAGGCTGAGCAGGAGAATTACTTGAACCTGGGTGGCAGAGGTTGCAGTGAGCGGAGATCAGCCATTGCACTCCAGCCTGGGCGATAAGAGCAAAGCTCCATCTCAAAAAAAAAACAAAAAACATGTTTTGAAACTAGATAAAGGTGGTGGTTTTACCTATTACTAATGTACTAAATACCGTTATATTATTCTATTTAAAGTGGTTAGGCTAGGCCGGATGCGGTGGCTCACACCTGTAATCCCAGCACTGTGGGAGGCCGAGGTGGGTGGATCACCTGAGGTCAGGAGTTTGAGACTAGCCTGGCCAACATGGTGAAACCCTATCTCTATTAAAAATGCAAAAATTAGCCAGGTGTGGTGGTAGGCGCCTGTAATCCCAGCTACTCGGGAGGCTGAGGCAGGAGAATCACATGAACCCAAGAGGCGGAGGTTGCAGTGAGCCAAGATCGCGCCATTGCACTCCAGCCTGGGCAATAAGAGCGAAACTCTGTCTCAAAAATAAATGAATAAATAAATAAAGTAATTAATTAAATAAAGTGGTTAGGCAGAGCATGGTGGCACCCTGGGAGGCTAAGGCAGCAGGATCACTTGAGCCAAGGAGTTTGAAACCAACCTGGGCATCATAGTGAGACCCCATTACTACAAAAAATAAAAAGTTAGCTGAATGTGGTGGCGCATGCCTGTAGTCCCAACTACTCAGGAGGCTGAGGCAAGAGGACCATTTGCCCAGAAGTTCGAGGTTGCAGTGAGCCGTGATCATACCACTGCACTCCAGCCTGGACTGCAACTCGAAAAAAAAAGATTAATTTTATGTTGCATGAATTTCAATTTTTAAAAAATAGTTGATTACTTAAGTACACTTTTCTGCATGTAAGTAATATTTAAGTTTGGAAAACTTTGGTGTAGTAGAAATAGCATGAGATTTGCCAAGCATTTTGCTGGCTATTAAACATATCTAATATCATAATATACATTAAGCACAGCCATTGTGGGGGTGGCAGACAGTATGACCCAGATAAATATTAGTCCCCTTGCACAACTCCAAGCTTTCCTACTCTAAAATTATCCATGTCCCGGAGGCCATGATTTCTTTCTTTCCTTTTTTTTTTTTTTTTTTTTGAGACAGAGTTTCACTCTTGTTGCCAAGGCTGGGTTCAATGGCATGATCTTGGCTCACCGCAGCCTCTACCTCTCGGGTTCAAGTGATTCTCCTGCCTCAGCCTCCTGAGTAGCTGCAATTACAGGCATGCACCACCACACCTGGCTAATTTTGTATTTTTAGTAGAGACGGGGTTTCTCCATGTTGGTCAGGCTGGTCTCAAACTCCCAACCTCAGGTGATCCACCCGCCTTGGCCTCGCGAAGTGCTGGGATTACAGGCGTGAGCCACTGTGCCCGGCTCCTTTTGTTTGTTTGTTTGTTGTTGTTGTTGTTGTTGAGATGGAGTCTTGTTCTGTTGCCCAGGCTGGAGTGCAGTGGCGCCATCTCGGCTTACTGCAACCTCCGCCTCCCAGGTCCAAGCAATTCTCCTGCCTGAGCCTCCCAAGTAGTTGGGACTACAGGCGTGTGCCACCACACCCGGCTAATTTTTGTATTCTTAGTAGAGACGGGGTTTCACCATGTTGGTCAGGCTGGTCTTGAACCCCTGACCTCGTGATCCACCCGCCTAGGCCTCCCATAGTGCTGGGATAACAGGCATGAGCCACCGCGCCCAGCTCCTTTTTTTTTTTGAGACAGAGTCTCACTCTGTCACCCAGGCTGGAGTCCAGTGGCGAGATCTCAGCTTATTGCAACCTCCACCTCCCGGGTTCAAGCGATTCTCCTGCCTCAGCCTCCCGAGAAGCTGGGATTACAGGCCCCTGCCACCACACCTGGCTAATTTTTGTCTTTTAAGTAGGGATGAGGTTTCACCATGTTGGCCAGGCTGGTCTCAAACTCCTGACCTCAGATGATCCAACTGCCTCAGCCTCCCAAGTGCTGGGATTACAGCTGTGAGCCACTGTGCCCAGCCAGAGACCCTGATTTCTTACCACACCTGCTGTCTGTAGAGCACCGTGTAGCACTCAGCTACACTCCCTCTTCATGAGTGGTACTATTTAAATGCCTCAGGTTAAACAGCTAGGGATTAGGGATCTTTTCTTATACTTCCTTGTATTTTTTTTTTTTTTTTTGAGACAGAGTCTTGCTCCATCACCCAGTGGATTCTCCTGCCTCAGCCTCCCAAGTAGCTGGGATTACAGGCGCACACCACCACGCCCAGCTAATTTTTAAAATTTTTTTGTTTGTTTGTTTGTTTTGTTTGTTTTTTTTGTTTTTTGAGACAGAGTCTCGCTCTGTGGCCCAGGCTGGAGTGCAGTGGCGCAATCTCGGCTCACTGCAAGCTCCGCCTCCCGGGTTCAAGCAATTCTCCTGCCTCAGCCTCTCCGAGTAGCTGGGACTACAGGAGCCCGCCACCACGCCCGGCTAATTTTTTTGTATTTTTAGTAGAGACGGGGTTTCACCGTGGTCTCGATCTCCTGACCTCGTGATCCGCCCGCCTCGGCCTCCCAAAGTGCTGGGATTACAAGCGTGAGCCACCGCGCCCGGCCTAAAAATTTTTTAGTAGAAACGGAGTTTCACCACGTTGGCCATTCTGGTCTCGAACTCCTGGTCTAAAGTGATCCACCCACCTCAGCCTCCCAAAGTGCTGGGATTACAGGCGTGAGCCACCGAGTCTGGCCTCTTACACTTCCAATGACCCCCATAGGTTGTAGCACATTGCTTTGTGTGGTAAGCGTCTCTATTCATAGTCCTAGCAGGAAATGAATAGCACAGTCAAATTAGGATAATTTGGGGGAGAGTTTAATAAAGTGATAATTACAAAGAAGTAGGCAGGGTGTAGGGAAATCAGAAAGAATAGGGCAGTGCCTTAGTACCCACAGCTCTGTTGTGATCACCTCCAAGCTCAAAAAGATGAGGACGGAGCAGTCGTGTAGAGAGGACTTTCTCTTTTTTTTTTTTTTTGTTTTTTGAAACGGAGTCTTGCTCTGTCGCCCAGGCTGGAGTTCAGTGGCGCGATCTCGGCTCACTGCAAGCTCCGCCTCCCGGGTTCACGCCATTCTCCTGCCTCAGCCTCCTGAGTAGCTGGGACTACAGGCGCCCGCCACCGCGCCCGGCTAATTTTTTTTGTATTTTTGGTAGAGACGGGGTTTCACCGTGGTCTCGATCTCCTGACCTAGTGATCCACCCGCCTCGGCCTCCCAAAGTGCTGGGATTACAGGCGTGAGCCACCGCGCCCGGCGAGAGGACTTTCTCAATAAAAACTGTGACTTTCATTGATACCGTCCATTTGGGACAACTTACTGAAGCAGAAAGCAGGGTGGAGACTGAATTCAAGGGAAAACATAAGATGTCTGGTACAGCATACAACAGCATTGATTCAGAGGAGGGTGGGAGTACTGAGCCCAGGAGACGGAGAAGGAATGTAAAGCCTGCGAGAGGCTGCTCAGCAATTTTTTGGTCCCTTAGCCTACAGGATTAGCAGCTTCCTAACTCAGGCAATTATCTCTCTGGACCTGTTTCTTCTATCTATAAGTTGATGGAATTAGTCTAATGATACCTAAGGTCCCTACTATGTGCACGTTTACTGTGACAAGGTCCTTAGCTGCATGATCTTTAATTCTGACAAAGGTTACTATCACAAATATTTTAACATTTTTACTCTCATGGTTACTAATCAACAATCTCTGGCACTATTACAACAAACCTTTCAGTATTTACAGAGAAGTTATTTGCCCTTCTTAGCAACTGACCAGTCAACAACTCAACTTTATAGTAAGTTACAAAATTTATTCTGTACATTGTATTCTGTACAATGTATTCCATACATTAATTTATTTTGTGGTAAAATAGTAACTTTTCATTTTAGATGGGAAAACTAGACTAGCTGAGATTCAACCCACGTGAGCGGCTGCAGAGCCGCTACCCTTAACAGCTCTCTCTCGGGATTCTAACATTCCCTTCTGTGACGGAGAGACCGCAGGCTGGGACACGCATCCAGGGACGGATCCACAGCTGGATGGCTGGATGGGGAAGGCTGCGCCCGGCGGGCCGGAAGCCGGGCGGTGGCATGCAAGAGCCCCGCCCTCCTGGGCTGGATTTCGGCCGGGGGCGGGGCCGCGGGCGGGGTCTGTGGCAGCGGGAATCCCGACCCCGCCCCTCTCCCCGCCCCTCCATTTCTCGCCATGGCCCCTGCAATGCTCCTGGTCCCTGCTGCCCTCGCCTCTTTCATCCTGGCCTTTGGCACCGGAGTGGAATTCGTGCGCTTTACCTCCCTTCGGCCACTTCTTGGAGGGATCCCGGAGTCTGGTGGTCCGGGTGAGCGGGAGGGATTGAGGATGAACTGGGAGTAGGAAGGTGGAGCCGTAGGAGAGGGACCGAGGGCGGGGCTTGGAAGCAAATGACCGGGGAAGTCCAAGAGAGGGAACTCGAACCTTGAAAGCGGCCGAGAAGCTACAGGGGAGGGAGACCTGAGTTCTAAATTAGGAACTCAAGGATTAGAGTTTTGGAGAGGCGGGACAGTGAGGACTGAGGGAGTCGAATAGGGCGGTAACCGGAGTATTCTAAGTAAAGTGTTTTGTAGAGAGGACTGTTGAGAGGAGAGTGTTAAAAAGAAGGAGCATGGCCGGGCGCGGTGGCTCACGCCTGTAATCCCAGCACTTTGGGAGGCCGAGGTGGGCGGATCACGAGGTCAGGAGTTCGAGACCATCCTGGCTAACACGGTGAAACCCCGTCTCTACTAAAAATACAAAAAATTAGCCGGGCGTGGTGGCACGTGCCTGTAGTCCCAGCTACTCGGAGAGGCTGAGGCAGGAGAATGGCGTGAACCCGGGAGGTGGAGCTTGCAGTGACCCGAGATTGCGCCACTGCACTCCAGCCTGGGCGACAGAGCGAGACTCCGTCTCAAAAAAAAAAAAAAAAAAAAAGAAGGAGCATTTGGAGAACCGAAGAGGGGCAATCCAGCGGTGGCCTCTCCAGCCATGCTTTTTGCAACTGCCTAACATGCGTTGTTCTATAAATCCTCTTCCCCAGGTTTGCAGGAGGCCTAGGGAAGAGGGCAAAAACTAGGAATGGAAAAGTGAGATGGGCACAGCCTAGAGAGGAAGCATTAAGCCTCTTGAAAGCAGTAAGGGACATGGCCTGGGGCTCCAAGAGGAGATGAGGGTGGGGGAAACATTCTGCCACTGTTTCGATCTTTTGTCTCTTTTTCTCTCAACTTCCTGTAGATGCCCGCCAGGGATGGCTGGCTGCCCTGCAGGACCGCAGCATCCTTGCCCCCCTGGCATGGGATCTGGGGCTCCTGCTTCTATTTGTTGGGCAGCACAGCCTCATGGCAGCTGAAAGAGTGAAGGCATGGACTTCCCGGTACTTTGGGGTCCTTCAGAGGTCACTGTATGTGGCCTGCACTGCCCTGGCCTTGCAGGTATGAGGCCCTGGCCTTGCAGGTATGAAATCCTGGCAGTTGAGTCCCCAAGGGAGACCAAGTGTGGGAGGGGTGCCCTGGATTGGAGGGGCAAAATATGGGTTCAGGAGAACTGAGGAACTAATCTCAGCTTCCATTCCTCCACAGCACATATCCTACTTTTTATCAAGAAGGGTGTACTTGTCCTTCCCCGAGCACAAGATGTGCATTCTCACCTCTGCAACTTTGTTTATGTCCTGCTTGAGATCCCTTCCTTCTCTTCAGTCCTACCCTTTCTTCAAAACCACTTCCCTAGGTCTGAAGAGAAGGCCTTGTCTGTCTTCATTGGGTGGTTGGCACAGGCTACTACTTTGTGTAGCTATCAGGTCACCCCATCTGTTCTATAAGTTCTCAGGGTAGAGACAGGCCATCCTTACATCTTTGGGACCTCACCCAGCACGCACCCTCCACATGGTGAATATTTGGTGGTGATGCTTAGGAGAGAGGTGGGGGAGAGTTGCAGGCTAGCCTGTGGTGGGGGCAGATCTGGGTCTGGGTCTCCCAAGGTCGGGCAGAGTAGGCCACTGGGATACCCAGCCCCTTATCCTTCCACAGCTGGTGATGCGGCACTGGGAGCCCATACCCAGAGGCCCTGTGTTGTGGGAGGCTCGGGCTGAGCCATGGGCCACCTGGGTGCCCCTCCTCTGCTTTGTGCTCCATGTCATCTCCTGGCTCCTCATCTTTAGCATCCTTCTCGTCTTTGACTATGCCGAGCTCATGGGCCTCAAACAGGTGAGGCTCCGAGATCCCTACCTACGACCTCTGACCCGTTTTAGAACTCCTCGTTCCCTTTCAAGGGTTTCCCTCCTCCCATGCTCTTCTACTGTCTCCTTGCTTCTCCCTCATGGCCCGTCCCTTTGACTTTCCCTGAGAAGGGCAGCAAGCATGGGCCTCCTGGGCCTGGGGAAGGTACATGGATCAGAAGTCAGGATCAGGTGTCCAAGTCTCAGAAGGGGGGTTCCTGGGCCTGAGTTATAGAAGGGAGGTTCCTGGGCCTGAGTTCTAGAAGGGCGGTGCCTGGAAGAGGAGGAAAGAAGTGCCCGAGCTGAGAAAAGGGCTTGACTCCATTTCTATGCTCTTCTCCCTCTCTTAGGTATACTACCATGTGCTGGGGCTGGGCGAGCCTCTGGCCCTGAAGTCTCCCCGGGCTCTCAGACTCTTCTCCCACTTGCGCCACCCAGTGTGTGTGGAGCTGTTGACAGTGCTGTGGGTGGTGCCTACCCTGGGCACAGACCGTCTCCTCCTTGCTCTCCTCCTTACCCTCTACCTGGGCCTGGCTCATGGGCTTGATCAGCAAGACCTCCACTACCTCCGGGCCCAGCTACAAAGAAAACTCCACCTGCTGTCTCGGCCCCAGGATGGGGAGGCAGAGTGAGGAGCTCACTCTGGTTACAAGCCCTGTTCTTCCTCTCTCCCTGGATTCTAAATCCTTAACATCCAGGCCCTGGCTGCTTCATGCCAGAGGCCCAAATCCATGGACTGAAGGAGCTGCCCCTTCTACTACTTGAGACTTTATTCTCTGGGTCCAGCTCCATACCCTAAATTCTGAGTTTCAGCCACTGAACTCCAAGGTCCACTTCTCACCAGCAAGGAAGAGCGGGGTATGGAAGTCATCTGTCCCCTCACTGTTTAGGGCATGACACTCTCCCCCTCAACAGCCTCCTGAGAAGGAAAGGATCTGCCCTGACCACTCCCCTGGCACTGTTACTTGCCTCTGCGCCTCAGGGGTCCCCTTCTCCACCGCTGGCTTCTACTCCAAGAAGCTGGACCAGGGTCTGCAAGTTCAACGGTCATAGCTGTCCCTCCAGGCCCCACACCTTGCCTCACCACTCCCGGCCCTAGTCTCTGCACCTCCTTAGGCCCTGCCTCTGGGCTCAGACCCCAACCTAGTCAAGGGGATTCTCCTGCTCTTAACTCGATGACTTGGGGCTCCCTGCTCTCCCGAGGAAGATGCTCTGCAGGAAAATAAAAGTCAGCCTTTTTCTACATATGGCATGCAGTCTGTCAGTGTCTCCCAAGCTGCAGGGCTGAGTTTGGGAAAGAAAGCCAAAGGGAGCCTGGGAGCACCGAACTGGAGTCTGGGCAGCCACCACGCCCTCCGGCAACCGCTGGGGTTCGGCCACCCCCGCAGACCCGCCCCCACTTTGCCAGAGCGGCCGGGTCCCCATTCCCATTCCTTCAAATCCTCTTTTTCCCGGCAGCCGACCTGGAGACCCAAGGGAGACAGATTGAAGCTAGAAAGAGTCAGGGCAACAGCTCTGGTAGGGGAGGGAGCTTCCAAAACCTCTGGCTTCTGAGCGCCTCTCCTGCCGCCCATCCACAAGGCTCCCCACAGCCTGGCGGCTGCCCTCGACCCGGCAAAACAAAGGACTTCAGAGGCTGGACCTCCAGACCCAGATGAGAAGGCAAAAGCGTAGGGAGGAGCGGCAGGAGATGGGAAGGGCGGGCCCGGCTCCGAGCAGCTGCCGCTTCCTCCCAAAGTCCCACGAGGGGCCTGAGTCACGGGCCACCGCCCTGGGTCGGCGAACTGGGGGAAGGGATCTGGACACCTGGGGTGTCCGGGCGGGAAGCTGGTGAGGGCCCCTGGGGACAGAGCGGAGGACCAGTGGTTGGGGCGAGAAGAGGGCAGTCCCGGAGCGAGTCCCACGCGGGGTGGGAGGGAGCTAGGCCCCGCCCTCTCCTCGGCTCCGCCCTGCGCCCCCTTCCCTCTCCTCATTGTCCTTAGACAAAGCGGTCGCCGCCCCCGCCCGGCCCCTGGTCTCTGTCTCCGTCCCTCCTCCTTTGCTGCCTCTTTCCCTCCTCCTCTCTCTCCCTCCTCCCCTCCCTCCAGTCTCCGGATCTCCCTCGGTCCCTCTCTCCTCCTCTTCCTCTCTCCGGACGCCCGGCTCCTCCGCACCCCTTCCCCCGGGGGTCCCGCGGCGTGTGAGTTGACTGAGGGGCTCAGACTTGGGGAGTGGGTGTCTCCTCGCCCCTGTCCTTGCTCCCGTCCCTGGCCCGGACCTTGGCTGTCTCCTCTTTGTGCCGAGATTGTCAGTCTGTGCGGCCAGAGCGGGGCGGAGACGGCCGGCTCTGTCACGGCTTCATGAGAGCGGGGACCGGGCGCAGGACTTGCAGGCGCCGGGGAGAAGAGACATGGGGCCGTCCCTTGGCACTCTGGGGTCGCGTGGCGCAGTCGGTGGGGGAGGGAGGCGGTGGTGACAGGACAGGGTGGGGGTGGACGCCAGGGTTCTGGGAACGCGCTGGCAGCCCTGACGCCCTGGTTCCGAAAGTCCCGGGGGTGGGTATTTCCCCCGACCCGCCTCGGGGGCGGAGTGCGGGGCAGAGGGGTGGGGGCTGGGGAGAGGCGTGGCCCGAGCGGTGCTGGAAGCGAAGCCGGGACCTTTGGGGCCCGCGCTGAAAGGCGCCGGGCTGCTGCCGCCGCGCTCCTTTCCCCTCTTCTCTGGTTTCCCTTCTCCCTCTAGACCTGTTCGCTCTCCGACCCTCCTTGCCTCCCCAACACTCCCACAGTCCCGTTGCCTCCTGGTCCTTTCAGATTCCTGGTCCTTCCTTCCCATACTAGCCTTCCTGGGGTATCGCTGAGGCAGCCTGGCCTGCACCCAGGTTCCCCTCACCCCAGCCACATTTCTCTCTTCTCCCTCACGCCAACTTTCCTTTTCGCCCTTCTCTCTCTTTCTCACATCCTAGAGACTGTCTTTAATACGCATTAACCCTGTACTGCCACATCTGGCTCCTGCCCTCATTGCCTCCAATCGGGACTCTTCCTCTCATATCACCCCCACCACCCCCAACTTGGGCTCACAACTTTTCTCTTCACTTTTTCCATTTCCCCAGTTCTCTGCCTTCCGTCTTTCCCTCTGTCCTCATCCTCTGCCCTGGTTTGTGTCCCACCTCTCCCCCTCCACTTCCTCTCCTCCCACCCTCAGTCTCACCCCCTGGGCTGTCTCACTCTCTGGAGCCTCTCCTTCCTGTTCTCTGTCCCCAGTGCTCCCTACCCTCACCTCAAGGCGACCATGGCCACCATCCCTGACTGGAAGCTACAGCTGCTAGCCCGGCGCCGGCAGGAGGAGGCGTCTGTTCGAGGCCGGGAGAAAGCAGAACGGGAGCGCCTGTCCCAGATGCCAGCCTGGAAGCGAGGGCTCCTGGAGCGCCGCCGGGCCAAGCTTGGGCTGTCCCCTGGGGAGCCTAGCCCTGTGCCAGGGACTGCAGAGGCGGGACCTCCAGACCCAGATGAGTCTGCGGTCCTTCTGGAGGCCATCGGGCCAGTGCACCAGAACCGATTCATCCGGCAGGAGCGGCAGCAGCAGCAGCAGCAACAACAACAACGGAGTGAAGAGCTGCTAGCAGAGAGAAAGCCTGGGCCTCTGGAGGCCCGGGAGCGGAGACCCAGCCCTGGGGAGATGCGGGATCAGAGCCCCAAGGGAAGAGAGTCAAGAGAAGAGAGACTAAGTCCGAGGGAGACCAGAGAGAGGAGGCTGGGGATAGGGGGAGCCCAAGAGTCGAGCCTGAGGCCTCTGGAGGCTCGGGACTGGAGGCAAAGCCCAGGAGAGGTGGGAGACAGGAGCTCCCGACTGTCAGAGGCATGGAAATGGAGGCTGAGTCCTGGAGAAACTCCAGAGCGGAGTCTGAGACTAGCAGAGTCTCCAGAGCAAAGCCCCGGGAGAAAAGAGGTGGAAAGTAGACTGAGCCCAGGGGAATCTGCCTACCAGAAGTTGGGCCTGACAGAGGCCCATAAATGGAGACCTGACTCCAGAGAGTCTCAGGAACAGAGTTTGGTACAACTGGAGGCAACAGAGTGGAGGCTAAGGTCAGGAGAAGAAAGACAAGGCTACTCGGAAGAATGTGGGAGAAAAGAAGAGTGGCCAGTTCCAGGGGTGACTCCAAAAGAGACTGCAGAGCTGTCCGAGACCCTGACAAGGGAGGCCCAAGGCAACAATTCCACAGGAGTGGAGGCAGCAGAGCAGAGGCCTGTGGAAGATGGCGAGAGGGGCATGAAGCCAACAGAAGGGTGGAAATGGACCCTGAACTCTGGGAAGGCTCGAGAATGGACACCCAGGGACACAGAGGCTCAAACTCAGAAACCAGAACCTCCAGAGTCAGCAGAGACGCGTCTGGAATCTCCCGGTGTGGAGGCTGGTGAAGGGGAGGCTGAGAAGGAGGAGGCAGGGGCTCAGGGCAGGCCTCTGAGAGCCCTGCAGAACTGCTGCTCTGTGCCCTCCCCCCTCCCACCAGAGGACGCTGGGACTGGAGGCCTGAGACAGCAGGAAGAGGAAGCAGTGGAACTCCAGCCCCCACCACCAGCCCCTCTGTCTCCCCCACCCCCAGCCCCAACTGCCCCCCAACCTCCTGGGGATCCCCTCATGAGCCGCCTGTTCTATGGGGTGAAGGCAGGGCCAGGGGTGGGGGCCCCCCGCCGCAGTGGACACACCTTCACCGTCAACCCCCGGCGGTCTGTGCCCCCTGCGACCCCAGCCACCCCAACCTCTCCAGCCACAGCTGATGTTGCAGTCCCAGGGGCTGGGAAGAAGCGGTACCCAACTGCCGAGGAGATCTTGGTTCTGGGGGGCTACCTCCGTCTCAGCCGCAGCTGCCTTGCCAAGGGGTCCCCCGAAAGACACCACAAACAGGTAGGGAAGCAGCCAAGCCAGACTTCTCAGAAGTCCACTTGTCAATTTTCTCTGGACTCCAGTCTTTCTTTCTTTTTTATACTCCTGTTTTCTTGTCTTCTTCTATTCTTTCTTGTTAATTCCTGCCACCATCCTTCCTCGCTCTGCACATACACCCTTCCTTCTCAGAGCCCTCCTTTTCCATTTTGAGCCCAAAAGATCCTGCCCCAGCAAAGGCCGTCTCCGGGTGTGTCTCTTTCAGGGTGTGCCGGGCTGCTCATTCTCCCTTCCCTTGGGCTCTGAGTTTCCAACCCTCTTTTCTTTCCTTCGTTTCCTGAGTGTGACCCGCCCCAGCCCATCCAGTGGGAGAGCCGAAAGTGGCGAGCTTGAATCAGTGAGGACAGGGTCACCAGGGTGAAAGCATTTGCAGTTTTTCTGGGGAGAAGGGATAGGGAGCCTGGGGTGGTGGAGGGGGTAGGTTTGTATTCCAGGGAGAAACTGCAGGGAGAAGTGAATGGAGAAAGGTCCAACTGCCCCCTGGGAAGGAGGGCAGAGCTGAATAGGGACATCCTAGGATGGAGGGGAGAGGGGAGATGGAACCCGGCCGGCCAAAGAGCAGAGAGAAGGCTTTTGAACCCTGAGTCTGCCCCATGGGAGAGACACAGAGAGGCCATTTGAAGTGGGTGACCTCGGGGTTGCACACCCCCAGCTGGGCCACTGCTTCAGACAGTGCTCCCTTCTCTCTTGGGACAAGAAAAGCCTTCTCCTCTTCCAAAATACCCCCGCCCCTCACTCCCCCGTCCTTTCTCCCTGGGTTTCCCCTCCCTCCCAAGAACTGGCTCAGGGATCGGTTTTCCCCTCTCTTCCTGCCATCCTGGACTTTCCCTCCCCTTAGGGTAGCAAAAGAGAGAAGTGAGTTTGGAGACAGTTTTGAGAACAAGCACTGGCCAGGGAGCACAGTGGGAGTTCTGGACAGGGGTCGGGGCTGAGGCCAGTAGAGGGTCAGAGGTTAGACTTGCAACAAAGACCTGCAGGAAAGTGGGGGCAGCCAGGATGACTCCCCCTGGCCCTGGCCTCACTTCTTCCCTGTGCACACCCATCTGTTTCCAGCTTGAAAATGTCTAGGGAGAGAGAGGTCCCACACTCAGACATCTCAGACTTAGGAAGTCCCTCCAGTCACACACATCTCCCCAGAGCCTGGGAAGCCCAGTTTCATTCTCATCCCATGTGTTAACATCCTCAGATTTGATTTTTTTGTGTCCTCAGTGTCAGTGGGGAACCACAGGGACTAAAGATACGGGTTAAGCCTGGGGTGGAGGGGGGTTCATTTGATCCCCCAATTCATCTTCACATGAAGCGTAAGCTCCCACTCCTAAGCCATGGTGCTTGGGAACCTACCCTCAGCCCTCTGACTGCTACCAGCCAGTTCTCCTCAGGGCTGGGCAGATGAAAAAAACAGAAGTCCGGAAATGCTACCCGGGTGAGGTGTTCAGAAAAGTCACTTCCTACTGAGAGAGGCTTGTGCCTCTGAGGAAGAATGAGCAGGGGAAGCATGAAGCTTTGGGGCCCAAAGCCCAGGGAGCATCCCAGGGGAGCCAGGAAGCAAGTGCAGGGCAGGACCTGTGCTGGTGACCATCCCTAGGCCAGAGGGCAGGGGAGCCGGAAGCAGATCGCCCAAACAGGAAGCCTGGGGTGGGGGCCGGAAGGCTGGTGGGGCTGAGTGGGGAACCCTGGGCCCTGGGCCTGCCAGATCTGTGCTCAGGATGTGGTGAGAGAATAAGGAAGCAGCCGCTGCTTGGGTGGGGGTGGGGAAGAGGCAGCACAGAGTTCCTCTGACCCAGACGCCTCACCCTCCACCCTCTACTCCCTCTCAGCACCCTGTTCTTCAGGGACTGGGTGCCTTGTCCCAGCTCTGCTGCAACACACTGGCTCAGAAATAGGAGACAGGAGGACCCTGTCACCAACCCCTGCTTCACCTTCCCTAAATAACTCGTTTGCAGGCTAATTCCATCAAACTTATCCCTGCCATCAGGAGAGAAATCCCAGCCCTGCCACTGGAGCCCAGGGGATGGCTGTGGCTGGTGCCCTACCCAGAAGCCTCTTGGTTGGGCTGAGAGACCGGCCCTATTGTGACCTTATATAGCTGATGGGAGAGGAGCGAGTGAGTCACCCCCTCTCTACCCCCCACTCCCATGCAGGCTGTGCATTCCTGAGAAGCCCAGTCAGAAGTTGGTGGGGGGTGAGGAGAGAGGCAGGGTAGGGGGGAGATATAAACATAGACCGAAAGCAAATAAAATAAGTCCTTTTTCAGAGTAGAAAATAAAGTACAGAGGTTATTATTCCAAAAGAGGATATGAGAAGAAAACAAAAATGGGTTCCCAGAAATGTGGGTAAATCTGTCAGTTACAGAAACCTAAGTGGTCCCTTCTGAGAACCTGGGATCTAAGCAGTCTGGCTGCTGTCACTAGATTCTACCAGCAGTTCCACAGACATGAACTGGGGGTCAAATGTGTACAGGCTGGACCACCCGCAGATCGTTTCCCCAGCATTGGTCCTCTGATGGCACCTCATCTGAGGTCTGAACAAACCCTAACCTCTTGCACTGTAGCAACTTCCAAGCTCCTTTCTTTTTTCTTTTCTTTTTTTTCTTTTCTGAGACAGTCTCGCTGTCTCCCAGCCTGGAGTTCAATGGTGAGATTTCGGCTCACTGCAACCTCCACCTCCCGGGTTCAAGTGATTCTCCAGCTTCAGCCTCCTGAGTAGCTAGAATTACAGGCGCACGCCACCATGCCCGGCTAATTTTAGTATTTTTTTTTTTTTTTTTTTTTTAGGCCAGAGTCCCCTTTTGTCCCCCAGGCTGGAGTGCAGTGGCGCAATCTCGGCTCACTGCAAGCTCCGCCTCCCGGGTTCACGCCATTCTCCTGCCTCAGCCTCTCCGAGTAGCTGGGACTACAGGCGCCTGCCACCACGCCCGGCTAATTTTTTTGTATTTTTTTTAGTAGAGGCGGGGTTTCACCGTGGTCTCGATCTCCTGACCTCGTGATCCGCCCGCCTCGGCCTCCCAAAGTGCTGAGATTACAAGCGTGAGCCACCGCGCCCAGCCTAATTTTAGTATTTTTAGTAGAGATGGGGTTTCACCATGTTGGCCAGGCTGGTCTTGAACTCCTGACCTCAAGTGATCCACCTGTCTTGGCCTCCCAAAGTGCTGGGATTATAGGAGTGAGCCACCTTACCTGGCCCCAAGCTCCTTTCAACAGCAGACATGAGTATAATATATTTGTAAATTATCTAGTAAGTTAGAAGGTGGTAAGTGATTATGAAAAAAAATAGAACAGTGGAACTTAGAGGGCCAGGAGGTAGGGGGAGTGAATATGGAGACTTCAAAATAGGGTGATCAGGAGGGTCAGAGCCATGGGGATATTTCGGGGGAGTGTTCCAGGCAGAAGGAATAGCTAGTACTGTTCTGGTCCTGAGGTGGGAGTGCGTGGAGGGAACCAAGGCCAGTGTGGCTGGAGTGGAGGAAGAGGCCAGAGAGGCAAGGGGAGGGTGGCATACTGGGAGCACTCTGTAGGTTTTGGTCAGGCTCTGGGCACCTTGGGGGCAATCAAGTAGACTTTTTTTTTTTTTTTTGAGATGGAGTCTCGCTCTGTTGCCCAAGCTGTAGAGCAGTGGCACGGCCTCGGCTCACTGCAACCTCCATCTCCCGGGTTCAAGCGATTCTCCTGCCTCGTCCTCTCGAGTAGCTGGGACTACAGGCGCATGCCACCATGCCCAGCTAATTTTTTTTGTATTTTTAGTAGAGACGGGTTTCACCATGTTGGCCAGGATGGTCTCAATCTCTTGACCTTGTGATCCGCCCGTCTCGGCCTCCCAAAGTGCTGGGATTATAGGCATGAACCACCGTGCCTAGCCTCGAGTAGACTTTTTGCTCCAAGTGAGATGGGGAGACACTGCAGGGTTCGGAGCCAACAAGGAGTAACATATACAGTTCCTGAGTTCCACCTTCCCATGGGGACCCAGGTGTCATATCTGATTTTTTTTTTCTTTTTTAGAGACAGTGTCACTCTATTGCCCAGGCTGGTCTCGAACTCCTGGGCTCAAGAAATCCTCCCGCCTCAACCTCCCAAAGTGCTGGGATTACATGTGTGAGCCACCATGCCTGACTGGTGTCATATTGATGCAGCTCTTAGCAACCACCTGCCCAGCCACCCTCTGGCTTCTCTCTTTTCATACCTCAGTCCATTAGGGACTCAGAGATGTATGGCTGACCCCAAGTCTTCCCAAACAGATGCCAGGGAAGGCCTGAGTAGATCGTTTGGACCTTTCCAAGTAGTTCACATGGAATCCTCCTGCTGTCTCCCTAATCCCTTTGGCTCCTAGACTTAATCCCACCCTGCCCCTTCCCCCTGAGCTTCTTAATAGGGCAAAGGGGAAGGGTAGAAAGGCAGTGAGAACAGCTGGGACTCGCCTGCTCTTGGGACAGTGTGATTACCAAGGGTTTTCTGGGCCCTGTCTGGTATTTTGTCTCTGTGCCTGTCCCTTTGGGCACACTGTGGACCCCCACCCCAGGTTTGTGTGGACTTTCTGCCCTTGTCATCTCCCCCAGCCTTTCAGGGTATCAGCGGCTCGTCTTTCCCCTGTGTGTTGCTGGAGTCTCTTGGTTCCTCTCGGCCTTTCTGTTCATCTCCCATCTCTTCCCAGGCCCTAGACCCCCTTTGCTATGGATAGAAGAGGAATGAGGAGAGTAGGAGGGAACAGGTGCCCAGGGTCCTGGGTTTCGCATAGGACAGCAAGGAGCTGTGGGTATGAAAATCTTGCTTTTGTCTGAGACTCACTCCCCAGCCAGTTCTTTCCCCACTGGCCAGTCTGCTGGGCTCCTCTGGGAAGTTTACTCGATTGCCCCCAAGGTGCCCAAAGACTCGGTTCACAAGACTTATCGCCATGTATTTTAATTTCTTTTTACCCCTCTGCCTCCCACACTCGAAAGAGCAGGGACCTTGGTCTTATGTTATTCACTTCTGCCTCCCAAGCCCCTGCCAACGTACAGGGCAAAGTCTGATGTTTTGAAATGATATGATCGAGGCTGGGCGCGGTGGCTCACGCCTGTAATCCCAGCACTTTGGGAGGCCGAGGCGGGCGGATCACGAGGTCAGGAGATCGAGACCACGGTGAAACCCTGTCTCTACTAAAAATACAAAAAGTTAGCCGGGCTTGGTGGCAGGCGCCTGTAGTCCCAGCTACTCGGGAGGCTGAGGCAGGAGAATGGCGGAAACCCAGGAGGCGAAGCTTGCAGTGAGCCGAGATCGCGCCACTGCACTCCAGCCTGGGCTACAGAGCGAAACTCCGTCTCAAAAAAATAAATAAATAAATAAATAAATAAATGATATGATCGAATAGGGAAACTCTAGGATTGGAGAGCCAGTATGGAAAGGAAAACTGGATCCCAGAGTGGACGGGGAGAGTGAGTGCGGCACCTAAGTCCAGCCCCCACGCCCACGTTCCGCCAGTCCCACCTGCTCCCTTGCAGACTCCGCCTTCCCCCGCCCCCACTTTCTCCTCCTCAACCCCCGCGGGCTTCTCCCCTGCTGACCTTGCCTCCTGCCCCCTTTTTCTCCCTCCTTCAGCTGAAGATCTCCTTCAGCGAGACAGCCCTGGAGACCACGTACCAATACCCTTCCGAGAGTTCGGTACTGGAGGAGCTTGGCCCGGAGCCTGAGGTCCCCAGTGCCCCCAACCCCCCAGCAGCCCAACCCGACGACGAAGAGGATGAGGAAGAGCTGCTGCTGCTGCAGCCAGAGCTCCAGGGCGGGCTGCGCACCAAGGCCCTGATTGTGGGTAAGCGGAGGCTCCGCCGGCCCGAGGGCGCCCCCTGCTGTCAGAGCGGGAGCTGTGGTCCAGGAGAGAAGAGGAGGGAGGATCGCATGTAGGCGCTTGGAAGGGGCTTGGCGGGTCCTCTGGTCCAACCTGCTCCTTTAACAGATGGTCAAACTGACGTCCCGGGCAGTGAAGTACACATTGAGTCTTCAGGTTTCAAAACGAGAACTCTTCCTGAGTGCTGGTAATCTGGTCAAAACCACAGGGTGGGTCGACAGGCCTGAGTTGGAATTCCAGCTTGTCTCTTAATTGTGTGATCTCAGGGAAACCATCTGATCTCTGGCTTTAGTTTACTATTTATGAAATGAAGTTAATAATAACTACCTCCTGTGGCTCATGCCTGTAATCCCAGCACTTTGGGAAGCCAAGACGGGTGGATCGCTTGAGCCCAGGAGTTCAAGACCACCCTGGGCAACATGGCAAAATCCTGTCTTATCCAGGTGTGGGCGGGACACGGTGGCCATTCCTGTAAACCATAATTGGGAGGTGAGGGGGGGATCCATCAAGAGTCATCCCAAAGATCGCGCCACTGCACTCCAGCCTGGGCAACAGAGCGAGACTCCGTCTCAAAAAAAAAAAAAAAAAAAAAAAAATTAGCCAGGTGTGGCAGTGCGCAGCTGTGGTTCCAGGTACTTTGGAGGCTGAGGTGGGAGGATCGTTTGACCTCAGGAGTTAGAGGCTCCAGTGAGCCGATATTGCACCACCCACTGCACTCCAGCCTGGGCAACAGAGGAAGACCCTGTCTCAAAAAAAACAAACAGGCCAGGCACGGTGGCTCACGCCTGTAATCCCAGCACTTTGGGAGGCCAAGGCAGGTGGATCACTCAAGGTCAGAAGTTCAAGACTAGCCTGGCCAACATAGTGAAAACCCATCTCTACTAAAAATACAAAAATTAGTTAGGCATGGAGGTGGACACCTGTAATCCCTGCTACTCGGGAGTCTGAGGCAGGAGAATCACTTGAACCCGGGAAGCAGAGGTTGCAGTGAGCCGAGATGATGCTGCCACACTCTCTACCCTGGGCGACAGAGTGAAATTCTGTCTCAAAAAAACAGAAACCAAAAACTGCCTCCTAGAGTTGTAGAAAAGATTAAGTAATTTATTTTATTTATTTATTTATTTTGAGACAGCGTCTCCCTCTGTCGCCCAGACTAGAGTACAGTGGCACAACCTTGGCTCACTGCAACCTCTGCCTCCCAAGTTCAAGCGATTCTTGTGCCTCAGCCTCTTGAGTAACTGGGATTACAGATGTGTACCATCACACCTGGCGAGTTTTTATATTTTTAGTAGAGACAGGGTTTCCCTATGTTGGTCAGGCTGGTCTTGAACTCTGGACCTCAAGTGATCCTCCCGCCTCAGCCTCCCAAATTGCTCGGATTACAGATGCTCCAGGCCAAGATTAAGTAATTTTTGTGAAGCACCAAGAGCCACAGCTGGATATCAAATTACTTAATCTCTGCTGGAGTTATGGTGAGATTAAACAGTTATAAGGATGCCTGGCACAGAGTCCGAGTTAAATGAGCGATGGATGTGGTTATTGGTGGTAACGTGCTTTAGATATGGAAGATATTATAGGACTTCCTGCATGCCAACTGCCCTTCAATTTGTGTGTGGGGGAAGGGAGGGCAGAAGGCAGAGGCTCTCACTCATTCTCTATCATTATTGGCCCCTCTCCCACAGATGAGTCCTGCCGGCGGTGACCATCTTCCAACTTAGGCATATACCTCCCTCCTTCTTATAACTGAAGATCCTGGAGCCCGGAAGATTCAGGGCAGATGGACCCTGATAATGAGCCTGGCAGGGAAGGGCAACCAACATCTTGTAACTTGCTTTCCCCACCCTGTTTCTGGGGGCAGAGCCAATTGCCCAATTTCTACCCTAATCCAAAGTCTCTGGTGTGGGTGGGGTTAAACGTGCTGGTGCATCCTAGGTGATCCAAGAGTGAGCGCCAAGTCCTGAGAAGGGGCACAGAACTCCCTGGAGGGTGGAGATGGAGCACCTGCCCCCCGTGGCAGGGTACACTTTCCCCACAGCCTTCTTCCCCACCATCCCGTGGGGACTCTCGGGATTTAAGCACTTGTGTCTCTGGGAGGCCCAGACCACACTCCATTTATAGGCACTTCTCCTTCATTTCCTAGGTCACTGCCCCTTTGTTTACAGCTCCTGCCTTCTCCCTTGACCACAGCCTGGTTTACAAATTCCACCAGCTCCCGGCCCCACCTGCCAAAGTCCCAGGTTTACAAGCCACGCTTACTTGCGGTGTCTGCGTGGAATTCTCTCCTCTGTCCCCTCCAGTTTCCTCACTGGAGTGACCTGAAGGTGTGGCTTCCTCCACTTTTTCTCAGTATTACTTTGCCTTAGTTTTCCCCAAGAGGGAAGGCTGGAAATCTTAACTCTGTACCCCTTGATAGTTATTTAATTCTGTTTCTCGTAGTGGTTCACAATTGAACTGAATTGAGATGGTGTCGGGTGGCTAAGGAGACACCTCACCTCTCCTCCCCCATTGTGCCGCCTTTATCAATTGCTTGTTTTGTTTTGTTTGTTTTTTAACTTTCCATAATAAAATGGAGTTCTCTTCAACTTGTCTGCTTCTCCTTCTTTAGAAAAAAAAAGGGTATGTGAGGGGAGGCTCTGGTGGCTGGGGGAGAGGAAAATGATGGGGGATGAACCAGGAACTCGGCACTGACATGTCAAAAGGGGTCTGGGAAGCTGCGCGTGGGTTTCACGCAGGACAAGCAGGTGACATGAGAAAGGGCAGTTGAAGTGTCCACTAGACTGGAAGTGCCATGAGGGTTGACTAGATCAGCTGGATTCACTGCAGTATCCCGTACCTGTCAACTAGTAGACACGGAATTATTTCCAGAATGAAGGACAACAAATGAATGAATAGAAGAAAAGGGTTAAAATATTACAGAGGACACTTTGAGTTGAAGGGTTCTAGTATTCAGAAGCCTGCTGCCATGCAGGCAGCTAGGTAGTGTATGACACAACCCATGTGGCTAATCCAGGGATATTTACCTCAAGAGCTGGGGCTATGAATAGTAAATCTGAAATTGCTGCAAAATGAAGTAAGTATGTACAAGAGTCAGTTTCCTGGAAAAGGTTCTCCTCTGATAGACAATGGATTTTATATCTTTAAAGGCCTAGTGCATGGTGGCTCACGCCTGTGATCCCAGCACTTTGGGAGGCCGAGGCGGGTGGATCATAAGGTCAGGAGATCGAGACCATCCTGGCTAACACGGTGAAACCCCGTCTCTACTAAAAATACAAAAAATTAGCCGGGTATGGTGGTGGGCACCTGTAGTCCCAGCTACTCGGGAGGCTGAGGCAGGAGAATGGCATGAACCCGGGAGGCGGAGCTGGCAGTGAGCCGAGATCGCGCCATTGCACTCCAGCCTGGGTGGCAGAGAGAGACTCCATCTCAAAAAAAAAAAAAAAAAAAGTTTTAAAAACCATGTTGATAATGCATGGCTTTGGTGCCCACATAGTTGATATTCGGGATTTTCCCATTTCAAAGAATATCTTATACAAATGTGGAACATCAATATTTTACTCCTCAGGTATTTTTGGTTTTTGTTAGCTCTCCAGGCTAACAAAGATATGGTTGAATAGTTATAGTCCTTCTACCACTACAAGTTGCTCCTCTCAGACTGGTCAGAGGAGGCCCCACGCCTTTACTATAAAACAAAATGTATCAGACAAATTGAACTTAAGCATATGCCAAAGGTTTTCAATTTACTAGCAAGAGAACAAGCCAGGTGTCAAAAGACTCAGCCAGTTCGGAGAAGGTCTGGGTAGGGAAGGAAACAGAATGATTATATTAGTAACCTGTTAGGTAAAGGTCTTAAAAAGTTTCCAGTTGTGATCCAGGAAAACAGAGTTAGGAAGCTCTGAGATGCCAGGGGTGCTCACAGTCCATCTCGGAAACAGAAAACAATGCATTCAAGAGGTCAGGCCAGGTGTGGTGGCTCACGCCTGTAATCCTAACACTTTGGGAGGCCAAGGCGGGTGGATTGCCTCAGTTGAGGAGTTTGAGACCAGCCGGGGCAACACGATGAAACCCCATCTCTACTAAAATACAAAAAATTAGCTGGACGTGGTGGCACGCACCTGTAGTCCCGGCTACTCAGGAGGCTGAGGCAGGAGAATTGCTTGAACCCAGGAGGTGGTTGCAGTGAGCCAAGATCACGCCACTGCACTCCAGCCTGGGCGGCAGAGCAAGACTCTGGGACTTCATCTCCAAAAAAAAGAAGTCAGTGATGTAGATGCACTTGTGGCTATTAATAAGAACAATGTTTCATTTCCTAACCGTGGTGCCTGGTAACTGCAATTAATCATAAAAGTATGATGCAGGGTCAAACAAATCAGACAGCACAGCATCAAGTGACAAATTCAGCTTTTTTTTTTTTTTTTTTTTTGAGGCATAGTCTTGGTCTGTCGCCTAGGTTGGAGTGCCTGATCTCGGCTCACTGCAACCTCTGGCTCCTGGGCTCAAGAGATTCTTCTGTCTCAGGCCCAGCACAGTGGCTCACGCCTGTAGTCTTAGCACTTTGGGAGGCTGAGACAGGCGGATCATGAGGTCAGGAGTTTGAGACCAGCCTGACCAACATGGTAAAACTCCGTCTCTATTAAAAATACAAAAATTAGCTGGGCGTGATGGCATGTGCCTGTCACACCTATAATTCCAGCTACTCAGGAGGCTGAGGCAGGAGAATCACTTGAACCTGGGAGGCAGAAGTTGCAGTGAGCCGAGATCGTGCCATTGCACTCCAGTCTGGGCAACAGAGCGAGACTCTGTTTCCAAAAAAAAAAAAAAAAATTCTCCTGTCTCAGTCTCCAGCGTAGCTGGGACTACAGGTGCACACCTCCACACCTGGCTAATTTTTTGTAGAGATGGCGGGGTCTCACCATGTTGCGCAGGCTGGTCTCAAACCCTTGGTCTCAAGATATCCTCCTGCCTCAGCCTCCCAAAGTGCTGGGATTACAGCAAGAGCCACTGCACCTGGCCTTGCTTACTTTTAAATAAGCAGCCACCAGTGATTTTTCTCAAGCTGTTAGCAAAAATGCAGAACACAGTTTGCCTGTTCCTTAGTTTGGAGATTTTGTCTTTAACAACTTTCCCCAGTTCCCCAGTTTCTTCCTGCCTAGAGGTCTTCCCTTATACCTGGCCCGTCTTCACTCCTGCTGCAGGCAAACCAGTCCTAGCAAAGGTCACTTTTTTGTTTGTTTGAGACAGTCTTCCTCTGTCGCTCAGGCTGGAGTGCAGTGGTGGGATCTTAGCTCACTGCAAACTCTGCTTCCCATGTTCAAACGATTCTCCTGCCTCAGCCTCCCGAGTAGCTGGGACTACAGGCGCACACCACCACGCCCGGCTAATTTTTATATTTTTAGTAGAGACAGGGTTTTGCCATCTTGGCCAGGCTGGTCTCGAACTCCTGACCTCAGGTAATCCGCCCGCCTTGGCCTCCCAAAGTGCTGGGATTACAGGCATGAGCCACCGCTCCCGGCCAACAATGCTAATATGTTTTATGAGCATGGACCCGATCTTCCGATCTGAAATAGAATTTCGGTCCTCCCTTACTTCGTATAGTTTTTGGCTCTATAAAATTTCCATACTTTATTATGTATCTTGTCCCTCCCCCACCGCAAAATGTAAATTTGGTAAGGAACTTTTGATTTGTCCTCTGCTATATCCCAGGGACGGAAAGCAGTGAGCACACATTAGGCATCCATTAAATTAATTTCACTTGTTGAATGAGTGCGTGAGCGAAGCACTCACAGACTGACCATCAGGGGGCGTCAGAGAAACTGGATAGAGGAGAAATGAAGAAAAAAGAATTACCCCGAGCTTTCAGGGATGGTTCCGCGAGGTTTGAACTCGCTCGGCCACCGTAGTGCTTAGAGGCCAAAAAAGTGCAGCCCCTTCCGGGCTCCGCGGTACGGGAAGACGGCTTTGGGATGTCGGAAGATCCTAGAGGTCCCGAGGTAGCTGCCTTGCGAAGCTAAGGCTCCAGCCGAGGTCTCCAGGCTTCCGACCGGCCCAGCAGTGAGCGCGGCTGCCCGACGCTTCAGGGCCATGGCGACGCCGGCGGGGCTGGAGCGCTGGGTTCAGGACGAGCTGCACTCGGTGTTGGGGCTGAGCGAGCGGCACGTCGCCCAGTTCCTGATCGGTACCGCACAGCGCTGCACCTCGGCCGAGGAGTTCGTGCAGCGCCTACGAGACACTGACACCTTGGATCTCAGTGGGCCGGCCCGGGACTTCGCCTTAAGACTCTGGAACAAGGTGTCGGCAGGGGTGGGGAGGGGCCCTGTGATTTGTCCCGGTGAGCCTGGCCTAACGGTCCATCGAGGAGTTAAGAAAGCTCAGTTCAAAAGCACTTATTCTTTGTCCGTTGTCGCGTAGGTACTGTGCTAGCTGCTGGACGCCCAGCTCAGTGGAGAAGATTGAGGAGGGCTTAGGTGTGTCGGGTTAAGCGCAATAGAACGTTGTTTCTCGAACTCTTAACATGCATCCAGGGCCCTTGTTAAAACGCAGATTGCGATTCAGTAGGGATCTTAGTTTCTGCATTTCTTTTCTTCTCTTTTTCTTTCTTTTTTTTTTTTTTTGAGAGACACAGTCTCGCTCGCCCCGTCGCCCAGGCTGGAGTGCGGTCGTAAGATCACGGCCCACTACAGCGTCGACCTCCCTGGCTGAAGCGACCCTCCCACCTCATCTTCCCCAGTAGCTGGGACTACGGGCGCGTGCCACCACCCCCGGCTAATATCTTTTATTTTTATTTTTATTTTTAGAGACGAGGCCTTGGTGTGTTGCGCAGGCTGGTCTCTAACTCCTCAGCTCAAGCAATCCTCTCTCAGCACCCCCAGAGTGCCGAGATTACAGGCGTGAGCCACCATGCTCGGCATCCCTCAGCTTCTGAACTTCCTTTCAGTCGTTTAATTAACAGAGGGGGCCGGGTGCAGTGGCTCACACCTGTAATCGCAGCATCCCGGGAGGCTGAGGCAGGAGGATTACTTGAGCCCAGGAGTTCGAGACCAGCCTGGGCAACATGGCGAAACCTTCTCCCTACAAAAAATTTAAAAATTAGTTGGGCGGCCGGGCGCGGTGGCCCAAGCCTGTAATCCCAGCACTTTGGGAGGCCGAGGCGGGCGGATCACAAGGTCAGGAGATCGAGACCATCCTGGGTAACACGGTGAAACCCCGTCTCTACTAAAAATACAAAAAAAAAAAAAAATTAGCCGGGCGTGTTGGCGGGCGCCTGTAGTCCCAGCTACTCGGGAGGCTGAGGCAGGAGAATGGCGTGAGCCCAGGAGGCGGAGCTTGCGGTGAGCCGAGATCGCGCCACTGCACTCCAGCCTGGGGGACAAAGACTCTGTCTCACAAAAAAAAAAGAAAAAAAAAAAATTAGTTGGGCGTGGTAGTGTGCACCTGTGTTTCTAGCTACTTAGGAGCCTGAGGTGGGAGGCTCACTTGAGCCCAAGAGGGACAGAGTGAAACCCTGTCTGTAAAAAAAAATAAATAAATAAAAGCTGTGGGCCCCATTCAGGATGATGAACGTGGGGTGAAGCCATGAGGAAGAAAGAGAATGAAGGCTGGTTAGCTGGTTTAAAACTAAGTAATTGTGCCTGGGTGCGGTGGCTCATGCCTGTAATCCTAGCACTTTGGGAGGCTGAGGCGAGTGGATCATGAGGTCAGGAGTTCGAAACCAGCCTGGTCAACATGGTGAAACCTCATCTCTACTAAAAATACAAAAATTAGTAGGGCGTGGTGGCATGTGCCTATAATCTCAGCTACTTGGGAGGCTGAGGCAGGAAAATTGCTTGAACCTGGGAGGTGGAGGTTGAAGTAGGCCGAGATCACGCCATTGCCTGGCGGTGGTGGGGGGGGGAGGCAGGAAAGACTAAGTAATTGCTTAAATTAGGAACAGCGCTAAGTGGGAGGGCAGAGATCAGGAGTTGCTCAGACCTCCTTATCTTCCCCTCTACTGACAGGTACCACGAAAGGCAGTGGTAGAAAAGCCAGCTCGGGCAGCAGAGCGAGAGGCCCGAGCCCTGCTGGAGAAGAACCGATCTTATAAGTTACTGGAAGACAGTGAAGAGAGCAGTGAGGAGACTGTGAGTAGGGTTGGAAGCAGCCTCCAGAAGAAACATAAAAAGCGGAAACACCTCAGGAAGAAGCGTGAGGAAGAAGAGGAAGAAGAGGAGGAAGAGGCTTCTGAGAAAGGGAAGAAGAAAACAGGGTAAGTCAGAAGCAGGGCGAGAGAGGATGGGGCAGGCTGAAGTGTTCTCCCTGCCCTTATTTAATCCCCTGGTTGGGCTGCAGGGGAAGTAAACAGCAGACAGAGAAGCCAGAGTCAGAAGATGAGTGGGAACGGACAGAGCGTGAGCGCCTTCAGGACCTGGAGGAGCGTGATGCCTTTGCTGAGCGGGTTCGACAGCGGGACAAGGATCGGACTCGAAATGTCCTGGAACGGTCAGACAAGAAGGTGAATAGGAGCAGCATGTTCTGTAAATCACCAAGATCCCAGGGTGAAATCTGAGGTTGGCTGTGATTGCAGAGATAGTGATCTCTGGGAAGACAAGGGGCTATCTCTAGTGAGATGTTCACCTCTGTGGTGAGAGAAGCCCTGTGCATCCTGTGGCTAAAGCAACTCTCTGCTGTACCTGCAATCAGAGAGATTCCTCACTGAGAGGGGACATTTTTTGTGTTAGGGTACATCTGAATGATCCTTGTGATTCTAGAGGGGAGCAGCTGTCAGTGTGGGGGCTCTTTGGCCTCACACCCCTCCATTCTTGTTTTTTTTTTTCCAGGCTTATGAAGAGGCTCAGAAGCGCCTCAAGATGGCCGAGGAAGACCGGAAGGCCATGGTGAGTCCCAGGGCCTAGGGAGCCAAGATCAGAAGACAAAAGGAAAGACTTTCTCATAGAGTGTATAGGGAAAGAGGATACAGACGAAGCACAGTGTGGATGCTGATGGGGTGGTCAGGTTTCTGGAAGACGGGCTTGGTTGTTAGGAGCCAGCTGAGGCTAGACGTATGTTGTTGAGGGAAGGAACCCTCTTAAGTTGTAGGGGGAGGGAGGCTACCCATAAGTCCTCCTTGACTCTTAACTTTAGGATCAAATATACTCTATTAGTGAATGAAATTGTGAGCTTTCCTTATTCCTCAGTCCTAATGAGATATGAGGCAGTTGGAGTGTTGTCAGGAAGGTTGCTGGAGGGCAAGGGCAGGGCAGCAGTCCCACTGTGCAGGGATGTGCTGACCATTCAGCTTAGGGACACCATTTCCAAATACCTTCCCACCACCTAATTCCTGCACCCCTTATGTGGCTTTGTGATCTCCCTGTGTTTTCTCACTGGACAGGGACAGAGCCCCTGTAATTCATAAACTGGACTTTTTATGGTGTGAAACTAGGTAGGTTAAGCTGTTTTCCAAAGGCCTGGTCTTGTCAAGTAAAGTCACACGTCACACTTAGATTCCCCAATAGAATTTTGAGACTCTTGGAGTTCCGTTTTGTTTTTTTTGTTTTTTTTTTTTTTTTTTGAAACGGAGTCTTGCCCTGTCGCCCAGGCTGGAGTGCAATGATGCAATCTCGGCTCGCTGCAACCTCCGCCTCCTGAGTAGCTGGGATTACAAGCGCACACCACCACGCCTGGCTAATTTTTTGTACCTTTAGTAGAGACGCGGTTTCACCATGTTGGCCAGGGTGGTCTCGAACCCCTGACCTTGTGATCCACCTGCCTTGGCCTCCCAAAGAGCTGGAATTACAGGCATGAGCCACCGCGCCCAGCCTTCTTTTTATTTATTTTATTTTTTATTTTTTTTAATTTATTTATTTTGGAGATGGAGTCTCACTCTGTTGCCAGGCTGGAGTGTGGTGATGCGATCTCAGCTCACTACAACCTGTGCCTCCCTGGTGGAGGAATCAAGCTATTCTCCTGCCTCAGCCTCCTGAGTAGCTGGGACTACAGGCCTGCGCTATCACACTCGGCTAATTTTTTGTATTTTTAGTAGGAGGTTTCATCATGTTGGCCAGGATGGTCTTGATCTCTTGACCTTGTGATCTGCCCGCCTTGGCCTCCCAAAGTGTTGGGATTACAGGCATGAGCCACCACGCCTGGCCCTTTTTACTTTTTAAAATTTATTTGTCTATTTTTTTGAAACAGAGTTTTGCACTTGTTGCCCAGGCTGGAGTGCAGTGGTGTGATCTTGGCTCACTGCAACCTCCACCTCCCGGGTTCAAGTGATTCTCCTGCCTCAGTCTCCAGAGTAGCTGGGATTACAGGCATGAGCCACCTCGCCTGGCTAATTTTGTATTTTTAGTAGAGATGGGGTTTCTCCATGTTGGTCAGGCTGGTCTTGAACTCCTGACCTCAGGTGATCTACCTGCCTCGGCCTCCCAAAGTGCTGGGATTATAGGTGTGAGTCACCGTGTGCCCGGCCAACTTTTGGAGTTCTAAGAATGGCCTACTGGTTCCCAGGTCTCTCCTGACCAATTTATCTCATATCTCTTCCTGAAATTGATTGTGGTTAGGCTTCTGAGACATTTCAGTGCAGTTGTAGTGGTGGTGGTGTTACTGTTTTGGCCTGAATTTAATTTTTCTTTTTCTTTTTTTTTTTTTTTTTTTTTTGAGGTGGAGTCTCGTTCTGTCGCCCAGGCTGGAGTGCAGTGGCATGATCTTGGCTCACTGCAACCTCCGCCTCCCGGGTTCAAGTGATTCTCCTGCCTCGACCTCCCAAGTAGCTGGGACTACAGACATGCACAAGCATGCCTGGCTTATTTTTGTATGTTTAGTAGAGACGGGGTTTCGCCATGTTGGCCAGTCTGATCTCAAACTCCTGACCTTAGGCGATCCACCCACCTCGGCCTCTCAAAGTGTTAAGATTACAGGCGTGAGCCACTGCGCCCAGCCGTAATTTTTCTTTTTCGATTACAAAAATATTTAAGCACATAGGGAAGTTGAAAGAATAGAACAAAGAATGCTCATAGACACTATTCAGATTGAAAAATGGTTAATACTATGGGTAGTATTTGCATTGTCTCTGTAAATGTGGTATGTTTTTTCTTTTCAGACCATTTAAAAGAGTCTTAGACATCATGGCATTTTATCTCTAAATACATCAGCTTGTACCTGCTAAGGATAAAGACATTGTTCTCTAAAATCAGAATGCTCTTGTCACAGTCAGGAAGTTGAACAGCAATTCTTATGTATCGACTAAGATCTCTCTACAATGAAAGATTCCCTCATTACCCCAAAATAACTTTAATGACTGCTTTTTCCTAACAAGAATGCAGTCAAGGTTCATGCATTGCATTTGGTTATTAGATTTTAAGTTTGTTTCTCTCTCTGTCTCACCTTGCAGTGTCCTACATTCTGGATTTGTCTGATCCTTATCTTGTGGTGTTAAGTACTTCTCTGCCCTGTGCTTTCTTTAAAGCAGGAATTGGGTCTAAAGCTTGTCGACACTCAGATTAAACAATTGTGGCAGGAACACTTCTTGGGCAGTGATGTGCACTTCATATTATATCATATCACGGGGACATACTATCCAGTTTTGTATCTATTAGTATTAATATCCTTTCTACCAACAGCCTTTCATTGAAAGCTTTTAGCAGCCACTGCTAATCCTTTCCTGAACATGTTATTTTATTGGGGATTGCAAAATGGTGATTTTTTTGATTCTGTCATTCCTGTTACATGTATTGGCGAGAATTTGTCTATAAAGAAGAGCTTTTCCTCAACAACTAGCAACAAGCTACAGTTCCTTCTTAAAAAGCAGGATAAATGTTTGTTTCCTTTTAAATACCAATTTTTAGAGTAAGGAGTTTGGTGTAACAGTCATTTCACTGGTGACAGATTTTTTTTCCCTTGTTTTTTGTTTGTGTGTGTCACATTGGACTCATGAATTTTTATTTTTCAGTATTTTATAATCTCACTTCATTATTATTTTTTATTTTTTTATTTTTTTGAGGTGGAGTCTCGCTCTGTCGCCCAGGCTGGAGTGCAGTGGCGCGATCTCGGCTCACTGCAAGCTCCGCCTCCTGGGTTCATGCCATTCTCCTGCTTCAGTCTCCCAGGTAGCTGGGACTACAAGTGCCCACCACCACGCCGGGCTAATTTTTTGTATTTTTAGTAGAGACGGGGTTTCACTGTGTTAGCCAGGATGGTCTCGATCTCCTGACCTTGTGATCTGACCGCCTCGGCCTCCCAAAGTGCTGGGATTACAGGCTTGAGCCACCGCACCCGGCCGTCATTATTCTTTTTAATGCTCAAATTGCTCTGATTTTTTGCCCATGTTAAAAAAAAATCTGTCTGCCTCTTCCATGGAAGGAATATTTGACTGTGGTACTCAGATTAGGTCATGATCATAAACTGCGTTTTAAATCTTTACAGAACAAACAAGAAAAGCCAAGCAACTAAATAGAACCAGGCCCCTTAAGGGTAGAGCAGCAGAGGGGCTTTTTTTTTAAGATGCAGTTTTGTTCTTGTTGCTCAGGCTGGAGCGCAATGGCCTGATCTAAGCTCACTGCAACTCCATCTCCCGGGTTCAAACGATTCTCCTGACTCAGCCTCCTGAGTAGCTGGGATTACAGGTACCCACCACCATGCCCGACTAATTTTTGTATTTTTAGTAGAGAGGGAGTTCACCATGTTGGCCAGGCTGGTCTCGAACTCCTGACCTCAGGTGATCCACCCGCCTCAGCCTTTCAAAGTGCTTGGATTACAGGTGTGAGCCACCGCGCCGGCCTGGCCACCAGAGGTGCTTTGACCTTGCTGTAGAGGAGGTTGTGATCACAGAGAGGATGATGTCATAGTGGGAGGAGTCTTGGCAGGAAAGGGCCTTACACATATTGCCAGTTTTCTGCTGTCATCCATAATGTGTCCTGAAAAGTTTGTATCAAAGGTAAATATGTAGAAACTAAGTGACACATAGCATAGTGAAGAGAGGTTAGTACCAGAGAGCCAAACATCCCTGATTACATTTGCCTTACAGAAATACTCTGATGCTGTAGTCCTAACTTTTTATAATCAGTTTTTTTCCCTTCCTCAAACTATATTCATTCAGTTTAAGACCAAGGGACATCTAACTGGGGCTGAAGATTGCCTCCTGTTGGCCCCCCCACTGGTTTCTATCTTTGTCTGAATTGTTTTCGGTTTGAGTCCTGTGCTTCTAAATACTGGATTAGCCTTTTATTTTCTCCCTTTCCACTAATTTGAATAAAATGGCAAGAGTAAAATATAAGCTATGCAGACATCTCCCTAATGTATCTATATTAACAAAGATGATAATGCTGCCTAAGAGGACTTTGCAGCTGGATTCTGCTGCAGGAAGATAGGGTGTGGGGTCAGCATGTAGCATCCAAAGAGGCCCAGATTTGAGTATGTCATTGTTTTGGTTGTGCATTGCAGAGGGAAGGTAGAGGGTGCATCCTTAGGTTCTCATGCCTGCCTGTCAGGGAATTTTTCCCTTGTAGGGATTGGTAGAGAAAGGGGTTGCTGCTCCAGCAAGATGAGGATTCGACTGTCCTTTCCCAACTCAGGTCCCTGAGCTGCGGAAGAAATCTCGCCGAGAGTACCTGGCTAAGCGGGAGCGAGAGAAGCTTGAGGACCTAGAGGCGGAGCTGGCTGATGAGGAGTTCCTTTTCGGGGACGTGGAGCTGAGCCGGCATGAGCGGCAGGAGCTCAAATATAAGCGGCGAGTGCGGGATCTCGCCCGGGAGTACCGGGCAGCTGGGGAGCAGGAGAAGCTGGAGGCCACCAATCGCTACCACATGCCCAAGGAAACCAGAGGACAGGTAAGGCGAAGCGGCATCTGCTTCAGCCTTGGTCCCCAAGACAAATTGTGGGGAAGGCTTCAGGGGATTGGGCAACACCTGGGTCAGCCCCTTTCTTGCCTTGCCTTTCCCAGTGGGAAGTGGGCGGGGGTAGTAATGGGAAGAGGGGGGTGGGCAGAGAGGACATCCTCTGTTTTCGAGTCTTCACATATCCCCTCTCTCTGTAGCCAGCCCGAGCTGTGGATCTAGTGGAGGAGGAATCAGGAGCCCCTGGGGAGGAGCAGCGGCGCTGGGAGGAGGCACGGCTTGGGGCAGCATCCCTGAAGTTTGGGGCCCGAGATGCTGCCTCTCAGGAGCCCAAGTATCAACTGGTGCTGGAGGAGGAGGAGACCATTGAGTTTGTCCGGGCCACTCAGCTCCAGGGTGATGAGGTAAGAGCGGAGCTAGGAGACATTCTGAGGAGGACCCGAAGCGAGCTATTTAGCTCACACCTCCTTCTCTTTCCTTAGGAGCCGTCAGCTCCACCCACTTCAACTCAGGCCCAGCAGAAAGAGTCCATCCAGGCTGTCCGCCGCAGCCTCCCGGTGTTCCCATTTCGAGAGGAGCTCCTGGCTGCTATTGCAAATCACCAAGTCCTCATCATTGAAGGCGAGACAGGCTCAGGGAAGACCACCCAGATCCCACAGTACCTCTTTGAGGAGGTACAGTCATCTCACCCTTCAGCTTGCCAGTGCACCTGGCATCAATGTCCTCATTCCTGTCAGAGCTCCCTTTACATTATATTTTTAGTAGTCACTTACCCATCTTTTCCACTAAATTGTGAAATTCTGGAGAATAAAGACCATACCCTTTTCACATTTCTGTTCTCACTTCCTGCGTTCATTTTATTCAGGTTGGAAGGACGGGTAGATGGAGAGGTGGAGTGGGACGTGTGTGTAAATGTGGACCTCCCTATACTCCAATGTGGCCAAAAAACAAGGAGTTAAAGGACTATTTTCCTGCCTTTTGATTAGTTAGGTTTTTTTTTGTTGTTTTTATTCTTTTGGAGACGGAGTCTCGCTCTGTCACCCAGGCTGGAGTGCGATCTCGGCTCACTGCAACCTCTGACTCCTGGGTTCAAGCAATTCTCCTGCCTCAGCCTTCAGAGTAGCTGGAATTACAGGCATGCGCCACCACACCTGGCTAATTTTTTAGTAGAGATGGGGTTTCACCATTTTGGCCAGGCTGGTCTCGAACTCCTGACCTCAAGTGATCCAGCTGCCTCAGCCTCCCAAAGTGCTGGGATTACAGTGTGAGCCACTGTGCCCGCCCCCTGCCTTATTTTGGAGACAGGCTCTTGCTCTGATGCCCAAGCTGGAGTGATGTGCCACCATCATGACTCACTGCAACCTAGAACTCCTGGGCTCAAGAGATCCTCCCACCTCAGCCTCCTGAGTGTCTGGGAGGTGCACACCACCATGCCTATACTAAAAATTTTTTGTTTTTTTGAGGTGGAGTCTCGGTCTGTCACCAGGCTGGAGTGCAGTGGCGCGATCTTGACTCACTGCAACCTCTGCCTCCTGGGTTCAAGTGATTCTCCTGCCTCAGCCTCCTGAGTAGCTGGGACTACAGGTGCGTACCACCACACCCAGCTAATTTTTGTATTTTTAGTAGAGATGGAGTTTCACCATGTTGGCCAGGATGGTCTCAATCTCTTGACCTCGTGATCTGCCCACCTTGGCCTCCCAAAGTGCTGGAATTACAGGTGTTAGCCATTGCACCTGGCCTGAAATTTTTTTTTTTTTTTTTTTTTTTTGAGACAGAGTCTTGCTCTTTGCCCAGGCTGGAGTGCAGTGGCATGATCTTGGCTTACTGCAACCTCTGCCTTCCAGGTTCAAGCGACTGTCCTGCCTCAGCCTCCCAAGTAGCTGGAATTACAGGCATGCACCACCATGCCTGGCTAATTTTTTGTATTTTTAGTAGAGATGAGGTTTCACCATTTTGGCCAGGCTGGTCTTGAACTCCCAACCTCAGGAGATCCATCTGCCTCGGCCTCCCAAAGTGCTGGGGTTGCAGGTGTGAGCCGCTGTACCTGGCCAAAATGTTTAATTTTTAATTTTTTTGTCACACTATGTTGCCCAGGCTGGTCTCGAACTCCTGAGCTCAAGCGATCCTCCCACCTCAGCCTCCCAAAGTACTAGGATTATAGGCGTGAGCCACTGTGCCCAGTTTTCCTGCCTTTTTTTTTTTTTTTACCCTAGCTGGCTCTGCCTTAGCTAATCTGTTCTTTTCCAGCTCAAGTCTAGCAGAGTCATGAACTTAATTACCCAGAGCTGGGTGAGGACCCCCTTTGAGGGCCCTAGGTCTGTCATCCTGTCTATTTGCCCTTCTTTTCTGGTTTTCAGCATCTGTCTTTTCTTCCTTTTCTCCTGCCTGGCTTTTACAACATCTTTCTCTGAATTGTACCTTGTCCCAGGGGGCATATTTAGCAAAGGGCAAACCTCTTCTTTCTTCCTTGTCATTCAGGGTTATACAAACAAGGGAATGAAGATTGCCTGCACCCAACCCCGGAGAGTGGCCGCCATGAGTGTGGCCGCCCGAGTGGCCCGGGAGATGGGTGTGAAGCTTGGGAATGAGGTGAGATTTCTAGGGAACTGGGGGGTAGAGACTGGGGTCTGTGACTCAGTCTACACTGCCCTCAGGTCCCTACAGCAGAAGTCTTGGTGCTGCCCCACTTCATCTTTCCCCAAGTTCCTTTCAGGGCACACCAGCCCACACTTGGTTACTACTGGTTCCCTTGACCAGGTTGGCTACAGCATCCGCTTTGAGGACTGCACATCAGAGCGAACTGTCCTCCGCTACATGACAGATGGGATGCTTCTCCGGGAGTTCCTCTCTGAGCCTGACCTCGCGAGTTACAGGTATCTCTAATCTCTGGCCTTTCTCTCCTTTCTTCCCACCCAGCCAATTCAGCCATTGTCTTCTGATTAATCCACCAGTTCTTGAATCTTTATGGTTCAAATGCTCCTTGAACTGACCTCCAGGTACCACGGAGATGGGGCTGGAGGACAGAAGAGATTGTAGAGAAAGCCTCTTCTTCTTTCCCCATTCATCTCCAGGGTTTAGAAAACAACCAGGATAGCAGAGCATTGCTGCGGAGACTTGAAATGCCGTGTGAAGACCATTTGAAAATACTTGGAATGCTCAGCTCAGAGGGAGAAACAGGGGAAGCATCCTGGTTCCCTCTAAATATGTGAAGGCTGTTACATGGAAAGAAGGATCAAATTTGTTTTATGTGACACTACAGGACATAGCTAGGAGCCATGGAGAGGTTACAGGGAGACAGATTCCAACTCAATACCGATGGCTGAGTAACCCTCAGAGTGGTGTGGAGATTGCAGGGCCTGTCAGAGTGGCTGGACCCTGGGTCTTGACCCTCCACACAAGTCTTGGGTAGCTTAGTCTGTGAATAATGAGCTCTTAGTGCTGGAAATGGCCAAGCAGGGGTTGGTTGAACATGTGTTGAGGGGGAAAAGGGATTCATGAATGTAATGGGCGTGGGATCGGGCCAGCTGAACAGTATGTGCCTTTTTGACTCTTCAGAGGCTGTGAATTTCTGCTCCTGGAAGATCACAGTGGAGCAGTTGGACAGATAGGATTTTATCCTTCATATCCCTTGCAAAAAATCTCTGAGATCCCATGGAAAGCCAGCCAGTGCAAGAGTGTCTGATGCAGGTGTTTTTTCCCATCGATCCAGCCTGCTTTGTGGAATGGCTGGGGACTTCACCATCACAGTTAGGGTTAGGCACAGAGTTGAGGTCAGGGAGGTGGGTAGGGGAAGATGGGGATGAGTTCCTGGGACTTGGCTGACACCCAGAAAAGCCAAAGATTAAAGCAAAGAGAAAGAAGGTGTCATGCATGTAACTGAGTTAGGAGGAAACCAAGGAGCATGCAGAGAGTTGGGGTAGAAAGGCTTAACTTGCTCCTGTCTCCAAAAGAAGAAACAGCCAAGAAGGATGCCAGCAGCAGTTGTCCCACAGGACACCAGGAGCTTCTGGGCTATCTGAATCACAGCAGCTCAGGTCTATTACTCCCAGCCAGCCTTGGTGGCCCACCCTTATTGAAAGGGACCCTGCCTTCCACTTTTTTTTTTCCTTTAAAATGTATCGGCTGGACGCAGTGGCTCACGCCTATAATCCCAGCACTTTAGGAGGCCGAGGCGGGTGGATCACGAGGTAAGGAGATCGAGACCATCCTGGCTAACACAGTGAAACCCCGTCTCTACTAAAAAATGTAAAAAATTAGCCAGGCATGGTGGCGGGCACCTGTAGTTCCAGCTACTCAGGAGGCTGAGGCAGGAGAATGGTGTGAACCCAGGAGGTGGAGCTTGCGGTGAGCCGAGGTCGTGCCACTGCACTCCAGCCTGGGCGACAGAGCGAGACTCTGTCTCAAAAAAAAAAAAACCATATCCTGGCCGGGCATGGTGGCTCATGCCTGTAATCCCAGCACTTTGGGAGGCCGAGGCAGGAGGATCATGAGGTCAGGAGATTGACACCATCCTGACTAACATGGTGAAACCCCGTCTCTACTAAAAATACCAAAAATTAGCCGGGCACGGTGGCAGGCGCCTGTAGTCCCAGCTACTCGGGAGGCTGAGGCAGGAGAATGGCGTGAACCCAGGAGGCAGAGCTTGCAGTGAGCTGAGATCATGCCACTGCACTCCAGCCTGGGCGACAGAGCAAGACTCTGTCTCAAAAAAATAAATCCTTCCACTTTTTCTTTCTTTCTTTCTTTTTTTTAGATGGAGTCTCGCTCTGTCACCCAGGCTGGAGTGCAGTGGCGCGATCTTAGCTCACTGCAACCTCTGCCTCCCAGGTTCAAGCAATTCTCCTGCCTCAGCCTCCCAAGTAGCTGGGACTACAGGCGCCTACCACCACATCTGGCTAATTTTTTTTGTATTTTTAGAAGAGACAGGGTTTCACCATATTGTCCAGACTGGTCTTGAACTCCTGACCTTGTGATCCGCCTGCCTCGGCCTCCCAAGGTGCTGGGATTACAGGCGTGAGCTACCACGCCCAGCCTAAAACATATCCTTCAACTTTGTCTAGTAAGAGCAGCTGCTGAATCTAAGCAGACTCTTGACTGAACTAGAGGGTATGGCTAACTTGTCCTGGCCTTAGTGTGCAGCCTCTACATCTTGGCTCCTATTGTCTGCTGAGGCTGGATAGGTTGCAGATCATGGGGCCCTGGCCTTCTCTGACTTTCTGTTGGTCTTACATAACTGGGATGGCTGACTTCTCCTTAGAGCCCCCTCCGTCAACAGTCATTCTTGAGCTCTTTGTGTCCATTACTCCCCTCTCATCCAGGGAACCCTGGTGTCTGATACTGCATTGCCCAGTGCTCCTCCCTCATTGCTCTCCTATTCCCTCCCCAGCGTGGTGATGGTGGATGAGGCACACGAAAGGACCCTACACACAGACATTCTCTTTGGATTGATCAAGGATGTTGCTCGCTTCCGACCTGAGCTCAAAGTCCTGGTGGCTTCAGCCACAATGGACACTGCCCGTTTCTCCACCTTCTTTGATGACGCCCCTGTGTTTCGAATCCCTGGACGCAGGTTTCCTGTGGACATCTTCTACACCAAGGTGCCCCCTCAGGGAGGATGGGCTTAAGTCTGTGGCAGAAAAGCTGAGGCCTTTGGAGAAGGTTATCCCATGGAGGGAAAGATGGAATGGAAGTTTCAAAGGGGAACTAGGATAAAGCATATGTTGAACTGGGAGGAGAGGAAAGGTTTGCCTAAGCAGGTGGCCCTCCTGTGACGCCATCTCTTTCTGCTCTCCAGGCTCCAGAGGCTGACTACTTGGAAGCTTGTGTAGTATCTGTGTTGCAGATCCATGTGACCCAGCCCCCTGGGGATATACTGGTGTTCCTGACAGGACAGGTGCCTGACATGGCGGGGAGAGGGGATGATGTATCCCAGGGGAAGGCAGGGCCGGCATGTTGGCCTTCTGTGACTCTGGGACCCCTGCTGCTCTCCCCACCCGCTATCCAGGAGGAGATTGAGGCTGCCTGTGAGATGCTCCAGGATCGCTGCCGCCGCTTGGGCTCCAAAATCCGGGAGCTCCTGGTGCTGCCCATTTATGCCAACCTGCCCTCTGACATGCAGGCCCGAATCTTCCAGCCCACACCACCTGGGGCACGAAAGGTCAGTTGGAGAAACCCGCACTCTTCACCCCTATGCTTCCCGCAACTAGTAGTGAAGAAGCTGTGTGCCTGCCCCATGCAAGGTGAGTCCTGGGCACTGCTGCACACAGCTGAGGAGCAGCCAGGCCCTTGTTCCTGGGACTGAAGAGAGGAGAAATATGGTGTGAACCAAGAGAGAGCCAAATATGTGATCTGGAAAGTAAGCACAGTAGATTCATTGGAGAAGGGAAGTCCTTGATGCACCAAGAGGTGGGATTTGATATGGACCTTTAAGAGAAATGGCTGAGGTCAGGTGTGGTGGCTCACGCCTGTAATCCCGGGACTTTCGGAGGCCGAGGTGGGCGGATCACTTGAGGTCAGTAGTTTGAAACGAGGCTGGCTAACGTGGTGAAACCCTGCCTCCACTGAAAATACAAAAATCAGCCGGGCATGATGGCGTGCGCCTATAATCCCACCTGTTCAGGAGGCTGAGTCATGAGAATCGCTTGAACTCGGGAGGAGGAGGTTGCAGTGAGCTGAGATTGCGCCACTGCCCTCCAGCCTGGGTGACAGTGCGAGACTCCGTCTCAAAAAAGAAAAATGGCTGAGAAGTTACGAGAGGAAGGCCCAAGGTGTGTTTGAGGTCAGAGTGTGAGCTAGTAGGCTTAGTGGGAGGTTCATGTGGTGAAGGAGTAAGAGACAAGGCTAAAAACAATTTGGGGCTAAGATTAGGGAGGGCCTTTGATGACAGGAGAGTTTGGACTTTATTTATTTATTTTTCTTTTTCGAGACAGTCTCGCTCTGTCGCCCAGGCTGGAGTGCAGTGGCAAGATTTCGACTCACTGCAGCCTCCACCTCCCAGGCTCAAGTGATTCTTGTGCCTCAGCTTCCCAAGTAGCTGGGATTATAGGTGTGTACCACCACCCCAAGCTAATTTTTTTTTTTTTTTTTTGAGATGGAGTCTCACTCTGTTGCCCAGGCTGGAGTGCAGTGGCACCAACTCTGCTCACTGCAACCTCTGCCTCCCAGGTTCAAGCGATTCTCCTGTCTCAGCCCCCCTAGTAGCTGGGATTACAGGCGCCCTGCACCACGCCCAGCTAATTTTTTGTGTTTTTAGTAGAGATGAGGTTTCGCTATTTTGGCTAGATTGGTCTCAAACTCCTGACCTCAGGTGATCTGCCCACCTTGGCCTCCCAAAGTGCTGGGATTATAGGTGTGAGCCACCATGCCCGGCCAACACCCAGCTAGTTTTTGGTAGAGATGGGGTTTTGCCATGTTGGCCAGGCTGGTCTTGAACTCCTGGACTCAAGTGATCCGCCTGCCTTGGCCCCCCAAAGTGCTGGGTTACAGGCATAAGCCACTGCCTGGCGAAGTTTGGACTTTAGACAGCTGAATAGCAGTCAAAGGATTTTGAGCAGAGATACAACTTTCATTCAACAAATATTTAATGAGTTCCTTCTGTGTGTCAGGTACACAGGGGTTGATGATACAGTGATGAACAAAACAAAGTCCCTAGCCTAACAAACTTGCACTTGTGGTCTATTGGGGAAACAGTGGATGCATAAATACATATTGTCAATTTGTGGCCAGTGCTATGAAGAGATACAAGGCAGCATAGTAGGATGGAACTTGACTCTGAGGGGTGGGAGTGAGGACTGGCATGAAGGTATTTTCCTTGGGGTGTAGGGAGGGGGAAAGTGGAACAGAGACCCAAACCAGGTGAGGGAGGGAGCCAGGCTGATATCTTGGAGAAGAGTATGCCAGACAGAGGGAATAGCTGATTCAAATGATCCAGTGAGGAGTGCACTTACCTGGGCAGAGCAAAGCAGTGTGCGGGAGGAGTGAGGGAGGTGGTGGAGTGCTAGCAGATGAGGTCAGAAAGGCAGCTGGGGTAGGTGATGCAGGCTTTTAAGGGGCTTGGATTGAATTCTAGAGTAGGATAAGAGGCCACTGAAGGATGGGGAGTGATGTGACAGGTTTGTATTTTAAAAGGACCATCCTGGATGCCATGTGACAGAGGCTAGGAGCAGAAGCAGAGATACATGTTAGGAGGCTCTTACAGGAAGTGTTGTGTGAAGATGAAAGCGGTGGTGGGGAAGATGGGGCAGGAACTTGAACACCCCCATTTCCCATCTCCGAAAAAAAAAAAAACCCTAAATCCTCTTCTCCATTTCCCTTCCTCCTATGGCCCTGCTGACTCCCAGCCCACACTTCCCTCTCCCCTGTCTTCTGGCCTTGTCCCCTGCTCCTGACCTTGGATACTAATTCCCTCAGCTCCTGCCCCTTACTGCAACTGCTTCACTACTCCTAACTTTCCAAGATTACTTTTTCTGGGTAACTAGGTAGGTGGGGTCACTGGGTGACCCCATATCCTCTCACTCAGGTGGTTGTGGCAACGAACATTGCTGAGACATCACTCACCATTGAGGGCATCATTTATGTGCTGGATCCAGGGTTCTGTAAGCAGAAGAGCTACAACCCCCGCACAGGCATGGAATCACTCACTGTCACACCCTGCAGCAAGGTCAGCCTGGGGATGCATGGGAGTGGGGGAGGTGGAGTTGGCCCACAGAGAAGGTCCAACTCAGAAGCAGGGTGGGGGCTTCCTAGGGAACCGGGGTGAGCAGTTTGCATCCTTCCAGATTTCTTGCATAAATACTGCCTTTTCTCTTTTCCCTGACCAAATTGTCAGCCAGCCTGCTCTCCTTTCTTTCCAGGCCTCAGCCAATCAGCGAGCTGGCAGGGCAGGTCGGGTGGCTGCAGGGAAGTGCTTCCGCCTGTATACCGCCTGGGCCTATCAGCACGAGCTTGAGGAAACCACAGTGCCTGAGATCCAGAGGACCAGCTTGGGCAATGTCGTGTTGCTGCTCAAGAGCTTAGGTGATTGGGCTACCTGAGAGAGGAGGGAGGGGCTGGAGTCACCGTCCTTTGAAGGGACCTCTGTTCCATCCGTCACACCTCTCTCTAGGGATCCATGACCTAATGCACTTTGATTTCCTGGACCCTCCACCATATGAGACACTGCTGCTGGCTTTGGAGCAGCTGTATGCTCTGGGAGCCCTCAACCACCTTGGGGAGCTCACCACGGTGAGTTGGGGGGCAGCATGTGTGGGGGCAGGATGATAGGGGTCAGGATGGCTCCAGGGACCCCTATAGTAGTAGTGGGAAACCCGAGGGAGGACTGGGCTCAACTCTCTCTCCTCTGTCCTTAGTCTGGTCGAAAGATGGCAGAGCTGCCGGTGGACCCCATGCTGTCCAAAATGATCTTAGCCTCTGAGAAGTAAGCCCTCCCCTCCACCCAGTCCCCCAGCACACAAACTGGCCAGGCCTCCTCTGTCTCTGGGGTCCCCTTTGTCTGTCTTTTTCTGTTCATCATGTTATCCCTTAACACATAATAAAGTATTAGATAACTCTGATTGCCCCCTTTTGAGGCCCACAAGGGTAAGACACTTGATCCTATCCTTGATTGCACTGCGCCCGGCCCCTTGAGGAACTTACTTGTTCCTAAGGTTTCAAACTAGAACATTTAGATGTAGCTGTGGAGGGATGACCTTTAAATGCCATTCCTCTGCTGTCAGAGATCTTTTCCAAATGCACATAGTGAATGCACACTTTCTGCGGAAGCCTCAGAAGTCCCCAGTGTTTCCTGCTCCTGCCTCCATGGATGTCCCTCCCTTGTGACTGTGTTTCATCTATGGCCCCTACCTCCTTGACCCCCAAGCTGCTGCCAGAATCTATCTTCTGGCTGCTTTGTAGCCATTATGCCAACCAGCCTTCCCCACATGAGGAAACATCCATCACACAGTGATCACTCCCCACTCCACCATATCTGTTCCTATGTGTCTTGCTTTGAACTCATGCTTTCCCCTTCCTGTCCCAGGTACAGCTGTTCAGAGGAGATCCTGACAGTGGCTGCCATGCTCTCTGTCAACAACTCCATCTTCTACCGACCAAAGGACAAGGTCGTCCATGCTGACAATGCCCGTGTCAACTTCTTTCTCCCTGGTGGTGACCACCTGGTTCTGCTAAACGTTTACACACAGGTCACTGGGCTTGGGTGAGTGGAAATGAGAGACACTGGGGGACTTTAGTCCTGCTGTATAGTTAACTATCTCTCCTTTCTTTTTAACCCTCTTCCCAGTGGGCTGAGAGTGGTTACTCTTCCCAGTGGTGCTATGAGAACTTTGTACAGTTCAGATCGATGCGCCGAGCCCGGGATGTGCGGGAACAGCTGGAAGGGCTCTTGGAACGTGTGGAAGTTGGTCTCAGTTCCTGCCAGGGGGACTATATCCGTGTACGCAAGGTCAGCATTTCTTCAGCCTCCTGCTTTCCACCCCCAGTACCTCCCCAGGAGCAAGCTTCTCTGGGGGCATGCAGCATTTCCTCCAGCGTGAGAGCATGCCCTCTTCCCCTTGTGTATGACGTGTCCTCCCAGGGCCCTGTCTTCCCCAGACCACTGAAGGTTCATTCCTGGGAAGTTATTCATGCATTCCTTACCTCTCTAGTTTTCCTGAAGCCTGAACTAAAAAGGTAGTGAGCTCTTAGGGTCCCCAGATGTCTGCCTTTTCCATTGATTTTCTTTCCTGCCTGCTCCTTAGGCCATCACTGCTGGTTACTTTTACCACACGGCGCGGTTGACTCGGAGTGGCTACCGCACAGTGAAACAGCAGCAGACGGTCTTCATTCATCCCAACTCCTCCCTCTTTGAGCAACAGCCACGCTGGCTGCTCTACCACGAACTTGTCTTGACCACCAAAGAGTTCATGAGACAGGTGAGAACATCCTGTGCCCCCGCAGGCAGAGACTGTGTAGAGAGATGGTGTCCTGGCAAGCTAAGAATCCAGGTTCAAGTTGCTGGGACTGGTACAGAAAGAGGAAGGTAGAGTAAAATAGAAAGACATCCTTTGTTTTTGTTTTTGTTTTAAGAGGGAGTCTCGCTCTGTTGTCCAGGCTGGAGTGCAGTGGTGCAATCTAGCCTCACTGCAACCTCTGCCTCTGGGGTTCAAGAGATTCTCATGCCTCAGCCTCCCAAGTAGCTGATATTACAGGCGCAAGCCTCCACGCCTGGCTAATTTTTGGTATTTTTAGTAGAGGTTTCACCATGTTGGCCAGGCTGGTCTCAAATGCCTGCCTCGGCCTCCCAAAGTGCAGGGATTACAGGTGTGAGCCACCATGCCCAGCCCAAAGACATCCTTTCTAACAGGTGTGTCAGCATCTTCCAAGATCTGAGAACTAGACATTTATTCAATAAATATTTGAATGGCTACTGTATAGGTGCTGGGGCTATAATGAACAAAGCAGACAGTCTCTGGTCTCACAGAGTGTACTTAGTCTTTATGTTCTAGGCTTTTCTTTTTTTTTTGAGAGAGAGTTTCGTGCTCTTGTAGCCCAGGCTGGAGTGCAGTGGCACGATCTCGGCTCATGCAACCTCCACCTTCCGGTTTCAAGCGATTCCCCTGCCTCAGCCTCCAGTGTAGCTGGGATTACAGGTGCCCACCACCATGCCCAGCTAATTTTTGTATTTTTAGTAGAGACGGGGTTTCACCATGTTGGCCAGGCTGATCTCGAACTCCTGACCTCATGATCCGCCTGCCTCGGCCTCCCAAAGTGTTGGGATTACAGGCGTGAGCCACCGTGCCCGGCATGTTGTTCTAGGCTTTTCTTAGGAATAGCTTATTTGATATCTTGAATAACATACAGAGGTATATCTGCCCTTTGGGTATGTGATAATAGAGCCAGGCACCTTTACCCCTAGCCCTGCAGTCAAAGAGGAAAGATAACTTTTGACCAGACACATAAGGATCTAGGTTGGGGCTGGGCATAGTGGCTCATTTTTATAAACCATCCCAGCACTTTCGGAGGCCAAGGCAGGATCCTAGCACTTTGGGAGGCCAAGATCAGCCCAGGCAACATAGTGAGACTCCATCTATACAAAAAATTAATGGTGCACTGTGATGTGTGCCTGTAGTCTCAGCTACTTGGGAGGCTGAGGCAGAAGGACTGCTTTGAGCCATGATACGCTACTGCAGTCCAGCCTGGGCAATAGAGCAAGACCCTGTTTCAATTTAAGAAACAAAAATAACAACAACAAAAGACCTATGTTGGAAAGAAGGGAACTCCATTGATCTTTTCTCTCTCCTAGGTACTGGAGATTGAGAGCAGTTGGCTTCTGGAGGTGGCTCCCCATTATTATAAGGCCAAGGAGCTAGAAGATCCCCATGCTAAGAAAATGCCCAAAAAAATAGGCAAAACACGAGAAGAGCTAGGGTAAGAGAAGGACATAAACAGAACCTGACACCAGCTCCTTTTCCTTCTATACATTATTTAATACCTATTAAATAAAATTATTTTTGGAATAAAGCTTGTGGGAACATTTGGGATCCAGAGAAAGTGATATATGAAATTCTATCTCATATAGTCAGTTAAACTTTATTATTTACAAGTTAAATTACACAGCAGCTTTACACAGCATGAGATGGAAAGGAAGGAGGGAGAGAAACGAGAGGAAGCTGGCTCCTGAGATTCTTGGCTGCCTCCACCTCCTTCTCTTGGGCGTAGCAGTCTTCAGTGCTGCCCCCACTCCAAGGTCAAGGATCAGGGCTTGGAACACAGGTTTAAGTCGGGTTCTGGCTCTGACAGCCCCAGGGCCACCAGGGCTCCCACTAGCAGCTTCTTCACAGGCGTTGGAGGTGAGTGTGAAGGCATCAGCTGCAGGGAGAAAGGTTAATGCCAGTTGGGAGAGGCACATAGATGTTCTACCCTTTACCCCACCCAGCCCTACCTAGGACTCACTTTATCTAGACGATGGCGACAAATGAGGCCACTGGAATTCAGGTAGAAAGTGGAGTAGGCATCATAGGTCCTGGGGAATAGAGGGAGGCTTACTGAGGGAAAAGGTGACTGGTCCCAAAGCTGAATTCAAGCACTTGTTTAAACGAGTAGCCCCTAAATTCTGCTACATATTAGATCACCTGGGCAACTTACAAACATCTCAGTGCTTAGGTTGTGCCCTGTCTCAATTAAATCAGAGTGTTTGGCGTCAATATTTAACGATCCTTGGGTATTTCTACTGTGCAGCAGTTTGGGAACTGCTGGTTTAAAAACATATATCCAATGTTTGTGGCTGAGCCTAACAATTTATTGGGATTTACTCCCAGGCAGAAGTTTACCAGGTTGTGAGGCTCAACATATGAGACAGGACTTTTCATTTGTTCAGTACTTTTTTTTTTTTTTTTTTTTTGTGAGACAGGGTTTCACTGTGTCACCCAGGCTGGAGTGCAGTAATGTGATCGCGGCTCACTGCAACCTCCGCCTCCCAAGTTCAAGTGATTCTCCCATCTCAGCCTCCCAAGTAGCTGGAACTACAGATGCGCACCACCACACCTGGCTAATTTTTGTTTTTTTTTGGGTTTTACCATGTTGGCCAGGCAGGTCTCCAACTCCTTACCACAAGTGATCCGCCCACCTCGGCCTCCCAAAGTGCTGGCATTACAGGCATGAGCCATCACACCCAGCCTGTTCAGTAATTATTTGAGTACCTACCATGTGCTAGGCACTGTATAGGAAGAAACTGAAGCTCAGAGGTTTTTCTAATATACTCAGTCTCTCTTTTTTTTTTTTTTTTTTAACATTAACATAAACTAAACAGGATCCCTGTCCTTAAACAGTCAAGTCAGGATAGGTCAAGGGTTGTCTGGGAGACTAGATCATCTGTAATCTCAGCACTTTGGGAGGCTGAGGCAGGTGGATCACCTAAGGTCAGGAGTTCGAGACCAGCCTGGCCAACATGGTGAAACCCCGTCTCTACTAAAAATACAAAAATTAGCCAGGTGTGGTGGTGTGCATGTAATTCCAGCTACCCAGGAGGCTGAGGCTGGTGAATCGCTGGACCCCGGGAGGCAGAGGCTGCAGTGAGCTGAGATCACGCCACTGTACTCCATCCTGGGTGACAGAGTGAGACTCTGTCTCAAAAAAAAAAAAAAAAAAAGAGGGAACTGATTATAGTTTGGGTCCTTTCTCACTTCTCTCTTACCGGTAATGTTCGTCTTTGTCACGCTTGTAGAACCGCAAAAAGAGCAAGTGGATGGGCAGCCCTACAAGCCGCCACCGGGCTTGCAGGGTCCAATTCTCAGGGTGGCGGGTCAGCTGTAGAACCTCCAAACGAAGGTGTGCAAAATAATTCCAGGCCAGGAAACGGCAGAGGGTCAGTGAAAGAATGTACCATGTCCGGCCCCTGTGAAGAAGGGATGGGAAAGAAATCTCATGATGGCAGAATTAGAAAACCAAACTGACTTCTAAGGAATGAGGAACAGATGTGAGAAGCAGTCTAGGAACTTCTCTGGGAAGTGAAAAGGGTCATGTATGTAGCTTTGGATGCTTTTCCTCCCCAAGACCCTACCTGTGCCCCAATTCTCACTTGGTACGTATGTTGAGGATCTCATTGATGAATTCCACATCCAAGGAATACAGACTGTAGTCGTGGGACTGAAGGAAGAGCTTGGGAAGCTAGGTGGAAGAAGATAGCATCAACCCAGTGGGAAAGAAAAGATAATTCTATTTTTCAGTTTTCTTTTTTTTTTTTTTTTGAGACAGTGTCTAGCTCTGTCACCCAGGCTGGAGTGCAGAGGTGTAATCTCGGCTCACTGCAACCTCCGCCTCCCAGGTTCAAGCGATTCTCCTGCCTCAGCCTCCCGAGTAACTGGGATTACAGGCACCCACCACCATGCCCAGCTAATTTTTGTATTTTTAGTTAGAGATGGGGTTTCACTGTGTTGGCCAGGCTGGTCTTGAACTCCTGACCTTGTGATCTGCCTGCTTCAGCCTCCCAAAGTGCTAGGAGCATGAGCCACGTGCCAGTTTTCTATTTTTAAGGCCTCCTTACTCCCGTCTTGGCGTGAAAGATCTCATCCCATGATTAATCTCCCTTAACCCAAAATGAGGAACATCATTTTCTTTTTTGCTTTTTTTTTTTTTTTTGAGACGGAGTCTCGCTCTGTTGCCCAGGCTGGAGTGCAATGGAGCTATCTCCGTTCACTGCACCTCCTGGGTTCAAGCGATTCTCCTGCCTCAGCCTCCTGAGTAGCTGGGATTATAGGCCTCTGCCACCACGCCTGCCTTTTGTATTTTTAGTAGAGACGGGGTTTCACCATGTTGGCCAGGCTGGTCTTGAACTCCTGACTTCAGGTGATCCACCTGCCTCAGCCTCCCAAAGTGCTGGGATTACAGCACTTTGAGCCACCGTGCCTGGCCGGAACATCATTTTCTCAGGAAAATGTTTATAATACATTTCTATGCCTGCCCATGGTTCCAAAAAAGAATCCAGTTGACTAACTCCCTACTTCCAAGGATTACCCACATCCCTTCGCACTGTAGATGAAGGCCACTTTTGCACTGACTTACCTCTTGTCTCAGTCTCTCATACATGACAGACAGATGTTCCTCCATACTAGGATCTCCTGACGGGGTGGCAGGGGAAGGGTGGGCAGTTCCAGGGACTTGGAAAGGTATCCAAGCCCCAGGATAGGGGCAGGGAGGTCCCTCAAAAAGGCTTCTAAGCCCATCCAGGCAGCCGCTATGCAACTCAGGTCCTGGTCCCTCCTCCCGCTTTCCTGGAGGGAGAACCACCCATGCTGAGCTGAGGGCCTGGATCTGAGGGAGAGGTAGTGGGGGAACCTGGGGAAGACGCTGGGTGGGAAGGCGCGGGGGCAGGGGAGACCAGAGTAGAGGAGAAGATGGGGAAGTGGTTGTCGTGGAGGGGGGCCAAAGAGGTGGGAATGGTAGAGTCCCTGGATAAAGCTGGTCCTAAGGAGACAGAACAAAAGGGAAAAAGATAAGAATCCACTTGCCTAACACCGCTTCATCCCCTGGGTGCTCAACAGGCTTCCAATACCTATTCCTCCTCACAGAATGGATGGAATTACTATAGGAAAAAAGGGATGGATTCATCTCCATCTCTACTGAAAACAGGAGGAAATCATTTTATTATTTTGAGATGGAGTCTCGCTCTGTTGCCAGGCTGGAGTGCAGTAGCGCGATCTCAGCTCACTGCAACCTCCGCCTCCCGGGTTCAAGTGATTCTCCTGCCTCAGCCTCCCGAGTAGCTGGACTACAGGCGCGTGCCACCACGCCCAGCTAGTTTTTGTGTTTTTAGTAGAGATGGGGTTTCACCATGTTAGCCAGGATGGTTTTCAACTCTTGACCTCGTGATCCACCCGCCTCGGCCTCCTAAAGTGCTGGGATTACAAGGTGTGACCCACAGCGCCCAGCTGAGGAAACCGTTTTATGTGACACAAATACCGGCACCTCCCAAAAATTAGCAGACATCTTTACTTTTTTTTCTTTTTTTGAGACGAAGTCTCACTGTTGCCCAGGCTGGAGTGCATTGGCGCGAACTCAGGTTACTGCAACCGCCGCCTCCTGGGCTCAAGCCATTCTCCTGCCTCAGCCTCCCGAGTAGCTGGGATTACAGGCACCCTTCACCACGCCCGGCTAGTTTTTGTATTTTTAGTTAGAGATGGGGTTTCACCATGTTGGCCAGGCTGTTCTCGAACTCCTGACCTCAGGTAATCCGCCCACCTTGGCCTCCCAAAGTGCTGGGATTACAGGCGTGAGCCACCGCGCCCAGCCACATTTCTTTAAGATTCCAACACCGGCCGGGCGCGGTGGCTCACGCCTGTAATCCCAGCACTTTGGGAGGCCGAGGCGGGCGGATCACGAGGTCTAGGAGGTCTAGTGTCACCCAATATGGTGACACCCCGTCTCTACTAAAAATACAAAAAAATTAGCCGGGTGTAGTGGCGGGGGCCTGTAGTCCCAGCTACTCGGGAGGCTGAGGCAGAATTGCTTGAACCCAGGAGACGGAGGTTGCAGTGAGCAGAGATGGTGCCAATGCACTTCAGCCTGGGTGACGGAGCAAGATTCCATTTCAAAAAAAAAAAGATTCCAACACTGGGGGCAGTTTCACCTCTCTCATCGCAAGAATCATGTAATACACACTTGATGAGTGAACGAATAACAGGTTTTATTGTACTGTGGATTAAATGCTGTGGCCTGTACATCTCCATGATTAAGTGTGCGAGGCAAATGTACAGAGAAAAAAGAATATCCAGCTGAAGCTAGGAATCTGAATTCTAATTCTATCATGTAACTTTAGGCATTCTCATTCCCTATGCCTCCGCTTCCTACAAATGTCCTATAAATGAGAACAATAAAGCCTCACTGGGTTATGAGGCCTATATGAAATAATAAATGTAAACGTAGCGACCTAGAAAGCAGTACATAAATGGAAGCTATTACCATTTCGGGCCCCTCTAATGACAGACATAACCTCAGGAGACAGTTAAAGGCTGGCCTTCATTCTCCTGGGTTTACCGACGTTGAAACTGCAAAGGGAGGTCACCCAAAGTCAGGCCTCACCCGAGTCTCTCCGCTCCCAAGGAACCCCCCAGGGGATCGTCTCACTGCAGGGAAGGCGGGCGGACCGCTCGGGTACCTCGGTCCCCGATGGTGTCCTAGAGGCGCCGTCTCTGCTGGGGGCGTGGCCATCTTGCCAGCCCCGGCGCAGGGGCCCGAACCGGGTGCACACTGGCCGGCCTTCCTGCCAGGACTGCTCTCCGAGTGCAAGACGCGCGGGCTGCTGAGGGCGCCCCGCGGGTCTAGTCTGGGCCGGAGAACTCCGGGACGGCGCCGCGGCAGGCCTGCGAATCTCTCCGCCCCTGCCCTTCAAATCACCTCTAGGCACAGGTAACGGCGGAGAGTAGGGCGCAACGCAGACGCGCCCCGCTGCCTGGCCTTGACCCCGCCTGACCGCCCTCAAACCTGGGAGGACCGACGTCCTTGCGCGACAGGCCCGGCAGCGCCGCCCTCCCGCTCCCGCGACCCCTACCTAGCCTGTCCACGCGCTGCAGGGCACAGGTGGGAAGGGGCGGCGGGTGTCTCTGCGCCTGCGCGGAACCCGGCGCGCGCTCCGCCCCACGCACCGGCTTTGAGGAGGGTCTCTCCCCGCCCCCTCTCCTCCCTCCCGCTTCTCCTCCGCTCTCACCTGGGGTCGAGCCTGGTAGGCGCGCAGGCAAGGGCCGAGACGCCGGGCCACACCCCGGCTGGGCTGGTACATGATCTTCCGGGAGTGGAGAAGGAGCCTTCTGAGTCCGACCTCCGGCCTCCTCACAGGGGTGAGCGCGCCCCGGAGCCGGCTTCGTGAAGGGGAAAGGAGGCCGGGGCGGGAGGGGGGGTAGGGGGGAAAGGGGCTGAGGGAGGGAAACGGAGATGTCCCGCGCTTGCGCACTGCAGGCTCGAGAGAAGCGGCTGAAGCGCTCTGTCGGCGGTAAGCGCGCCTGCGCCCGCGGGCTCGGAGGCTGCCTGAGTGCGCTTGCGCAAGTTAGCAGCACTCCCCACCCCCCAACCCCCCCAGCGCAGTATTCACAGCTGAGGCCTTTGAGCAAAAAGCTGAGCAAAAACAGGGCTGAAGGCTGAACCGGGTGCAACGGCAGTGAGGGGTGAGGCGGCTGAAATAATGAGTCAAATTTTTCAACAGCTCTTGTGATAAAAATAAATATTTTTTATTGGTCTGGTTAAAAGATACAAATGACTTGAATCTGATAAGCCTGCTGAACGAATGAATGAATGAATGTATCCATCTATTATGAGGGTTGGGTTTTGGCTCGTTCGTGTAGTGAGGGAGAAGTAATACTTTGAAGATGTGAGACGGGGCTGCGGTCACCAAGGCCTGGTGCTGCGACGTTCCTGCAGGTTTCGAATGAACCTGGCGTTGAGTATGTCCCCACCCACTGTCCAGGACTGGGCTGGTGGGGCCGGGGCCGGGGCCTGTGGAGGAGCTGTGTGCATGGGCTTCTCCCCAGACCCATCCTGTGACAAGGCCTGCTCCTCACTGGCAGACCTGGTAGGTGGGGAGATGGAGAGTGGGTTATAGGAATACTAAAGAGGAAATTAAGATTACAGACTCTTCAAGGTCTCGGGCCAGGTTTTAATGTAGGACAAATGATGGGTATGAGGCTGGAACCATTAGTGCTATGTCCAAATTTAAAACCTCTCAGAGAACCCGTATTCCAAAGGGAAGTACCAGAGTTGAACCTGTGGGGGAAAGGGGCTTGCAGGATGTAAGGTAGAAGGAATTGTGGGAGGAGCTGGTGTCCAGTTCATACAATAAGATTTAAGAGTAGGAAGTGGCTGAGAGCGGTGTTAGGAAGGGAGTCAGGTGGTGGTGGGAGGCTGTTAGGGGAGGGGTTTAGACCTCACCTATTCTTTGTTTCCTGTTCTCCCTGCTTGGAGTCTTGGTTGCCTGTGGAAATATCAGGCATGTGAATGGGAAGGCAGGAGTAGATAGTGAATGTGGCCTACTTGATTTGAGGGTAGGGAGGAGTGAATACTTACCTGTATTGGGGGGTGAGGAATTCACCCCCCCATGGCGGCTGTAGCAGCAGCTTTGGGCTACCAGACCTGGGGGAGTCCCCCTGTAGAAGAAATGGGAGATGATGGGGAGGAGGCTACTGGATGAAAGATGGGTGAGTATGGAGAAATCAGAGGAGAGGAGTAAAACGAATAGCACAGGAACAAAGAGAAGGGGGTAATTATCATTCCTAACGGGCTTTAATCAAAGCTGTGCCCTAGAAAAGGGTGGGGGAAGTTCATTTTATACCCAAGATTTTCTGGAGTGCTTCTGATTTATTGCTCTATTCTTTCTAGTTGAGGTAATGTGTTAAATCTATGGCTAGGTATAATCCAAATCCTAAGAACAGACTCAAATGTGATCAAAAATGTGTTGGATCAGGTACTCTGGTGTTTGGTTTGGAAAACAGGGTTACCTTAAGTATAAGATTCCTTAGACCAGACTGGGCACGGTGGCTCATGCTTGTAATCTCAGCATTTTGGGAGGCCAAGGCGGGCAGATCACGCGATCAGGAGATCGAGACCATCCTGGCCAGCATGGTGAAACCCCGTCTGTACTAAAAATACAAAAACTAGCTGGTGGTGCACTTCTGTAATCCCAGCTACTCGGGAGGCTAAGGCAGGAGAATCGCTTGAACCCAGGAGGCGGAGGTTGCAGTGAGCCGAGATCGTGCCACTGCACTCCAGCCTGGCGACACAGCAAGACTCCATCTCAAAAAAAAAAGATTCCTTAGACCAGAGGAAAATAGGAAGTGACAAGGCTGAATTTTGAATTTAGGAGGAAAAGGAAGGGGGCCTCTGTAAATAGGGTGACAGACTGTGTTGCACTCCGAATGGAGGTAAGGGTTTGTCTTGAGAGAGATCCAGCGGTTTAGTGGAGCAGACGTCAGGTAATCAGAGTGGGAAGAGGAATACAGGAGGCAGGAGGTTAATTAGTGGATCCAGAGATGTTGGTAAGCTTTGACATCTTGGCAAAGGCAGGCCCAGAGTAAAGGGTAGAAGTCACTGGGGAGAGCTGGAGGTTCCTGGAGGGAATGAGGGAGTAGATATAGAAGCCCACACACACGGATCCAGCACCTACATGAAAGGAGACACAGAATCTGCAGGAGGACTAACAGTGAAGATGGGGATAGGCAGACCACCAGACCCGGGAGCTCTGAGGCTCCTGGGTAAAAGATGTGCAGATCTCAGAAGTGAGAAATCAGAGGGACAGAGGTCCTGAGATCCCAGGAAAAAAAGGGATGACGCACAAATGAGGCTGACAACTTTTTTTGTGTGTGATTCTTTTTTTCATTGAAAATCTCAATTTAGAAAACAATTCACACTTTATTCAGACAACACTGAGAGGGAGAAGAAAAGGGAAGAGTGAGTAGGGGAGAGGGGGAGATCCGGCTCCCAAGGATTTCAGGAAACACAGTGGGGCACCTGATCTAGCACACATTCAGAGGGTAGGGAGGGGAAGGGATCTAGCTATACTGTGGGCATGGAGCAGGGAAGGTTGTCCTTGCTATGGAGGAAAGGAGAGAGGAAGGACAGAGGGAGAGTGGTCCCCCATCTCATCTCGACAATCTCACAAGACAGGAATATATCGGCATCTAGCTACCAGGGAGGGATGGATGCAAGAGGGGATTCCAGGATCTAACAGATCCTTGAGACTCTGGATCTACTCTCAAGAAACAACCTCCCTCAGAGAATCTGGATCTGGGGGAAATGGTGGTGTCAGCCAGTCTCCTTTAGAGACCCCAAAGCAACACCAGTTTGGGGTTCTCTGACACCTACACAAAATGTGGAAATGAAGAGTTTGGCAATGTTGAGTAGATCCCTTTGGGAAGCTGGTAAGTCCCTGTTCTACCTAACTAGACTGCTCTGAAGCAGAGCTTGCTCACTGGTGGCCATTCGCAGGCTCAAAGGGCAAGTGTGGCAGGCAGCACAAAGCAGTATTAGAGCCACCAGTAGACACTAGAGGGAATATGGGGTTTATCCCATAGATAAAATTCCTTAAAAAGTTTCCCTGGCACAGGACGCCCTTAGACCTTCCATGGTGTTCTAAAGTTTGACAGCAAGCAAGAGTGTGTGCTTCTCTAGATAAATGTATGAGCCATCTAACCAAGAAGTCTGGCAACAGATCAGGCTGTCTGTGGGGAAAGTATCCGCAGAGCCCAAGTTAGGAGAGAAGGGGTGCTTTTGTGGTAAGAAAAGCTACAAAGTGTTAGGCAATTTGAGACCCTGACATCCCTGCTGTCTAAGAAAGTAGAAGAGGGAATCCTATGGGCTCTGTCAGGTTCCACTGGGTCCTACAGGATGCAATGGAAGAGTTGGTCTGAGGTTCTCAGGGAGGGGGTCTCTGCCCACCCCAGGTCTCCCAGGGAAGGGAGAGGGTAGCTGTCAGTATCGACTCTCCTCAGAGCGGGGAAGGGAGCTGTGGAAGGATGTTATGGATGGGAGGAAGGGAGAGGGGAAATGGTGGGGGGTGGGGGAGAGAAAAACAGAGAAGTCAGAGGTGAAGAGAAAGCTAGGGAGAGAAATAAAGGAAATGCCCACTCCCTGCCTGCTTCGATGGACTCTTGGCACACAAACCAGTGGCTCCCCACTCTGTGTCAGACACTGCCCCTTCCCCAGCAAGTATTAAACGAAGATTTCCCCAATCTTAGAAGGCTCCGTTCCCCCAACTCGATGGCTCTTGGTGTTCTTCCTACCATTCCACACAACTCTCACATTAAAGCCAGGGTCCCTAGGCTCCATATAAGGTCCTATTCTGCTCCTTCACTGTATTTTTTTCCCAGATCACTTGCACAAATATTTTTCGTGAAAGGTTTCAGGACCCCCCCAATCCACCCATCTTATTGATCCATCTCTCTGATGGATTCAAATTGCCCTTTGCCATTTCTAACATCCTCTTTGATAGCTGTGAGGCTCCTCAGCCCTTCAACTCCTATTACCTGGTGCGACGACGTTGGGCTGGGCTGCCCCCAGGGTCAGCAGCCAGCAGAAGGCGGGCGGTAGGGTGTGGGGGGCAGAGGCGCAAGGAACGCAGCAGCTCCTGCTCTGGCACAAAGGGGCGGAGGGGACCTCGTTCTGGTGAGTTTCCCAGGCTGCTGGAGCGGGGGGGTGGGTGGGCTGGAGGTGTGGCGCGGCGAGGGGCCCTGTTTAGGGGCCAAGGAGGCTCCACAGCTACCTTCAGAACTGGGGGCAGGGAGAATGAAGAGCAAGACAGAAAAAGAAGAAAAAAGGGAAGAGAGAGAGTCATGACAGCAAAGGTTTGGGTAGAAAAAAAGAGAAATCTGAGTCTTTTTTTTTTTTCTTTTTTGAGATGGAGTCTCACTCTGTCACCCAAGCTGGAGTGCAGTGGCACGATCTTGGCTCACTGCAACTTCTGCCTTCCGGGTTCAAGCCATTCTCCTGCCTCAGCCTCCTAAGTAGCTGGGATTACAGGAGCGCCACCATGCCCAGCTAATTTTTGTATTTTTAGTAGAGACGGGGTTTCACCATGTTGGCCAGGCTGGTCTTGAACTCCTGGACTGAGGCGATCCGCCCGCCTTGGCCTCTCAAAGTGCTGGGATTACAGGCATGAGCCACCATGCCCGGCCCAAGAAATCTGAGTCTTTAGAGAGAACAAATCCTTCCCCTGGGTTCCCTGAGCATTCTCTTCCCTTGTGTTAAGGTCCCCCAGGCCCAGACACCCAACCCTTGCCCCTCTTACATTCTCGGTCACTGGAGGAGTATGGCTTGATGTCTCCCTCTGCTCTCTTGGGTGGCAGCTTCCTTGCTGGAGCTGGTAGTGGAGGGGACATAGGCAGGGTAAGCATTAGGAGACATACTTTGCACCCCTCCTCCCAGCCACTATCTCCCAACCCCAAACCTCTGCTCCCTGACACCACAGTTCCTCCTGAGAACTTGCAGGAGCAGCACCGTGGCAATGCCAGCACACCAAAAGGGAATTTGAGGGGAATGTGGAACACTTTTGAGGAGAGCCAGAAGGAGTAGGCCAAACACAGAGCGAGGGAGAAAGATCTAAGGGGAGACTCTGGGGGCCTGGGAGATGCAGGAGAAGGGCAGCCAAGGGGAGCAAGCTCTTACTGTCAGTGGGTGCTGTCACGGCCCCCTGGGATTCTGGGGCAGTGGAATGGTCCCAGCCGGGCCAACGAGGACCCTGGGTTCCTCTGGATGAGATGGACAAAGCCCTTGGTTAATCAGGAATTGCTCTGGAGAGTTCAGGGGAGGTTTGGAAGGAGGGCAGAATCTCTCCTTCCTATACGAAAATGGGAAGAGACTGAAGTTTTATTAGGTTAAAAAAAAAAAGGATGAGGAGAAAATAAATATGGGCATCTGAAAAGGAGCTATCAGAGTAAACAGGAGGCTGACGTAATGTCCAAAGTTCAGCCTCCCCCTCCTCACTTCTCTACTTGCTCCCGGCTTTCCCTCTCAAGAGATTCTCTATCATGTATGTGTGGCAAATGAAAGACTTCTCAGCAAATTCACTTAAGCTTTATCCACAGCACCCTCCCCTGCAGGCCTGAGTCCTCACCATCCTTGTTGGCCCTCACTCCCTCTCACAGCCTGTGGTTCTGAACGAGCTAAATGAGAGAAGCCTTGGAAACCAAAGCGAGTTGAGGTGCCTCTCAGTGCCTGACACTGTGATGCTCATAGCTGGTTACAGACTGCTCTTTGGATGCTGGTTACATCCTTTCCTGGCCACAGAGCCAGCTCAGGAAGGGGGCTCTTCTGTGCAAGCAAGCACTGTACAGCTGTCAGAAGCTGGTAAGGTGGAGGTGGTGAGGAAGAGGAAGGAGTGGGACTCAGACTGTCAGTAAGTGTGTGTGTGTATGGGGTGGGGAATCTGGACAGCATTTTAGTGCCTCTGAGGTTTGGTTTCTCCATATCAATTTCATTATCTGGTTGGAAATGTTATAAATTCTGAGTGTTATCTTCTAAAACTACATTTAAATTTTGGGCCATTTGTGTCACTATTCTGTGACTGCAAATGGAAGGGCTGTTTGCACCAGCCTGTCCCTCACTGGCTGACAGAAGCCTGGGGTTTACAAAGGAGCCTGACTCTGGCCTATGTTGACGGACCTGAACTAGCAAGAGGGTCCATTGATATCAGTTGTCAAATAGGCTCCCAGTGAGCTTGCTTAGTTAAAAGTCTTGCCAAATATAAAATGCACTGAGCTCCCATGAGGGCAAAGGCAAACAGGCATGACTGCTGGAGACTTGGGTTGCTTTAGAATTTTCCCAAATTGCCCACAGATGGCACTGTACTCCGTGGCATCTAGAGTAAGTAGCCATCACTGCACTACAGTTCCACCCCTTCAATACAGGCTTTACCAGCGGGCGTGGGATCGACTGCAGCAGCACGAGAGTGTCGAGTTGCCCTCAGAGAGGGAGCAGGGGGCCCTGTGAGGAAGGAAGCGGCGGGGCCCCTCAGTGAGGGGCCGGCAGGACCAAGAGTCCAGCTCTTTCCTTTCCCTCACCCCGACTACGTGACCAACAAAAGGTGCGAAAACTTACGATGTTGATGGGCAAAGAAGCCTTCAAAGATCACAAAGTTGTTCACCTAGAAGATGAAACAAACAAAATACAATCATACATCACTTAACCATGGGGATACATTCTGAGAAATACGTCATTGGGTGATTTCATTGTGTGAACATCACAGAGTGTACTTGCACAAACCTAGACATTATAGCCTACAACACACCCAGACTATATTGTATAGCCTATTGCTCCTAGGCTACAAACCTGTACAGCATGTTACTGTACTGAATGCTGTAGGCAATTTTTTTTGTTTGTTTGTTTTGAGGCAGGGTCTTGCTCTGTTGCCTAGGCTGGAGTGCAGTGGCGCCATCACAGCTCACTGCAGCATCAACTTGGGCTTAAATGATCCTCCCACCTCAGCCTCCCAAGTAGCTAGGACCACAGGTACATGCCACCACATCTGGCTACTATTTTTTTTTAACTTTTTGTAGAGATGGAGGTCTCACTATGTTGCCCAGGCCAGTCTCAAACTCCTGGGCTCATCCGATCCTTCTGCCTCGGCCTCCCAAAGTCCTGGGATTATAGACGTGAGCCACCGTGCTCAGCCAGCTGTAGGCAATTCTAACATAATGGTTTAGCTGATGGGTCTAAACATACCTAAACACAGAAAAGGTACAGTAAAGGCCAGGTGCAGTGGCTCACGCCTGTAATCCCAGCACTTTGGGAGGCTGAGGTGGGCAGATCACGAGGTCAAGAAATCGAGACCATCCTGGCCAACCAACATGGTGAAACCCCATCTCTACTAAAAATACAAAAATTAGCTGGGCATAGTGGCGCATGCCTGTAGTCCCAGCTACTCGGGAGACTGAGGCAGGAGAATCACTTGAACCCGAGAGGCGGAGGTTGCAGTGAGCCGAGATCGTGCCACTATAGCCCGGGTGGCAGAGCGAGACTCTGTCTCAAACAAAAAAAATAAAATAAAATAAAAGGTACAGTAAAAATATGGTATTATAATCTTATGGGGCCGTTGTTACATATGCGGTCTGCCACTGACTGAAATGTCACGATAAGCACATGCCACTCAGCACATACTTAGGTACAGAACCCTGTGTTAGGGAAATCATAGGAGGAGAACCAAAAGCCAACCTTCTTGTCTTTGATAACAGACTCAATAAAAAACTCAGACCCCAAAACGCTGATCCTAAAGTTCACAAGAAATTGCAAAGGACCTCAAATAGCCAAAAACAATCTTGAAAAAGAACAGGCCAGGCATGGTGGCTTACACCCGTAATCCCAGCACTTTGGGAGGCCAAGGCAGGCAGATTGCTTGAGCTCAGGAGTTTGCGACCAGCCTGGGAAACATGGTAAAGCCCTGTATCTACCAAAAATACAAAAAATAGCCGGAAGTGGTAGCGCATGCCTGTGGTCCCAGCTGCTTGGGGGGCTGGGGTAGGAGGATTGGTGGAGGTTGCAGTGAACCAAGATTGCTCCACTGCACTGCACTCCACCCTGGGTGACAGAGTGAGACCCCATCTCAAAAAAGAAACAAAAACCAAAGCTGGAGAATTTACACTTCCTGATTTCAAAACTCACTACAAAATTACGGTAATCAAAACTGTGGTAGTGGCCTAAGGATCAACATATTGATCAAAGGAATGGATTGAGAATCCAGAAATAAACCCATATATCTCTGGTCAATTAACTTTTGACAAGGGTGCCAAGACAATTCATGGGAAAAGAACAGCCTCTTCAACAAATGGTGTTTGGACAACTGAATATCCACATGCAAGAGTATTAATTTGGATCTCTACACCTCATACCATAGGCAAAAATTAACTCAAGAGATCAAAGACCTAAATGTAAAAGCTAAAACTGGGCCGGGCGCGGTGGCTCACGCTTGTAATCCCAGCACTTAGGGAGGCCGAGGCGGGCGGATCACGAGGTCAGGAGATCGAGACCAGGGTGAAACCCCGTCTCTACTAAAAATACAAAAAATTAGCCGGGCGTGGTGGCGGGCGCCTGTAGTCCCAGCTACTCGGAGAGGCTGAGGCAGGAGAATGGCGTGAACCTGGGAGGTGGAGCTTGCAGTGAGCCGAGATCGCACTACTGTACTTCAGCCTGGGTGACAGAGTGAGACTCCGTTTCAAAAAAAAAAAAAAAAAAAGCTAAAACTGGCCAGGTGCGGTGGCTCATGTCTGTAATCCCAGCACTTCGGGAGGCTGAGGCGGGTGGATCACGAGGTCAGAAGTCTGAGACCAGTCTGGCCGACATGGTAACACCCCATCTCTACTAAAAATACAAAAATTAGCCGGGCGTGGTGGCGCATGCCGGTAATTCCAGCTACTCAGGAGGCTCAGGCATGAGAATCGCTTGAGCCTGGGAGGCGGAAGTTGCAGTAAGCCTGAGATCATGCCACTGCACTCCAGCCTGGGCCACACAGCGAGACTCCGTCTCAAATAAATAAATAAATAAAATAAATAAAAGCTAAAATTATGAATTATTAGAATGAAACGGGGAAGTCTTCTTGACCTTGGGTTAGGCAAGTTTCTTTTTTTTTTTGTTTTAGATGGAGTCTTGCTCTGTCACCAGGCTGGAGTGCAGTGGCACAATCTCAGCTCACTGCAACCTCCGCCTCCTGGGTTCAAGCAATTCTCCTGCCTCAGCCTCCCGAGTAGCTGGGACTACAGGCGTGCGCCACCACGCCCAGCTAATTTTTTGTATTTTTAGTAGAGACACAGTTTTAGCACGTTGGCCAGGATGGTCTTGATCTCTTGACCTCATGATCCGCCCACCTTGGCCTCCTAAACTGCTGGGATTACAGGCGTGAGCCACTGTGCCCAGTTGGCAAGTTTCTTAAATATGACACCAATGCACAAGAAACAAAAGAAAAAGATAAATTGTACTCCATCAAAATAAAAGTCTTTCAGGAGTTTGAGACCAGCCTGGCCAACATGGCGAAACCCTGTCTCTACTACAAATACAAAAATTAGCCGGGCGTGGTGGTGCACACCTGTAGTCTGAACTACTCAGGAGGCTGAGGCAGAAGAATCACTTGAAGCCAGGAGGTGGAGGTTGTGGTGAGCTGAGATTACGCCACTCTACTCCAGCCTGGGTGACAAAGTGAGACTCCGTCCCAAAAAATAATAAATAAATAAATAAATCAAATAAAAATCTTATGCTTCATTTTTCACTAAGAAAGTGAAAAGACAGGCCGGGCACGGTGGCTCACGCCTGTAATCCCAGCACTTTGGGAGGCCAAGGCGGGCAGATCATGAGGTCAGGAGATTGAGACCATCCTGGCTAACATGGTGAAACCGGGCGTGGTGGTGGGCGCCTGTAGTCCCAGCTACTCGGGAGACTGAGGCAGGAGAATGGCGTGAACCCGGGAGGCGGAGCTTGCAGTGAGCTGAGATCGCGCCACTGTACTCCAGCCTGGGTGACAGAGCAAGACTCTGTCTCAAAAAAAAAAATAAATAAAGTGAAAAGACAATCTACGGAATGGGAGAAAATGTTTGCAAGTCATACATCTGATAAGTGTCTTCTATCTAGAATATATGAAAAACTCTCAGAACAAAAAAGAACAATTTCAGAACGGACAAAGGACTTGAATAAACTTTTCTCTAAAGAAGATACACAAATGGCCAATAAGCACATAAAAAGGTGCTAAAGGCCAGGTTCAGTGGCTCACACCTGTAATCCCAGCACTTTGGGAGGCTGAGGCAGGCATCACTTGAGGTCAGGAGTTCAAGACCAGTCTGGCCAAGATGGCGAAACCCTGTCTCTATTATAAATACAAAAAATTAGCCAGGCGTGGCAGTGTGCGCCTGTAATCCTAGCTACTTGGGAGGCTGAGGCAGGAGAATCGTTTGAACCCAGGAGGTGGAGGTTGCAGTGAGCCGAGATCGTGCCACCGCTCTCCAGCCTGGGCAAGAGAACGAGACTCCGTCTCAAAAAATAAAAAAATAAAATAAATAAAATAAAAAATTCAGCAGGGTTCCAAGGGGTGGGGAAAGTCAGGGGAAGACATGCTGGAGGCCAGGATGCTACTTTGATAACTAGTAACTATTAATTTTAGAGTTACTTCATTATATTTTCACATTTAATTTGGCCTTCACAACAATCCTGGAAGTCACTATTTGAAAGAAGATGGGGGGAAATACAGCCTTGGAGACATGGCTTCGCTTGGCCAATGCCAAGTAGCTACAAGTGGCAGGGCTGGGCCTCAACTTGCAGACTTCTGATTCCAGCTGCAGTGTTTCAGCCAGGAAAATAGTGTAGTCATTAAGAGTTTACTCAGGAGGTGAAGCTTGCAGTGAGCCGAGATCGCAACACTGCACTCCAGCCTGGGTGACAGAGCAAGACTCTGTTTCAAAAAAAAAAAAAAAAAAAAGAGTGTACTTGGGACCGGGCGTGGTGGATCATGCCTGCAATCCCAACACGTTGGGAGGCCAAGGTGGGTGGATCACTTGAGGTCAGGAGTTCGAGACCCTGTCTCTACTAAAAATACAAAAATTAGCTGGGCGTGGTGGTGTGCGCCTGTAGTCCTAGCTACTCAGGAGGCTGAGGCAGGAGAATCAATTGACCCCAGGAGGGAGAGGCTGTAGTGGGCTGAGATTGCGCCACTGCACTTCAGCCTGGGTGGCAGAGTGAGACTCCATCTCAAAAAAAAAAAAAAGTTTAATGGGGGCTGGGCATGGTGGCTCATGTGGATAGCCTGAGCCCAGGAGTTCAAGACCAACCTGGGCAATATAGCAAGCCCTCATCTCTACAAAAATATTTTTAAAAATTAGCCAGGCATGGGCCGGGCACAGTGGCTCAAGCCTGTAATCCCAGCACTTTGGGAGGCTGAGGTGGGCAGATCACGAGGTCAGGAGATCGAGACTGTCCTGGCTAACACGGTGAAACCCCGTCTCTACTAAAAATACAAAAAATTAGCCGGCCGCGGTGGCGGGTGCCTGTAGTCCCAGCTACTCGGGAGGCTGAGGCGGGAGAATGGAGTGAACCCGGGAGACGGAGCTTGCAGTGAGCTGAGATCGCGCTACTGCACTCCAGCCTGGGTGACAGAGCGAGACTCCGTCTCAAAAAAAAAAAAATTAGCCAGGCATGGTGGGTCACACCTGTAGTCCCAGCTACTTGGGAGGTTGAGGTGGGAAGATCTCTTTTTTTTTTGAGACAGAGTCTCACTCTGTTGCCAGGCTGGACTGCGGTAGCAAGATCTCAGCTCACCGTAACCTCCACCTCCCGGGTTCAAGTGATTCTCCTGCCTCAGCCTCCTGAGTAGCTGGGACTACAGGCATGCGCCACCACGCCCAGCTAATTTTTGTATTTTCAGTAGAGACAGGGTTTCACCATGTTGGCCAGGATGGTCTTGATCTCTTGACCTCGTGATCCGCCCACCTTGGCCTTCCAAAGTGCTGGGGTTATAGGCGCGAGCCAATGCGTCCGGCCTTTTTTTTTTTTTTTTTTTTAACACAGAATCTCACTCTGTCGCCCATGCTGGAGTGCAATGGTGTGATCTCGGCTCCCTGCAACCTCTACCTCCCAGGTTCAAGCTCTTCTCCTGTCTCAGCCTCCTGAGTAGCTGGGATCACAGGCACATGCCACCCTGCCCAGCTTATTTTTATATTTTTAATAAAGATGGGGTTTCGCCATGTTGGCCAGGCTGGTAGGGAAGATTTCTTGAGGCTAGGAAGTAGAGAATGCAGTGAGCCATGATGGTGCCACTGCACTCCAGCCTAGGCAACAGAGCAAGACCTTGCCTCAAAAAGAAAAAAAAAAGTTCACTGGGTGCAAATGACTATGGGTTCAAATGTGGACTCTACTATTTACTGGCTGTGTGAATTTGGTTAAGTCACTAATTTGTATAAACCCAAAATAGGTTTAATAATAGTACCTACCTCAAAAAGATGTGCAAGAATCCACTGAGATGATGCATATAGATACCACATAGAGCCCATGAAATGTGAGTTATTTACACTCTACACTGCTCTGGCCTTATATGTTAACTGGGTAATGTGTTTCATATCAAATACTGTGCTCCAGGGCCGGGTATGGTGGCTCACTGCTGTAATTGTAGCACTTTGGGAGACCAAGGTGGGTGGACCACTTGAGGTCAGAAGTTCGAGACGTCTGGCCAACATGGTGAAACCTCATCAACACAAAAAATAGCCAGGTGTGGTGGTGGGCACCTGTAATCCCAGCTACTCAGGAGGCTGAGGCAAGAGAACTGCTTGAACCCAGGAAGCAGAGGTTCCAGTGAGCTGAGATTGTACCACTGCACTCCAGCCTGGGCAACAGACTGAGACTCCATCTCAAAAAAAAAAAAAAAAAAAAAAAATACTGTGCTCCTTCCACTGCTCTCTGTTGCCTCTTAATGGAAAAATATACTGTAGGAAGACCCTGCCTATTCCTTGCCTTGACCTTGCTGTAATGTCTACCAGCCCATCCTCATCCTCCCCCAACAAGCACATGCCCAGCACTCCAACCACACCACACTGCTTGTAGTGCCCTGAAAGGTGGTTTATTTTTATTTATTTATTTATTTTCTTGAGACAGCGTCTCGATCTGTCGCCCAGGCTGCAGTGCAGTGGCACGATCTCGGCTCACTGCAAGCTCCGCTTCCTGGGTTCACGCTATTTTCCCACCTCAGCCTCCTGAGTAGCTGGGACTACAGGTGCCTGCCACAATGCCCAGCTAATTTTTTTTGTATTTTTAGTAGAGACGGGGTTTCACCGTGTTAGCCAGGATGGTCTCAATCTCCTGACCTTGTGATCCGCCTGCCTTGGCCTCCCAAAGTGCTGGGATTATAGGCATGAGCCACCACGCCTGGCCTGAAAGGTGGTTTAATACCTTTCTGCCTTTGCTCATGCCGGTTCCTCTACATGAAATGCACTTTAGCCTTTTGTCCACCTGACAAACACTTGCCTTTTAAGATTAGACATGTCGCCTTTCTTTACCTAACCCCCAGCCCAAGATAGCACTCAAATCCATGTCCTTATGCCTCCTCTGTAATCACGTCTATCAAATCATGTTACAATGGATTAACTGTCCATGTTCCTATCCAAGGCTAACTTGTCAACCAAATCTCAACCCTCCCGCCACCCACTCAGTGACATCACTTCAACAGTTCTCCCCACTTTCTCTGACATAGTAATATTTTCTCTTTACTGAATCATTCTAATGCTATTTGTTCTGCCATCTGAAAAGGATCAACTCTTTTTTTTTTTTTTGAGACGGAGTCTCGCTCTGTCGCCCAGGCTGGAGTGCAGTGGCGCGATCTCGGCTCGCTGCAGGCTCCACCTCCCAGGTTCACGCCATTCTCCTGCCTCAGCCTCCTGAGTAGCTGGGACTACTGAGTAGCGCCCGCCACCACGCCCGGCTAATTTTTTTTTTTGTATTTTTAGTAGAGACGGGGTTTCACCGTGGTCTTGATCTCCTGACCTCGTGATCCGCCCCCCTCGGCCTCCCAGAGTGCTGAGATTACAAGCGTGAGCCACCGCGCCCGGCCTGGATCAACTCTTTTGATCCACTTCACCCTCCAGCTCTTGCTCTATTTCTATTCCCCATAAAGCAGGATTTAAAAGAGTAGCTTATTCTTGCTGTGTTCCTAGCTTCTCAGCCTACAAGACCCACTGCATCCTGGCTTCCACACACCGCTCACCAAAACTGCTCACTAAGATCACCAATGGCCTAAGGCAGATAAATCCAACGGTAACTTCTCAGACCTCTTTGCTCCTTGATCAGCAGCATTTGACCCAGTAAACCATTCCTTCCTCCTGGAAACACTTTCTTCAGTGGCCTTTCAGATCACCTTACTTTTCAGTTTTTTTTTCTTTTTTTTTTTTTGAGATGGAGTTTCGCTTTGTTGCCCAGGCTGGAGTGCAATGGCATGACGTCGGCTTACTGCAACCTCCACCTCCCGGGTTCAAGTGATTCTCCTGCCTCAGCCTCCCAAGTAGCTGGGATTACAGGCATGAGCCACCTCGCCTGGCTAATTTTGTATTTTTAGCAGAGATGGGGTTTCACCATGTTGGTCTTGAACTCCTGACCTCAGGTGATCCACCTGACTCGGCCTCCCAAAGTGCTGGGATTACAGGTGTGACCACCACACCCGGCCTCAGTTTTCATCTACTTCACTAGTCACTCTGTGGTTGCATTTGCTGGTCTTCTTCTCTTCCTTCACTTCTTTTTGTTGCTGTTAGAACAACTCAGCAAAATAAAATTTGGGTTTATTGTTGGACAATATTGTTTCACACATACATCAAATAGGCCTAAGTAAATAAATAACCACCCATTTCATAGATAAAAAAGGCAAATAAATGAAACATTTTATCTTTGGCCTTTTTAACCATCTCACACAAACCAACTACTTATGGTACAGCTAACTATGTACACTAAAAAAGCTACTGGAATGCTCAGAACAAGACTTTTTTTTGTTCTTTTTTGTTTGTCTGTTTGTTTTGAGACGGAGTCTCGCTTTGTTGCCCAGGCTAGAGTGCAGTGGCACGATCTCGGCTCACTGCAAGCTCCACCTCCAGGGTTTATGCCATTCTCCTGCCTCAGCCTCCCGAGTAGCTGAGACTACAGGCGCCCGCCACCATGCCCGGCTAATTTTTTGTATTTTTAGTAGACACGGGGTTTCACCATGTTAGCCAGGATGGTCTCGATCTCCTGAGTTTGATATAATCAATTGATATAGTCCCCAAACTCTCGCTTTCTTCTTAATCCCTTGCATCGGATCACCGCTGTGCCCCACCATGTCAGAGGCAGTTGTGGACACAAGCTCCGAGATCACCACCAAGGACTTCAAGGAGAAGTTGTGGAGGAGGCAGAAAGTGGAAGAGATGCCCATGCTAACGGGAACGCTAATGAGGAAAATGGGGAGCAGGAGGCTGACAATGAGGTAGATGAAGAAGAGGAACAGGGTGGGGAGAAAGAGGAGAAGGAAGAGGAAGCTGATGGTGAGGAAAAGAATGGAGATGAAAATGAAGCACCCACCTTGGCCTCCCAAAGTGCTGGGATTACAGGCATGAGCCACCGCACCTGGCCTTTTTTTTTTTTTTTTTTTTTAACAAGGTTTTGTTTTTTTTCCTCCTTTGAGATTATAATGAACATGGTCACACCACAAGTAAAGTCAGAAGTAAGACAGAGAACTCTCCAAAGGCTTGGTCATCTGAGATCATTAAAAATGACCTGGCCGCCGGGCGTGGTGGCTCACGCCTATAATTCCAGCACTTTGGGAGGCCTAGGTGGGTGGATCACAAGGTCAGGAGATCGAGACCATCCTGGCCAACCTGGTGAAACCCTGTCTCTGCTAAAAATACAAAAATTATCTGGGTGTGGTGGCGGGCACCTATAATCCCAGCTACTCAGGAGGCTGAGGCAGGAGAATCGCTTGAACCCGGGAGGTGGAGCTTGCGGTGAGCCAAGATTGCACCACTGCACTCCAGCCTGGCGACAGAGCTAGACTCCGTGTCAAAGAAAAAAAAAATGACCCTAACAATATGTACAAAAATATAAAATGTAAATAAAAAATACAAACAAACTTCTTTTTTAAAGTACTTTTAAAAAAGCAAGACCTTGGAAGTTTTAGTTCTTTTTTCCTCCTCTGTTGCAAATTCTCTGGTTTGGGTTGGGTGGTGGCGAGTGCCTGTCATCTGCAGTGGCACTGCCTGCAGAGGGCAAGCAGGCCTCTCGAGGGCTACCACGTTTAGATTCTGAGATGGGAAGTGGAGGGTGAATAGGTCACGGTGGCCTTAATTTAAAGTTTAACTTTTCTTTTTTTGCTGTCTAATCATCCTCACCGGCCTTCTGCTGCTTGGTATCAACATCGTCATCTTCATCATCATCAGCTGCCCATTTGTCCACACCGCCTCAGCTGCTTCGTTTTCATCTCCATTCTTTTCCTCACCATCACCTTCCTCTTCCTTCTCTTTCTCCCACCCTGTTCCTCTTCTTCATCTACCTCATTGTCAGCCTCCTGCTCCCCATTTTCCTCATTAGCGTTCCCGTTAGCATGGACATCTCTTCCACTTTCTGCCTCCTCCACAACTTCTCCTTGAAGTCCTTGGTGGTGATCTCGGAGCTTGTGTCCACAACTGCCTCTGACATGGTGGGGCACAGCGGTGATCCGATGCAAGGGATTAAGAAGAAAGCGAGAGTTTGGGGACTATATCAATTAAGCTGCCAGACTCTGAGGCAGCAGAAGAGGTGCATGGCGGAGGTGGATGCAGTGAGCAGGACACCAAACCAGGAACAATGCAAAGATGGCTTTTCAGAGCAGCCAGTTCGGGGTCTTCACTTCTTAAAGAGGGCCCAAAGGGGCAGCTTCTCTATCTATAATCTTTCTATGGTGATCGCATCCTGTCTCTTTGCTTTAAATACCAGAGGTATGCTGAAAACTCTCCTCCCCAAACCTCCTCCCTGATCTCCAGGGAAGTATCCAACTGTCTACTCAAACCTGGACATATCACAGACATCTCCAATTAACATATTAAAAATGTACTCCTAATATTTCTCCCAAAGCTGGTCTACCTACCATCTCAGTTAAAGCAACTTCATTCTTCCAGCTGCTCAGGCTTTGGGGTTGTCCTAAAGTCCTCTTTCTCCACTTATAATCTGTCAGGAAATCTTACTTGTTTTACCTTCAACATATTTAAAATTTGACCACTCTTTACCATCACTACTGCTACCACCTTGGTTTGAGCCACCATTTTTCACCAGGATTGCTGCTGCCTAATTAGTCTACTTGCTTCTACTCTTGCTCCCTTATTACCTTTTCTTTCTTTCTTTTTTTTTTTTTTTTTTGATATGGCGTTTTACTCTGTCGTCAGGCTGGAGTGCAGTGCAGTGGCGCAATCTCAGCTCACTGCAACCTCCACCTCCCTCGTTCAAGCAATTCCCCTGCCTCAGTCTCCCGAGTAGCTGGGATTACAGGCACGCACCACTAACACCCGACTAATTTTTTTTTCTATGTTTAGTAGAGCCGGGGTTTCACCATGTTGCCCAGACTGGTCTTGAAGTCCTGACCTCAGGCAATCCACCTGCCTCGGCCTCCCAAAGTGCTAGGATTACAGGTGTGAGCCACCGTGCCCGGCTATTGCCTGTTCTTAACAGCCAAAGTGATCTTGTTAAAAAAGAAAAAAATCAAGATCACAGCCAAAGTGATCTTTTTTTTTTCTTTGATGGAGTCTCGCTCTGTTATCCAGGCTGGAGTGCAGTGGTGTGATCTCAGCTCACTGCAACCTCTGCCTCCTGGGTTCAAGCGATTCTTCTATCTCAGCCTCCCAAGTAGCTGGGGCTACAGGTGCCCGCCACCACACCCGGCTAATTTTTGTATTTTTAGTAGAGATGGGGTTTCACCATATGGCCAGGCTGGTCTCGAACTCCTGACCTTGTGATCCGCCTGCCTTGGCCTCCCAAAATGCTGGGATTACAGGAATGAGACACCATGCCTGGAGCTTTTTTTTTTTTTTTTTTTTTAGAAGGAATCTTGCTCTGTCGCCCAGGCAGGAGTGCAGTGGTACAATTTCAGCGGCTCACTGCAACCTCCGCCTCCCGGTTCTAGTGATTCTCCTGCAAAAGACTCTCAAATAGCTGGGATTACAGGCACCTGCCACCACACTCACCTAATTTTGGTATTTTTGTTTTTGTTTTTTTTTTTTGAGACGGAGTCTCGCTCTGTCGCCCAGGCTGGAGTGCAGTGGCGCAATCTCGGCTCACTGCAAGCTCCGCCACCCGGGTTCACGCCATTCTCCTGCCTCAGCCTCTCCGAGTAGCTGGGACTACAGGCGCCCGCCACCACGCCCGGCTAATTTTTTGTATTTTTAGTAGAGACGGGGTTTCACCGTGGTCTCGATCTCCTGACCTCGTGATCCGCCCGCCTCGGCCTCCCAAAGTGCTGGGATTACAAGCGTGAGCCACCGCGCCCGGCCTAATTTTGGTATTTTTAGTAGAGACCTCAGGTGATCCACCTACCTCGGCCTCCCAAAGTGCTGGGATTACAGGTGTGAGTCACCACCCCGGCCTGATCTTATTTTTTACTTAAAATAAAAGCCAGTCTTTGCAGTAGCCTATAAGGCCCTTCCTTCCCCATTACCTCTCTGATCTCATCTCCTACCATACTCCTCCACTGACTCATGCTGCTCTGGACACAGCCAATTTGCTCTTTCAGGCACACTCCCACCTCATGGCCATACACTGGTGGTACCTTCTGTCTGGGATGCTCTCTCTCCAGATATTTCTTGGCTCTTATTCTTTTGTTTGTTTGTTTGTTTGTTTTTGAGACAGAGTCTCACTTTGTTACCCAGGCTGGAGTGCAGTGGTACCATCTTGGCTCACTGCAGCTTCGACCTCCAGGGCTTAAGCAATCTTCCTGCCTCAGACCCCCAAGTAGCTGGGACCACAGGTGTGTGCCACCACACCTGGCTAATTTTTGTGTTTTTTGTAGAGATGGGGTTTCACCATGTTGCCTAGGCTAGTCTCGCACTCCTGGGCTCAAGTAATCCACCCACCTCGGCCTCCCTAAGTACTAGGATTGCAGGTGTAAGTCACCACGCCCAGCCTTGGTTTTTATCTCTTTTTTTTTTTTGAGATGGAGTCTCGCTCTGTCACCCAGGCTGGAGTGCAGTGGCGCGATCTCGGCTCACTGCAAGCTCCACCTCCTGGGTTCACACCATTCTCCTGCCTCAGCCTCCCGAGTAGCTGGGACTACAGGCAACCGGCTAATTTTTTTGTATTTTTTTTCAGTGGAGACGGGGTTTCACCGTGTTAGCCAGGATGGTCTAGATCTCCTGACCTCGTGATCGGCCTGCCTTGGCCTCCCAAAGTGCTGGGATTACAGGCATAAGCCACCGCACCTGGCTGGTTTTTACTCTTACTTCCTTTCAGTTATTGCTCAAATGACACTTTCTCAGTGATGATCCCCTTTCAACCTGCAATCCCACATACTCCCATCCCCACCTTACTTGACTGCTCCCAAACCCTTACTTGCTCTCATTTTTCCAGAGCACTTATTAACCATATTGTTTATTATGTTTGTTTGTCTCTCCAGCTAGAATATAAGCTCCACCACTAAGACAGGGACTTTTGTCTGTTTCCTTCTTTTTCTGTATTTTTTTTTTGTTGGTTTCGAGACAAGAGTCTCGCCTTGTCCCCCAGGCTGGAGTGCTGCGGCAGGATCTCGGCTCACTGTAACCTCTGCTTCTGGGGTTCAAGCAATTCTCCTGCCTCAGCCTCCCAAGTAGCTGGGATTATAGGCGCATGCCACCATGCCCAGTTAATTTTTATATTTTTAGTAGAGACAGGGTTTCACTATGTTCAACAGGCTGATCTTGAACTCCTGATATCAGGTGATCCGCCTGCCTTGGCCTCCCAAAGCGTGGGGATTACAAGCATGAGCCACCATGCCTGGCACTTTTTTTCTTTTTTGAGATGGAGTCTCACTCTGTCGCTCAGGCTGGAGTGCAGTGGTGCAATCTTGGTTCACTGCAACCTCTGCCTCCCAGGTTCAAGTGATTCTCCTGCCTCAGCCTCCTGGGTAGCTGGGATTACAGGCACCCGCCACCATCCCCCACTAATTTTTGTATTTTTAATAGAGACGGGGTTTTACCATGTTGACCAGGCTGGTTTCGAACTCCTGACCTCAAGTGATTTGCCCACGTCACCCTCCCAAAGTGCGGGGATTATAGGTGTGGGCCACCGCACCGCACCTGGCCTTTTTTTGTGTTTTTGTTTTTGTTTTTGTTTTTGGAGACAGGGTCTCTCTCTGTTGCCCAGGCTGTAGTGCAGTGGCGTGATCTTGGCTCACTGCAACCTCTGCCTCCCAGGCTCAAGCGATTCTCCCATTTCAGCCTCCCAAGTAGCTGGGACTACAGGCTCGTGCCACCACGCCTGGCTAAATTTTTTTTTTTTTTTTTGAGATGGAGTCTCGCTCTGTCGCCCAGGCTGGAGTGCAGTGGCGCAATCTCAGCTCACTGCAAGCTCCGCCTCCCAAGTTCACGCCATTCTCCTGCCTCAGCCTCTCCGAGTAGCTGGGACTACAGGCGCCCGCCACTATGCCCGGCTAATTTTTTATATTTTTTAGTAGAGACGGGGTTTCACTGTGGTCTCGATCTGACCTCATGATCCGCCCGTCTTGGCCTCCCAAAGTGCTGGGATTACAAGTGTGAGCCACCGCGCCCGGCCTAAATTTTTTTTTGTATTTTTTGTAGAGACAGAGTTTCGCTATGTTGCCCAGGCTGTTGTCTGTTTCATTGAGTAAACCATTCCTAGTGCCCAGAACACTGCCAGGCACTCAATGTTTATTGGATGAATGGATAGCATTAGTAACATTTTGCTGCACTTAGTTATAAACAAGACCTCCTTCCCTATATTAGGCCAAAGCTCCATGAGGACAGGGAATGCATATTATTCTGGACCCTTAATAAATACTAACTGACCAGATGAGTAATGAACTACGTGAAAACAAGGAGGTGAAAATGAGCTGGCTATGTTTGGGTTGAAAATTAGGCATAAGGGTCGGGTGCAGTGGCTCACGCTTGTAATCCCAGCACTTTGGGAGGCCGAGATGGGCACATCACTTGAGGCCATGAGTTCAAGACCAGTCTGACCAACATGGTGAAACCCCATCTCTACTAAAAATACAAAAATTAGCTGGGCATGGTGGCGCATGCCTGTAATCCCTACTACTCGGGAGGCTGAGGCACAAGAATCACTTGAACCCCGGAGGCGGAGGTTGCAGTGAGCTGTGATCATGCCACTGCAATCCAGCCTGGGCAATGGAGCAAGGATACATCTCACAAAAAGAAAAAAAAAAGAAAAAGAAAAATTAGGTGTAGGAAACAACTTGTGGTAAAGAATCAAAATAAGTCTGGGTACAGTGGCTCACGCCTGTAATCCCAGCACTTTGGGAGGCTGAGGCAGGTGGATCTCTTGAGCCAGGAGTTCAAGACCACCCAGTGCAACATAGTGAGACCTCATCTCTACAAAAAATAAAAAATTAGCCAGGCATGGTGGTGCATGCCTGTAGTCTCTGCTACTCAGGAGCCTGAGGGAGGAGTATTGCTTGAGCCTAGAAGGTTGGGCTGCAGTGAGCCAAGATCCTGCCATAGCACTCCAGCTTGGGCAACAGCAGGAGACTCTGCTTAAAAAAAAAAAAAAAAAAAGCCAGACACGGTGGCTCACACTTGTAATCCCAGCATTTTGGGAGGCCAAGGTGGGCAGATCACCAGGTCAGGAGTTTGAGACCAGCCTGGCCAATATGGTGAAACTCCGTCTCTATTAAAAATATAAAAATTAGCTGGGTGTGCTGGTGGGCGCCTGTAGTCCCAGCTACTCGGGAGGCTGAGGCAGGAGAATCGCTTGAAACCAGGAAGCAGAGGTTGCAGTGACTGAGATTGCGCCACTGTACTCCAGCCTGGGCGACATAGCGAGACTCCATCTCAAAAAAAAAAATAATCAAAATAGATGAGAAAGAAGTCACTACAGGATGAGATGGTACCACAAGACAAAGAAAGAGCCTGGTTGTAGAAAATGAAACCTATGTGATAGGAAATAAGTCACTACTTCTTTGCCATAAATAACAAATAAATTCAATGGGAATGCTCAGTGGGGATCTATTCTCTGAAACCTCTAACCTGTGGGACTGTGGTCTCCAGATTGTAGTGCTTATTCAGGAATTTCAGCAGCTTCTGTGAGGGTCGGTCAATCGCCAGTTGGTGTGGTTCCACTCGCTCCTTCTGCAGGGAACAGGAGACTCAGGGTAGGAGGAGTATGGGGAAAGCATGCCAACAAGAAGCCAGAAGCCTGGGAAGGGAACAGGAGGACATGGGAACATGGGGGGTGGGAGGCAGGGCTTCTGGAAGGGCTCAGGGCAAAGGAGTCCCTAGTTTGGATGAACCAGTGAAGAGGTAAGTGATACCTGCAACATATACTGGAAGAGTTCTCGCCCATGGCCATGGCGTTGCACAGACTCATGGATGTAAAAGTCCAGGATGCAAAGTGGTTCTACCTCATTATGAGCCTCACGATCATCCTAAGAGAGAAACAATAAAAATGTTTTAGGACCCCCGGCATCTCTGCTGCCCCCTAACCTCCAGCACTTTTGTTCTCAGGAACCAAGGTATACGAACTCCTAGCTTCCAATAACACTCACCAGTACAAAGAGCTTCTTGTATCCAACTTTGATGAAACCAATAATGGCTCCTTTTCCGGCCCTGTAGGACAGGGAAAATAATGAACAGGCTAGTGGTATCTATCTGCAAGAGATACTCAAAGATGGGGGAAGGGCTGAGGGAGTAAGGAATTAAGTATGGGATGGAAGAGCATGTGGTACTCACGGTCGGGCTGAACTGTCTTTGAGAATATAAACAACATGGCGGTTACTCTGCATCCTTGATGCACTAGTGATGGGAGCGGAAAGATTCTGGGCCTGCAGAGAAGATTAAGTCAGACTTTCTGCAAGTATCTCCAAAGGACCCAGGCCTCCCTTATATACCATCCCCACAGAGGTCTTCCCTTTACTCCATCCAAAAACTCTCCAGTACCTTGGCAGAAGCCTTGCCCAGTTCATCTATAATGGTCATAATTTGCTGCTGTAGATCAACACTAGAGAAAGAAGAAATAAAGAGTCAGATACTCACTGAATTAGCGGGTCCTGGGCAGTCAGTCCTGGGAACCTGGGCCACAACTCCAACCCAGGTTTAACACTGAAGGCTCCCTGCCTTTGCCTGGGAGTCTTCCAATCTGATTTCCCACCCCACCCTTCTGAAACCGAAACTTCTGTCACACCTTTCAAGGTGATACACTCCCTCCTCCCTTAAGGTTATTGTGAGGAAGCAGAAAGGCCAGGTCAACCACATCCTTTTGTTGGGACACTTTGGGCCCGGGGTGAAAGGTCACAGATCCAAGCTCTGATCAATCCCACTAGGCCTAGGGTCAGAGGTCACCAAAAAGGCAGGCCAGGACATCAAAAGGGGCGATCACTAGTCAGTGAGAAGGGGGCGTGGTGCCTGGACCAGGTTTGGAGAGGAACCGAGAGAAAAGGGCCAGGGGATGGGTTTGAGCTGTCACCGGGCCGGCGTTGTGGTTCCGGGTCGGCGGGCTGGGGGCCTCAGGTGCTGGTCCAGCACCGTGATCCGCTCCGGGAACAGCGCGTCCACATCGAACGGGAACTCCATGGCCCATTGTGCGCGGTCGGACCCGCCCCACACGACGTCACTTCCGCCCCTCCCCTTGCCGCACCGCCTCTCGAAGTCTTTATTTCCAGGAGCCCCGCCTGTAGACCCTGCCCCTAGCGTCCTGGCAACTTACAGGGCCCCCGTTTTTCTTGCCAAACCAGCTGTGCCCCTCCTTCCCATCCCTGCATCCCACGGCAGTGAGTGTCATGTCAACGTCGTCTTCCTTGGCCCAGTGTCTCACTGTCCAACCTTTTAGCCCCTCAGTGAACAACAGTGGGCCCTGCTGTGAATGTGGAGTGGGGGCCCACAAAGGCATCTTGACAGAGTGGCACAGCTGCCCATCCCCGGCTTCTAGTCCCAGGCGTCACTGGCAAGGCTGGTTTAAGCCTGACCACTCATCGCCCCACGGCACCACCCAATTGCTTAGATGAAAAGAACATCACTCAGCCCACCCCCCGCTAATGGCATTCATCGGTAACAGCCCAAAGCAAACCAGAGACAGGAGAGTAGAGCTTTATTGTGTAAAAGCTGAGTTGGTAGAAGTATGAAACAGTAACAATGTTTAGCCCAGCCTATCTATTTACAATATATAGGGGTCGGGGTTTCCCCATACACATCTGTACTGCCCTCTCTCAGCCTCAAGATTTATCCCTATCAGCAACATTCATTTATTTCCTGTATTTGTCATTGGCCACAAAAGACACAACTCTTCAGGGTGATATCCCATCATATAAACCTACATACGCATTATCTCCTAGTCCCTCTGGCTCTCTTCCCAGTCTTTTTTTTTTTGAGACAGGGTCTAGCTCTGTCACCGAGGCTGGAGTGCAGTGGTGCAACTGCAACCTCCACCTCCTGGGATCCAGTGATCCTCCCACCTTAGCCTCCCCAATAGCTGAGACTACAGGTGTGCACCACCACACCCAGCTAATTTTTGTATTTTTTGGTAAAGATGAGGTTTCACCATGGTGCCCAGGCTGGTCTCGAACTCCTGGGATCAAGTGATCTGCCCACCTTGGCTTCCCAAAGTGCTGGGGTTACAGGAGTGAGCCACCACACCTGGCCTCTCTTCGTAGTCTACAGCTCCTACAGAGCACTCTGGGGGTCTGTCTGCCCAGTGGAGGAGGCTTCCGCTGGTGTTGTAGGGGGCATCTTGGGCATTGACTCAGGTGGGGGGCCACTCTCTTCTCGGAGATGACCCTGGTAAAGCCGGCGAAGGCGAGACAGTTCTCTCTCCGGTGGCTGTTTCCAGTTGTACCATGGGTACCAGGGGTCGCCTGAGATCAGCGTGGGGGCTGGCGGAGTAGCACTCACAGCCCCATGAGAGGTACTGAAGTCAAGGTCCCGTGGTTCAACCTGGGGGATGTGGTAAATGAGGAGACCTAAGGGATTAAAAAAGAAGAGAAATTTAAGAGGGAATGAGGAGGGTGGTTTAGATGAAGTAAGAAAAAGGATTATAAAGGGAGGGACCAGTCAGAGCCACTAGGTACATTTATGCATGTTGTATATTGCAAACAGGTGACTGGCCCAGAGGGCAAGTGTGGGCTGACATACTGCTGGGGCTTTTGCTTACAAAGCTGTGCAGCCCTGAACAAGGACTATGAAGCTGCATCTGCCCTAGCAGAGGGGTATACCTTTTACTAACTTATGCAGCAGTGCCATGTAGTCCAAGGCCAGACATTTATATAAAGATCTTCCTATGATCTTGCTATGGCATTGAGACCAGCAGTTGTAGAATAGGAGGGAAAAGGATGGAAAGACAAAGAACAAGGAGACAGGGCAATGATAAAGTAAGACACTCAGGAGTAAGGACAGGGGACAATGGAATGTCAGGAAGAACATGCTGGTTGCTACCATCTTGAACAGGTGTGAGCATTTATATCCATTCTCTAGCCCTAACTCATCTTCCTTATACCTAAACAAAACTGCTGTGTGCCCTGTCTCATGCTCACCATGATCCCTGGCTTTCTGGATGGCCTGGGTCAACCTCTTGTGCTGCTTCACACAGACTCCTGTGGGGAGAAAAATAACTTGTTCTTTAAGGCACAGTAAATAATAGAACACAACTGCTTCCATATGGTGACAGAGGGGTAGACTGGGAAGGATTGGCTTTACCTAATAACCCCTTTCCCCTGACCCCTCCATGGACCTCAGTTTCCCCATCTGCCCAATGGAAAGAATCTCCCCCATCTCTTGGAGAGCTGGGATAAAGATTTAGGAGGGTCTAGCCACTACAGAGAAGCCATTTAATGGTAAAGCCTCCAAGACAGGGAGCAGAACACAATTTAATGGGCAAGTGTGGTTAATTAGATGGTTGAGTTGAACAATCCAGAGAGAAAGATTCAATTCAGGGAGAAGAGATTTCAGAGTTGGGGAAGACAATCTGAGAGAGTAACAATAATAGTCCCTTCAGCCTTTACAGCTTGACTGTAAGAAACTCTTGACAAACTGAACACTGATTGTACTGCCACCCCCAATAATGGTGAATTCAGATTATTCTCTGCAAGGCTGGGCACAGTGGCTCATGCCTATAATCCTAGCATTTTGGGAGGCTTAGGCGGGAGGATCACTTGAGGTCAGGAGTTCAAGATCAGACTGGCCAAAATAGTGAAACCCTGTCTCTACTAAAAATACAAAAAAAATTAGTCAGGCACAGTGGCATGTGCCTGTAATCCCAGCTACTAGGGAGGCTGAGGCAGGAGAATTGTTTGAACTCAGGAAGTGGAGGCTGCAGTGAGCCAAGATCACGCCACTGCACTCCAGCCTTGGGTGACAAAGTAAATGAGATTTCGCCCCCCCCCCCCCCAAAAAAAACCAACAAAGATTAGTCTCTGCCAGGCATGGTGGCTCACACCTGTAATCCCAGCACTTTGGGAGGCCAAGGCGGCCGGATCACCTGAGGTCGGGAGTTCGAGAGCAGCCTGACCAACATGGAGAAACCCCATCTCTATTTGCCAGGCATGGTGGCATGTGCCTGTAATCCCAGTTACTCAGGGGGCTGAAGCAGAAGAATCACTTGAACTTGGGAGGCAGAGGTTGCAGTGAGGCAAGATTGCGCCATTGCACTCCAGCCTGGGCAACAAGAGTGAAACTTCGTCTCAAAAAAAAAAAAAAAAAAAAATTATTCTCTGCAAATTTGTCTTGCTTTAGCAAAATTTTTCTGTCAAGAGTCATATAGTAAATATTTTAAACTCTGCAGGTCCTGTGGTCTCTGTCTTAGCTACTCAACTCTGCCATTGTAGCATGGAAGCAATTGTAGATAATATGAAATCAAATGGACATGGCAGTGGGCCAGATTTGCCCTGTGACTGTAGTTAGAGAATAGATACAATTCTGAATTGTTCAATTTACGATTCCAAGTTTGGAAAATCTAATTCAATTGACAATGATATAACTTATGTGACAATTTGTGAGAAGTCTTTTGTAAAAGTGAAAATACCCTATAGAAAGGAATTAATCACCATTTATCAATTAAAAACTACATTTAGACTGTTTGTTTACAGAAGTACTTGTTTTTTTCTTTTTCTTTTTTTTTTGAGATGGAGTTTCACTCGATGCCCAGCCTGGAGTGCAATGGCGCAATGTCAGCTCACCGCAACCTCTGCCTCCTGGATTCAAGCGAATCTCCTGCCTCAGCCCCCCGAGTAGCTGGGATTACAGGCATGCACCACCACGCCCAGCTAATTTTGTATTTTTAGTAGAGGCAGGGTTTCTCCATGTTGGTCAGGCTGGTCTCAAACTCCCGACCTCAGGTGATCCAGCCGCCTCGGCCTCCCAAAGTGCTGGGATTACAGGCATGAGCCACCACGCCTGGCTGTACTTGTCTTTTTCTTTTGTCCACATTTAATTGCTTTAAGCCCCCAGTAAGCCAAGATTTCCAAAAGGTTCAGCCAGACCTTTTAGGCTATAAATAGGAGCCACTGAACAAATACCTATTGACCAACCACATAAACAAGGCATGTCACAAGGAAAAGCTCTCTGGTGGTGTAGGGATGATGGGCTAACCTGTGTATGGAGCATGGAAGATGATACCCGTGTGGGCGCAGACAAATTGTTCCAAGAGCTTCACGTTCTGTGGGGGAAAGTGGTAGAGAAACGTGAGGAAAGAGTCAGGGAGAGCAGCAAGATCTTTGGACACTGAAAGTACACAATCCTTACACACCCACATGGACCACCTTCACCCCTCTACAGTTCTCCAGATGCTATCCTCCTTCATGTCCCAGTTTGGCTTCATCAATTCACTGAATCCATCCTTGCACATCCCATATTCTGTCACTGTGCTCCCATAGAAATCTCTTATGCAGAGATTAAGTTGTTTTTTTTTTTTTGAGACAGTCTCCCTGTGTTGCCCAGGCTGGAGTGCAGTGGCGCGATCTCAGCTCACTACAATCTCCGCCTCGCGGGTTCAAGCAATTCTCTGCCTTAGCCTCCCGAGCAGCTGGGGTTACAGGCGCCCGCCACCACACCTGGCTAATTATTTTGTATTTTTAGTAGAGACGGGGCTTCACCATCTTGGCCAAGCTGGCCTTGAACTCCTAAACTGGTGACACACCCACCTTGGCCTCCGAAAGTGCTGGGATTACAGGCGTGAGCCACCACGCCCAGCCTGCAGAGGTTAAGTTCTAATGTCAGCCTTCAGGTGAAAAACTGGGGCTGGTCATTGGAAATCCCAGAAATCATCCAAAAAATGATATTGTAATGTGTATATATAATGTATTTAATAGCACGCTGAATATAATTTATATACTAAGAATAATTTTACAGTTTACATAGAACAACTCTCACTCAGCAAATTAACTGTAGGAAATGGGACTCTTGAGGAAAAAGTGGGTACACTGTAGAGTAGAATGCAAGCAGAATCACCCATGCTACTAAATTTGTAAGATTTCTCTCTCTCAGTTATGTAATTAATTATAATCTCTGTTTTGTTTGTGAGATGGAGTCTTGCTCTGTTGCTCAGGCCGGAGTGCAGTGGCGCAATCTTGGTTCATTGTAACCTACATCTCCTAGGTTCCAGTGATTCTCCTGCCTCAGCCTCCCAAGAAGCTGGGACTACAGGTGACTGCCATCACGCCCGGCTAATTTTTTTTGTATTTTTAATAGAGGTGGGGTTTCACCATGTTGGCCAGGCTGGTTTCGAACTCCTGACCTCAAGTGATCCATCCACCTTGGCCTCCCAAAGTGCTGGGATTACAAGCATGAGCCACCGCACCTGGCCATAATCTCTTTTTATAACCAATCGTACACAGTTGAAACTGGGAAATTATCTACGGGACTCCCAAATAACCTATGTCAGAAGGGTTCTTATTGCAGTCAAATACTCCCATTTTCTGACTGTTATCCAAATGCTCTACTACTTCCCTGATGATCAGCCATATAGCTTCTGCTCTAATACTTTTGCTGCAAGCTCAGAACACTTTCCTATTACCTATTTTATTAATATAATGTTTTCACATTCTTCTTTTTTTTGTTTTGTCTTGTTTTTTTGAGGAGTTTCACTCTTTCGCCCAGGCTGGAGTGCAGTGGTGCAATCTCAGCTCACTGCAACCTCCGCTCCTGGGTTCAAGCAATTCTCCTGCCTCAGCCTCCCAAGTAGCTGGGATTATAGGCGCCTGCCACCAGGCCTGGCTAATTTTTGTATTCTTAGTACAGACAGGGTTTTGCCACGTTGGCCAGGCTGGTCTCAAACTCCTGACCTCAGGTGAAGCACCTGCCTGGGCCTCCCAAAGTGCTAGGATTACAGGCATGGGCCACTGCGCCCAGCTAATATGTTTTCAAATTCTTTAAAGAGCAAATCTTGTCCTTCTCACATATTGAAAGCTTTTTGAAAAATACTAGACTCTATCTTGCTTCATATATCTGCCCTCCGGCCCCAGGTCTCAGCATGCCACTGAACATTGACAAGGAAATAAAGAAAACCTCAGGAAGAAAGTGGGCCAATATATTTGGTAATAACTGTAATGAATACAAATGAATCTTTGGATATTGCTCTCCCACTAGAAATAGCCATTTCGCTAGTTGGGCGGGGTGGCTCACACCTGTAATCCCAGCATTCTGGGAGGCCGAGGCCGGCGGGTCACAAGGTCAGGAGTTTGAGAC